>NW_006160179.1:1184674-1212731 GCF_000334495.1 Tupaia belangeri chinensis
TGATATTTGCGCTCTCATTTTTTTTTTTAGAAGTTTTTGCTATAGGGTGCGTGTACTCACCAGACAGACTGAAAGAGACAGGTAGACAAAAAGCAAGAAATAACCCCCAAGGGGGGATTGCCATGCTGCAATCCCTTCTCATCCATTCTCCTCTTGGGGTCTTGGGCACACGTGCACACGCACTCGGTGTGAGTTTAAGCCACCGAGTCCGGGACTTGAACCACAGTCGACTATATAGGAGTCCAGCGACATAGCCATTACATTAACTGCTGGTCCCTGCTCTCTCATGTTTATTGAATCTATTCCCAATAGCAAAGATATGGAATCAATCAAAATGTTCATCAGCAGTTAAATGGCTAAAGAAAATATTGTATATATGTATAATGAAATACTATTTAATCCTTATGAAGAATGAAATGCTGTTACTTGAGGCAATATGAACCAATATGGAGGATATTATGTTAAGCTATATAAGCTAGGGAGCACATGTTCTCAATCATATGGAAGTCAAAACAGTTTATGTAACACAAAGAGAGAACAAAATATTGATTATTAGAATGTGAGGAGCCCAGGGAGGAGGGAGATAGGGAGATGTTGGTTAATGTATACAAAATCACATTTAGATAACAAGGAATAAGTTATGTAGGATGACCATAGTTAACAAAATAATTTATTGCATATTTCAAGATAGCTAGAAGAGATGATTTTAAATATTTCCAACATAAAGTAATGATAACTGTTTGTAATGATGGTTGTGATTATAACACACTGATTAAAATAAATTGTATGTATGTACTAAACAAATCATACTGTGCCCGACAAATATGTACAATTTTTGTATCAATTAAAAATGAATCGCAACTATGAATTGCATTGCTCTTACTTTGGAATGATCTTACTTGACATTGGGAAGGAAAAGTTATTTTCCACAGAGGGTCAAAGTGCCAAGGAAACCTCCCAGGCTGAGAACGTGAAAGAGATTTTTTAGGTTGAAAATTGTGCACGTGAACTCGAGTGAGTGCAGGAGAATTCAGCAGGGAACATGGGGAGGCTAGTCAGTGGAACCTTCTATGGCAACTTTAGAAATATTTAAATAGATTGTTTTGTGAACACTTTCTGAATATCTGCATTTTACTAAGTTGTATTTGAAATATTTTACCCAAATTTTCAGGAAACACAAATTGCAAATGAAGGAATGAAAAGATACCAAGCAAATCCATATATTTTTTTAATTTATTTATTTTTATTATCATCATAATCTTGTTTACATTACATTGACTTGCATATAACTTTACAGTGTATTACATTGCTTTTTCAAAAGGGAATGCCATGCATGTCAGTCAATACAGAAACATTAATCTCCCCACTTCATCATTCAATATCTTTTCATTGTTTTTCCCAATCATTATTATTCCAATTATTTTTTTAAACAGTCAATCACTATTTCTCATTTTGCTTGTAAAAAGACTTTACCCATCATGAAATACTTCTCAGACCAATCCAGTGAGAATACTGTACACGTCACATCAACAGGTAATAAGCCATCTCTGTTTCCCACTAACGTCCTGCCTCTATTTTGCTAAGGAATCTGAACTTTAACTGCTAAGAGACTATTAGGACTAATATCATTATGCCTAACATCTCAGGCTAACTTGGCTACTGTGAAGAATCTAAAAAAGCACACATTTAATATCTGTTCTCTTGAAATTAGAGCATATTTTGTATAATCTTTCTAATTGCTTCACTCTTCTCTGAAGTTCTCCTCTTTTTGCCTTACCAGTAATGTGAGCATTCGCACTATGGAAATGATTTTTTTTTTTACGTGAGCATTCACACTATGGAAATGATTTTTTTTTTGAGAGAGAGAGATTTTCACTATAGGGCATATGTGCTTGCCAGACAGACAGAGAGAGACATAGAGACAGAAAGCGAGAAATCACCCCCCAGGGGGGATGGTCACTCTGCAATCCCTTCTCTTCCATTCTCCTCTCAGGATCTTGGGCACTCACGCACATGCACCCGGCATGAGTTTTAAACCACTGGGTCCGGAACGTGAACCGCGGTTGACTATGTGAGAGTCCAGCGACATAGCCATTACGCTAACTGCTGGTTCCCTGGAAATGATTTTTTTTCAACTCTTCAAAATAGATAAGTATTTTTCTTTAATCCTTGCTGATATTTCAGGATTGTTGTCCCCTGTAATATTATTTATACTATGATCTACTTTATACTACTTTCCAAAGTATTTTTCTTCCAATCTGACTATAGCTATAGATACTTTGGATTTGGGGTATGTACCAGATGTCTATAGTAATCTTCTCAGTTCTCTTACCCAATGACTAATTTTGGCAAAATGCCCGGCGCCTTTACTGAATAATCTTGGGAACAAATTGGTTGGTAGGTACTGACTCTCACTATGGCTGGGCCTCTTTGACATGCTAATTAGTTACACTAGCCCATATGTAACCATGTAACCCTTTAAAAGGTATTTAGGCCCATCCTGGTGGTGTAGTCAGTAGCAAACTGAACTACTGTGCTGGAGGCCACCTGGTCTACTATAGGTTTGGATCCCCAGGTTGGTTACCAAACATGCTGGATGTATCCATGCCCAACATCTGACAAACTGGAGGGCTGGGGAAGGGGAATTACAACATGAGACAATGCCAAGGGTGTTTCTCTCTTTCTTAGTCTCTCACTCTCTCTCTCTTTCTTGCATCTACACATGTTCTCTATTATAATAAAATAAACTTTCAGTAAATAAATAAAAGGTTTTTATTTACAGTTGGTTTTTCTTCATCTCATTTATGTCAGAATTTTCATTTGTCCATTTCTATTCTGGAGAGCAGAATAGCCTTAGTCTCTTCTCCCTGTTAAAGACATATATAATTTTAAAATCTAGGTCATTTAGGGTTGTTTTGCATCCTGTGCTCCAAGTTTTTTGTTTGTTTGTTTGTTTGTTTGTTTTCCTTAAGCTTGGGCTTCTGTAGCATACCGAATACATTTAATTGTTCTATTGGGAGTGAAAGATTCCTCAAACTTTTACATTTTAACTGGAAGTCAGGTTTCCATCTTTTGACTTTCCTATCTCCATTTCTCTCAGTTGTGTCCTACCTCTTATCATCATCAATAACTGCAACTCAAAAATATAAAAAATAGAAGTAAAAATACCTTAATTTCAGGCAGGCCCTTTGACCTAGTAATTCAGAACGCTGGATACCACATGGTGAACTGCTGTTTGAATCCTGGTCCCAACGACTTGAGGAACACAACAGGCACATGTGTTGCGTGCCTGAAATCCCAACAGGCTAGAGAAATGGAGGAGAAGGAATTGCAGCGTGACCACATCCCACTAGAGGGTACTTTCTCTCTCTCTTTCTGTTCCTCTGTTTCTCTCTGGTGAGCATGCATACTCTCTCACAAAGTTACAAACAAACAAAAACCCTTCAGTGCCTCAGTAGTAAAATGCTACATGTTGTGAGACAGTCTTAAGTTGAACACATGTGCTGCAGGTTCATGTCCAGAGAACGGCAGACATGTGCATGCCTGTGATTCAGTGCTGGCTGAACAGGTTTCAATGGCCGTGACAAAACCCTGTTGGGAGCGTTGCCTTTCTGTTTCTCTCGCTCATAGAACAAGGCAAGAAAGAAATGCTTAAAAAAAGTCTAAGTAAAAAAACCCTTAAACTAACCCCAAAACAGATTTCCCCCTTAACTCTCCTACATCTCTGGAAACAATTTATGCTCTGGGCAGTTGTATTTGGAACCAAATTATAGGAGTCAGTCTTGAGATCTGTCTTTTCATCCCCATTCACTCTGCTTAATCCACTAGAATTCTATAAGGCTCCAATTCCAACATATATTCAAAATTCATTTAGTTTCCCGGTCTCTCTTCAGCTTCTGTGCTAACTCAACTCACTCATCACTTACTTCAAGATGGTTTCAGAAACAATCTAAATGATCTCATTACCTCCTTGCTGCCCTTAATATCCATTTGCTACATAATATCAAGAGCATTTGGAAGTGCAAATAAGAATATATCCCCTACCTGCCTATATTACTGCTAAAATCAACTGAGAGGCAAAATTCTTACTTCAGTTACTGGGCCCCAGAATTATCTGATATTATCTGATACCTGTTTAACACTTCCTATTGTTTATTTTGCTTATAATGCATTGTTCTCGTTTATGACCCTCAAAAATGCAAATTTATTTCTCTCTGTATACTTCTTACTCCAAATCTCATGAAAGCTGAATTCTGCTTAATATTTAGATGCTACCTCCTTGTAGAACCCGATGACTCATTTAAAGTAGAAACACATTTTACTTTTGTACTGTCCCTCAGTGAAACATTTTTCTGTTCTCTTAAGTTGTATTTTTTACATTAAATCACTGTACATCTTTACAGCACACAAAATGAATTTTCCCAGCTTGAATACCTTATATATTAGTTAAAAATGATCTTTTACTACATTTCTCTTTTGATACTCTGTTTCCAATTTGTGTAATAATCAAAACTTTACAGATATAAAAAGTAAATTTTACACTACAATAAGAATTAAGCAAAATGATTATTCTCAGTATTAAATTGAACAGTTTCTATCTCTCACTGTTGATACTGAAAAGTTAATCTTGGAGGATCGTTTGTTGAATTTGACCAAAAATAGAGGCAAATGGCATAGAAAACTCAATTTTCAGAGATGAAAGCACCTCAAAGCAATATAGAATCATTCACTCAAGCAACTGTAAGCATAAGAGCTAAGTTGTTCATGCATGTATAGCAGTTGTCCAGGATGAGTAACAGAAGGGATTTATTTATTCAAGTACGTTTCATATTTCTTCTGAATATGCTTGATCAGCCAGCTGTTCATAAATATGTAGGATTATATTACCGCACCATGGAAGAAAGTACTTTTAGGACTCATAAACCAGGAATGAAAACCAGAACTAGAATTAGGACACAAGGCAGCTAATCTCTCAAGACTTCCCCAGGGAGACAGTGTCACCTTTTTCCTATACTTTTCACCACAATGGTGCATCACAGCTAACTTGTTCTCTTCCATTCTTTATGCGCACATTGTCTAAGGTGCTCACCCCACATTATACTGATTTCACATTTAGCCATTAGGTCAGATTAATTCCAAAGTCCTGGGAAAGATCATCCAATTTTTCTAGTCTGGGTCAGGTTTCTAATAGTGGTCTTTTTGCTTTGGCCCAAAAGTTGCATAAAGTAAAGTAAAAAAGACTCCAAAGTCTTAGTCATTTGGGAGAGACATCTCAATAGAATAATTGGTACGAGCTTGATAATTGTAAGATGTTGTTACTATATTTGTGTGATAGATACAATGGTTGTAATTTTACTTTGACTTTAAAATTTAAGCTTATCAATCATGTATTATAAGAATAAATGAGTAAAATAAGTTTACTTTCAATTTACCACCAACAACTTCCACATTTAGATCAAGATTTAAGGACCCAATTGAGTTTATAAAGCTATTTTTTGGGCTGGCCCTCTAGTGTAGTGGCTGAGCCCTGAACAGATCCCATATGGCTGAGCATAGTTCAAATCCCAGCCCTAGTGACTTGAGAAACATGCTGAGTGGGTGTGCATGGACGGCCCACATGCTGACAGGATAGAGAAAAAACAATTATGATATAATCACACCCTATTGAAGCGTACTTTCTCTCTCTCTCCTCCCTCTAGCAAATACATGCATCCTCTGGAAATTAAAAAAGAAAATCATTTTCTTAAACAACAAAAAACAAGATTTGTGAAAATATCTTTATTGCTATTATTTACATAATAATTTATAGTTCTGAAACTTTAAAAAGTTATTAAAACTTTTAACTCTATTTATATGTTATTTCTTCTCTAAAATCAGAAATTTGAAATTGTTAGTTTTTATTTTCTTTTAGAGGTTTTTGCATTAGGGAGGGTGTGTTCACCAGAGAGGTAGAGAGACAGAGACAGTGAGAAAGGAAAGTGAGAAATCATCTCTCGGGGTGATGACCATGCCTCAATTCTTTCTCTTCCATTCTCCTTCTGGGATTTTAGCCATGCGTGTACACCAACCTGGCATGAAGTTTTCATTTTCTCTTTTAAGCCACCAGTTCCAGGACTCAAAACGTGGTCAATCATGTTGGAGTCCAGCGATGTAACCACTAAGCCATCTGCTGGCTCTGTTAAATTAGGTTATTATAACATGCACTCTCAAAAAGTCAATGATTCCTAAAAATCTGTAAGATATATGTCTTTAACACTGTATTCTATGTTCCAGAATTAGAATGCAGGTCTTTTCCAGAAAACTATTAGGGCTGTGCTCCTTATTCTTTCTTTCTTTCTTTCTTTTTTTACTTTAATGAGAGAGAAAACAAGAGAGCACATATACATGCATGAGAAAGAGAGAAATATAGAGAGATATTCACCCAGGACAGGGTCTCATCAGGTGTGACCCTCTCCTCTGACTATCCTCTTAGTCACCCAGGATCTTAGGTGCAACATGTGTGGACACAAAACATGAGCCCAGTGTTTTAGTCAACTGGGGATATGAACCCTGATCAGATATGTGTCTCCAGAATTACAGATTGCCATGCTACTTCTTGTGCCACTGTGGCTGGGCTGTGCTTGAGTACTTCCATACAAATGTCTTCAATTCCTATTGAAACAACTCATGTTGACTCATTTGCTAGTTGGTCACCAGTTCTATAGTCACATCTATACCTCGGGGCAATAGAGAAGAAGTAGAAAATGAAAGCTAATCATTCAAAGAATGTAAAGTGTGAACATTTAAAACATAATCTGTTCTTATATCCCATTGAGGAAATTAAATTACAGAATTAAAATTCAATGTATGGGTACTGGAAATATCTGATCTCTTTTGAGCTGATGTGTCTATTTTCTTCTTTTAAAAATATTCAGGAACCTTAATTCAAAGTCTTAATTTTCTCTTCCATTTTACATTTTATACAAAAATTCCTTTCCTTGCTTTCTTGATGTTGATTCATCTTTTGGTTAACCATGCTTCATTCTCAAGTAGTATTTTCTTGTGGTATCTACAAGTGTCTTTTTGTTACTTTCTTACATGTAGGTCACATTAACATGTTTTAAGATTCAAAAAAATCACATATTTTATCTTTTGATACTTGGTCTTCATGGGACATTTAAGATCTGAGAAGTTATATAACTTCCCCAAGTCCAAAGAGTGAACTATAAATTACTGATACTATTCTTAATTACAGTTTAAACAATTATGAAAGTCCTAGAATTTTGTAGTCATGGTAGGTAGCTGTTATTTTTTATATCTATATTATATTATTTCTTATACTTTGAGAACTTTAATTCAACTAACCATCTGATGCTTAAACTGAATATATATCCCTTCCATGTGTCCATCCACCCACTGTAACAGGAAAACATAGTGTAGTAGACCACAGACACTGGCCTCAGACAGAGCTTATGTTCACTCTTAATTTTCTCACTTGCTAGTTGTGTGGTAGTTTAATCCCCCGTCCCCATGCCTCAAATTCTTCCTAAATTGGATTAAATAATAACACGCACACAATGAGATAGTTTAGGGATAAAAATTTTACAGAACATGTCTCAATTTAACCTCTTTGCAGAAAGTGTGCAATGCTTCCCAGTGTCGTGGAGGTGGCAGTATCACCTGAAGAAAATTGTTTTTGTGGGAGTGACTGCCATTAAAAGGAAATGCATTTTAGCGAAACAAATTCATCTCATGTTCCCTCTTTCCTATTCAGAAACAATCCTAATGTTTCTTTTATATTACAGTCTTCTAAAACTGAGAAGAAATTTATTGATTTATTCTTAAATCATACCTTCCCCAGGCTAAATAGTTTCTTATGCAATCATTATTCTATAGTAAAACCAAAAAATAAAGAAATAAAAGAAATTCAGCAGAGTCATTGCTTTCAAGTAACTTAATGCTATTTTGAATCTTAATCCCACAAAGATAATTCATTCTTAGAATTTTCATTCACATAAAAAATTCTGTTCTTTAACTTACAGGTGTTCATTTTACCCAACCTCTTCACATCATCGAAAGTAGTGAGATTTTATGGTTTTGAAAGCTACTAGTGGTATTTTAATGCAACATATGTATTTATTTATTTGTTTGTTTTCAATTATTCTTTACTACAATGTAAATATAATCTAACAGGCTATTCTGCATTCTTTATAAATTTGTCATTTGTTTTTAAAACTGTACCTGGCATATTTTTCTTTTCATGACTTAATCTTTATGACTGATTAAAATAGCTTCAATAACAAGTATTTTATTTAGCCTCCACTCTTGCTTATGTCTAAATCTCTCTTAAAATAGAGCTCTCAAAAATTAAGTCACTAGCTAAATGGACAACATGATTTTTATATTCCTTACCCTAAATATTATTTATATAGCTATAATTATATCCACTGTTTACTTTAGTATTTTTTACTGGACTCACATATGGTCAAGAGATAAATAAAAATAAGCTGAATATTCAATAGAGGATAGAAAAATCTCACGAAGTATGGCCCAAAACACGTGGGAGACTTGACTTGGTAGCATAGGTAACAGAATTATATCAGAAAGACATAGAGGTGGGGCCAGCAGAAGTGTAATGGTTGTATTGCAGGATTCCCACATAGTTACCTGTGTTTCAAGTCCCAAACCTGGCAGCTTAAAAATCATGCTGGGCACGTGTGCATGTGTGCCCAAAAATCCCAAGAGGAGAATGGAGAAGGGACTGTGGCATGACCTTCTCCCCTCTCCCCCCACCCCACTCCCAGAGGAGGATTGTGTGATTTCTTACTTTCTGTCTTGCTGGCAAGCTCAGGTGTCCTATAGCAAAAATCTCTTAAAAGAAAAAAGAAAAGAAAGACATAGGACATCTCTTTCTCCAAGGCAGCTGAAGAATAGGTGAAGTTAAGACAGTGATTTGATAAATGGGTGAGTAAAGGAAGTTAATTTTTTTTTTTTTTTTTTTTTTGGTGAGATTGTTTACTATAGGGCGTGTGTGCTCACCAGAAAGACAGAGAGAGACAAGGAGATAGAAAGTGAGAAATCACTCCCCAGGAGGGGCTGGCCACGCCACAATTCTTTCTCTTCCATTCTCCTCTTGGGATCTTGGGCATGCATGCTCACGTACCTAGTGTGAGTTTAAGGCACCAGGTCTGGGACTCGAACTGTGGTCGACTACATGTGAGTCCAGCGACATACCCATTGCACTACCTGCTGGTCCCAGGAGGTTGATTTTTAATATTTTTCTTGGCCATTAAATTCTCTGTGGCCAGCAGGTGGCATACTGGTTGGGGTGTTGGATTCTCACATGGCCAACTGCGGTTCCAGTCCCAGACCTGGCAGCTTGCTTTATCACTTTCCGTCTCTCTCTTCTCTTTCTCTCTCTCTGATAAGTACACATGTCCTGTAATAATTTGTAAATAATAATAAAATTAAGTGAATAATTTCAAAAAGTATTAATATGAGTACATTTATATTTCTAAATCTATTATTATAATCTTGTAAATTTTAGGACACTAAGTTCTAATGATAACAACAGCAAAAATCACAACGGCAACTTAGATAATAAAAATAATAATATTGACATTATCTAATAACTTACTGAGTATTTGTGAGAGACATTGTCTATGAACTATAAATGAGATCATTTAATCCTCAGAATGATATTATTGTCTGGTTATTATTATTTCTTTTATATTATGTTTCTTTAACTGTGGAAAACAAAGGCTTTTTAATCTATGTTCAAAATAGTTAAATTTATATTTAAGTAAATTATAATTGATAGCTATATCAGCCATTTTATAGGAATTTTAATTTGTAATTATTATTCTTTCTATACTACTTTGTTAATCCATAGATTCCTGTTTTGCTTGTTTTCCATTACAAATTATACTTGTTTTACACCTTAAGGTAAATAATTTAATTCCAAAGAGAAAGTGTTTTTTCCTTCTTATTCCCCTGTTCTGAGCACATCAATATTATGCTTTCTACTATAATTATTGTCATCTTATTTTCACCTTTTCTATGTAATCAAAAGTTATTAGAATATTATAGATTATAATTTAACAGTGGGACTTTGGGTAATGGTGCTAATGACACATGACCCCAGATAATCTTTTCCCCCAATTCTGTTGCTTCTGCACTGGTTTGAATTTGAAATAATGCCAGGGAAAAGTGGAATGCTCCATTTCCTTTTTTTTCCTATTCAGTATATAGTTGTTAGATCCTTTTGAAAAAAGAATCAATAAAATTTCTATGAAGATTCAAAGATAATTTACAGAAAATATAATGATGCCTTTTACATAAAAAAATACTTTTAAGAACCATTACTCCTTCTAAGTATGCTGAAATGGTAGTTTCTGGAGAGGCAGCAATAATCTTATTCACTGGGTACAGTTCTTCGTTTTAATCATCATTCCTAAACTTTCATCCTATTCAGACTGTCACCTCCAGTTCTAATGGCTCATTGATTTTGGAAGTCATAGTCATTTCTTCTTTTACATTTCTGTCAAGATAGTTGTGTAGGATAATAAAAATTAGAGTGCCTTAAAAGGAGTATGTGAATTTTCATATATGAGTCATATTCTGAAAAGACTTTGAGTCTAGTATGGAACCACAAATAGGAGAACTGAAAATGTAAGTTCATGTGCATTCACCTCGTTGGGCCATTTTTAAAGAAACAGGATTTGTTGATCATTATTTTTATAAATTGCAGAGGCATTCATTCTCATTAAATGTCTTTTTTTTTTTGAGATCTCTCTTGTTTTGCTACTGAAGATTGCTACTGTTTTCTATAGTCTACTTTAAATTCTTTTTTTGTTTGTTTTGTTTGTTTGTTTGTTCGTTTTTTAGATTTTGCTCTAAGGCCTTCACTCTCACCAAAGAGATACAGAAAGAGAAGAAGAGAGAGAAAGGGAGAAATCATCCCCACCTCAAGAGGATGGCCATGCTGAAATCTCTTCTCCTTCACTCTCCTCTCAGGATTTTGGGCATGGACACACATGTGCCTGGCATATTTTCCAAGCTCCCAGGTCTGGGACTTGAACTACACACTTGGCCATGTGGGATCCAGTGGCTTTACCACCAAGGAACCTGGTTGGCCCTGTAAGACTTAATAGCTGAATTTTTATTCAAACTACAGATTTAGCATTAGAATGTCTATTTAATATTTATTACTTATATGTCAATTATTTATTTTTAAACTTCAAATAATAGAATGTAAGGTTTAGAAATGTGGATGACCAAATTTGGTTTTCCTCAGAGCTCAATGTTACCTTTATTGTTCTTACCACCAGAAACCATTTGAAAAGACTCTGGAATGGTAGTACTGCATCAGGGAATTAATTTGTACTCACCTACATCACCCAGCATAATCACTGACAATCTTTTATTTTGCTGCAAAATGATATTTATTTCTTAAATTTGTTTTTAAAATTGTAGTTTCTGGTTTACATGTAATATATGTATATATTTGAAGGCTTTGGTATGGTTTTTGTCTGGCATGAATGGAGTATATAATAACCAAATGAAGAATATACATATATTCACCCAATATTGAGCATTACATTATGGTGTGCACATCTGTTAGTAGTTCTACTAATATTTTTTTAAATATGGATTAATTTGTCTATATTTTGTTCTGCTGTGGCAAACCATTCAGTAAACTCTTCATGTACATGTATTCTTGTGCCATTAAAATTTTTCTTATCAGGACCAGCAGATGACATAATGATTATGTCACTGGTTGCCCATATAGCCGATTAAAATTTAAGTTCTGGACTCAGTGGCTTAAATCTCATGCTGCGCACATGTGTGTGTGAGCCCAAGATCCCAAGAGGAGAATAGAGGAGAAAGAATTGCAGCATAACCATCCCCCCAGGGAGTGATTTCTCACTTTCTGTCTCTCTGTCTCTATGGTGAGTGCATGCCCTATAGCAAATATCTCTTTTAAAATAATCTTACCTTTGGGGCCAGCAGATTGAGTAATGTTTACATTGTTGGACTTCCACATGGTAGACCACGGTTTGAGTCTTGGACCTCGTAGTTTGTCACTCTCCCTGGGCACATGTGCATGTGTGCCCAAAATCCTAAGATGATATGGGAGGTGATGGGATTGCAGCATAGCCATCATCTCTGGGGAGTGAGTTCTCATTTTCTGTCTTTTTTTTTTTCTCTCTGTCTCTGTGATGAGGACACATGCCCTATAGCAAAAATCCCTCAAAAAAAAAAAAAAAAGAAAACAAAACTATTTTTTTTTTATGAAGCAGATATCTGTTATTAAGTAAAATACAACTGAATCATAGGTAGAAAAACTTTCAGTCTGCAGGCTTCCATACCTGAGTAGATTCTCCTTGAAGTGGATTAGCAATACCTAGCCATATATTTGCATAATAGCTTTTCCTTTTTGTTACCTCAACTGATTATTTAAGAACACTACCTCTTTCAATTATTCCCCTGATGAAATTCAGCAGCCTGTTATGTAAAATTCATGTAATTTGCTGATTTAAAGAACATTGTCCAAACTATTAGCTTTGGTTTTTATCTTAAAATATCAAAGAAGACAGAGCCCATGACATGATTCTATCAGGGATTTCTTCCACTTCTTTAATATTGATGTTTGAAGGAAAAAATGCAGATGATAGGGGAAAGCCTTATAAATCTATGTCAGATAAATTCTGGTAGTTTATCTCTCTAAACATTGCATACTCATTTAATTTTAGGGTCAACACATACTCATAAAGTCTAAAGTTACTTCAGTCAAAATTTCCATTTCATTTTATGGCCCTCCTATGACCATTTAGTAGGTATGATTTGATGGAAAAAAATAAGTATATTGTTTTTCACATATAAACTATTAATAAGTTAATGCACCTGAACATTTTCTAATACTGCGTTCAGGCATGCAGCTGTTGCACCATTCTTGCAAAATGTTTGTTGGCTGTTTATTTTTGTATAAGAGACTACTGTAGGCTCTCTTAGAGATATGAAAAATGCTAAGTTATTTTTATTTATTCTAAAAACTTAGTTAAATAAATGAAAAATTAAAACATAGAGATGAATATTTTTACAACTGACCTGATGGTTCTTGAGTAATATAAGAGACAGATATAGCTAAGGAGGGATACTAAAAGTATTTTCCATTATCTGTAAAGATTTTATAAAAGAGATATTTAAATTATGTATTAGAGTCCTTAGGATTTTACGGTAGAAATGATTGACACAGAAGCAGAAAACCTGAATAAATAAACAGCAATGGAAAGGTTAGAAGTATATTTATAATCAGTTGCTGGTCTAGTTTGTTTTAAATACGGAGATTATGAGAAGGAAAGGGTAGTGATAGATACATCAGAGCCTGGAGTGATAGGCCAAAGGTTTGCTATGGAAAATACCTATTAAGATTCTTGAGATCAGCAATGGCATAATAAGATCTATGATTAGAAGGTTATATTTGTAATACAGTGGAATATTCAGAATGGGAAATGGTAAGAAAAATTGAGCAAGAGATTAAAAATAGGGAATAAAGGAAAAGTTCATAAATAACAGAAGACTGAAAAACAAAAATCTGGTTGCAAAGGGCTGGCAGGTGGCATGGTGGTTAAGGCATTAGACTCCCATATAGCTGACTGCTGTTCAAGGACCTTGAACTGATGAGTTTCTTTCTCAATCTCTCTCTCTCTCTCTTAAACTAAAAAAATAATAATAATAATAGATAAAATAATACAAATCCTAAAAATACAGTAATAAGCTTAGACATAACCTTAAAATATTGTGCTTTAAGAAACTGGGCATGGGAACGAGCAGTTAATGTAATGGCTATGTCGCTGGATTTCCACGTAGTCAACCGTGGTTAGCGTCCCAGACCTGGTGGCTTAGAACTCACGCCGGGTGCGTGTGAGTGCATGCATGCCCAAGATCCGAGAGGAGAATGGAGGAGAAGGGATTGCGGTGTGACCATCCCCCCTGGGGGGATGATTTCTCGCTTTCTGTCTCTATGTCTCTCTCTGTGTGGTTTTGATCTGCATTTCCCTTATAATGAGGAATGTCGACTTTTTTTCATATGCCTTTTCACTATTCATATATCTTCCATAGAGAGTGATTTTTCCAACTCTTTCTCCCTTCTTTTAAAAGGTTGATCATCTTTTACTGGGACAGCTGCTTGAGTTCCCTGTGTCTTCTGGTTATCAGTCCTTTATCTGTCACATAGATTACAAAAATATTTTCCTATTCTGAGGGCTGTTGATTCACACTGATTATTGTGTCCTTGGCAGTGAAGAAACTTATTAATATAATGTAATCCCACTTGTCTATTTTTAGGATTATTGACTGTGCTTTGGAGGTCTTATTTAAGAATTCGTTGTCTTCCCCAATGTCTCTCTTCATTTCCCCAGTGTTTTCCAGCAGTGTTTTATAGTTTGAGGTCTTAGATTTAGATCTTTGTTCCACTTTGAGTTGATTTTTGTCTATGGTGAGAGGTAGGGGTTTGGATTCATCTTTCTGTAGGTTGATATGCACTTTTTCCAGAACCATTTTCCTTTGCCTTCTGGACCGACTGGTACCCTTTGTTAAAAATCAGTTGGTTGTATGTTTTGGAGTTTATTTTTAGGGTCTCTATTTTGTTCCATTGGTTCACCTGTCTGTTTCTGTGCCAATCCATGCTGTCTGGATTATCACAGCTTTGTAGTATATTTTCAGATCAGGGAGTGAGATGCTGCTCACTCCACTCTCGTTGCTCAGGATTGCTTTGGCAATATGAGGTTTTTTAATGATTCCAGACAAATTGTATGATTGTATTTTCTAGATCCGTGAAGAATGTCTCTGGCACTTTAAAAAAATGAGGATAATATATGAGAAATACTAGATTCCATTAAACATCCAAACATTCAAATTATTGGTATCCCAGAAGGTGAAGAAACTAATAAGGGCATGGAAAATCTATTCCATGAAATACTGAAGAAAACTTTTTAAGTCTAGAGAAGCACTCAGACATCCAGATCCCAGAAATACAAAGGATCCCAAATCGAATCAACCCAAGAAGATCCTTCCTAAAGCACATCTAAACCAGACTGGCCAAAACCACAGATAAAGACAAGATACTAAAATTGACAAGAGATAAATGAGAGAACTAGCAGTTAGCATAATGGCTATGTCGCTGGACTCCCACGTAGTCGACCGCAGTTTGCGTCCCGGACCCGGTGGCTTAGAACTCACGCGGGGTGGTGTGCGTGTGTGACCAAGATCCCGAGAGGAGAATGGAGAAGGGATTGCAGTGTGACCATCCCCCCTGGGGGGTGATTTCTCCCTTTCTGTCTCTATGTCTCTCTCTGTCTGTCTGGCAAACAATCGCACCCTATAGCGAAAACCTCTCCAAAAAAAGAGAGATAAATGACAAGTAATTTACTAAGGTCACCCCATCAGGCTAACATCAGACCTTTCAACAGAAACAATGCAAGCAAGGAAAGAAGTGAAGAAACATCAAAAGTGTTAAGAGAGGGACCAGCATTTAGTGTAATGGCTATGTTGCTGGACTCCCATGCAGTCGATCGTGGTTCGTGCCCTGGACCCGGTGGCTTAAAACTCACGCCCGGCATGTGTGCGTGCGTGCCCAAGATCCTGAGAGGAGAATGGAGGAGAAGGGATTGCGGCGTGGCCATCCCCCCGGGGTGTGATTTCTCGCTTTCTGTCTCTCTGTCTGTCTGTCTGGCGAGCGCATGCGCCCTATCGCAAAAACAAAAACAAAACAAAACAAAAAAACAACTCTCAAAAAAAAAAAAAGAAAGAAAGAAAGAAAGTGTTAAGAAAGAAACAATTTCAATCAAGATTATTATATCCAGCAAGATTATCTTTCATATGGGGGGAAAAAAGATTTAACATCTTCTCAGATGAACAAAACTGAAAGTATTTGACAACACAGACCAGTTCTTCAAGAAACTGAAGAGAATCCTATTCCTGAGAAACTAAAGAATGAACTGCCAGAAATAAAGGAATAAAAGAAAGCCAAGACAATGGCCAACTTAAAGATGGGGATAAGTCCAGAAATATCGATAATAACATTGAATATTAATGGATTAAATTCTCCTATCAAGAGACACAGATGGAAAAAAAAAAAAGCCCACAAAGCAAAACACCAGAAAACTCTCTATCTGTTGCTTACAAGAAACATTTCTAGTGGAAAAAGACATACATAGACTAAAAGTGAAGTGCTGGAAAAAGGTAATCCATTCCATGCAAAGGGAACCAAGAAAAAGGTGGAGTTTAGATACTAATTTCTGACAAATAGGCTTTAAAATTAAAAAAAAAAAGATTCAAAGAGACAAAGAAGGGCACTATATAGTAGTAAAAGGGCTAATCCATCAAGAAGATATAACACTTATAAATATCTACACACCTAACACAGGAGTACCTGAGGATATGTGAAGGAAAGACTGTTAGATCTAAAAGGAAAGAGAGACTGCAACACACTAATCATTGGCAACCTCAACACCCCACTAACTTTCCTGGATAGATCATCTGGAAAAAAAAATAAGTAAAGAGCAAAAGGACCTAAATTATACCATAAATCAAATGGACTTACAGACATCTATAGAGTTTCATTCAAAACCACAAGACATGCTTTTTTCTCACCCCCACATGGAACCTTTTCAAAGATGGACCACATGATACGGCACAAAGCAAGCCTTTACAGATTCAAAGGCATAGAAACTATATTCAACATCTTCTCTGACCATGATGGAATTAAACTGTGCATTAATTTCAAGAAAAATCCTCAAAAATACACAAATACATGGAAACTGAATAACTTACTCCTGAATGACTTCACAACTACTGAAGAATAAAGACGAAAATAAAAAGATTCATGAAAGCCAATGACAGTGAGGACACAAGTTTCCGTACTCTTTGAGACACTGAAAAAGCAGTCACAAGAAGGAAGTTCATATCAATTAGTACTCAAAAGAAGAAGATGGAAAGAAGGCAAATCGACCACTAACATCATTCCTTAAAGAACTGGAAAAGCAACAGCAAAAAAATCTAAAAAAACTGCAGGAGAAAAGAAATAATAAAGATCCAAGTAGAGATAAATGAAATAGAAAATAAGCAAAGTACACAGAAATTAAAATAAAGTAAAAGCTGGTTCTTTGAAAAGATAAATAAAAATCAATATACCACTAGTTAGACTAATTTAGAAGAAGAGAGAAAGGAACCAGGTCAATCAAATTTGCAGTGAAGCAGGCAATATAGTAACAGACATAATAGAAATACAAACCATCATTAGAGGATACTATGAACAACTATATGCTAACAAATAAAATCTGCATGCCATGGACAAATTTCTGAACACATATAATTTACTGAGATTGAGTCAAGAGCATGTAGAAAGTCTGAATAGGGTCATAAGAATCCAGGGGATTGGATCAATAATAAATAATCTCCCAACAAAGGAAAGCCCAAGTCCTGATGGCTTCTCCTCTAAATGCTACAAAACTTTTAAAGAAGAGTTAACCCTCATTCTGCTCAAGTTATTTCTAAAGATCCAGAAGTGTGGAACTCTTCCAAATTCATTCTATGAAGCCTCCATCACCCTTATCCTTAGAACAGACAAAGACAGGACAAGGAAGGAAAACCATAGAACAGTATCTCTGACAAATATAAACACAAAAATTCTCAACATGGTACTAGCAAATCATATCCAAGAACATATAAAAAAGATTATACATTATGACCAGGTAGGCTTTATTCCAGGGATGCAAGGTTGGTTCAACATACATAAAACCATAAATGTAATCCACCATATTAACAGAAAGACAAATAAAAACCATATGATCATATCAATTGATGTAGAAAAAACATTTTGATAAGATACAATATCCATTCATGACCAAGATTCTAAGCAAAATTGGCATAGAATGGTCATTTCTCAACACAATAAAAGCTATCTATGAAAAATCCATAACTAACATCGTCCTGAATGGGGAAAAACTGAAAGCCTTTCCCCTAAAAATTACTACAAGACAAGGATGCCCACTTGCTCCACTCTTCTTCAACATAGTATTGAAAGTCCTTACTACACAATCAGAAAAGAGAGTAAAATAAAAGGCATTCGAATAGGAATCTCTGGCAAGAGTTCGAATGTACTAGCCCCTTTCATCTTCTCTAAGCTTATCACACATAATGATCCCTTTTGTTCATGGTGCTACAGCCACGCACACTGACAATTTGCCTATTCCGCAAATACACATGCTTATTCCAACTTGAGACTTGAATCTTGGTCCTGTGACCACTGAAAAAATATTTTTGAAATTAAATAGTTTAGGAAAAATTCAATTTTTTTTTTTTAATTTTGAAGACCAAGAAAGAAAGTATGTTTGAGAGAGAAAATGCATTGAGAGAAAGTCATACACTTGCTCTTGTATTTGTTTATTTTTATGTTTCTTTTAGATACATAAGATATATTCAGGGATAATTGGATTGACCAGGATGGAACTCACTGTGGACAATTTAACTGGGAATATTCATTGAGGACATAGAAGTATAAACTGTATTAATGCCTTGACCAGAGATGAGGTCATCACAGATTACTTTTAATGTGTTTTTTCACGATATACCCATAGTCCTCCCATCTGTCCTAAACTCATAACATCTGCAAATCAATTTTAATGACAATGTTGAACTTTAAATTTTGTTTTTTAAGTTATTTTTATTTACATTTATCATTGTACATCTTTACAATATAAAATATTGTTTTTTAAAGCATGCATGCAGTGTACATGTCAATTAAGGCTAAGCTATTACCATATACACCATCTTCATGATATAACTTTTGATTCTTGTGTCTATTAAATGATTTTTTTTCTTAACTGTGTCTTAAAAGAAGTATATTAATTGACAGAAAAGGTGGGGAATAAAACAGCTAACGAAGCTATCTGTGTAATGGCAAAGACGAATGAAATAGGCTTTCAGGGAACACTAAACAACGTACCATGTTTGACATTCTGTTCATTATACATATGGAAAAGTCCTCAAAGTTGAGTTCTGAATATAAGGGTGGAGACAGATCACGTAAGACACTAGATTCTATTAAAGGGCTGAGCATTATTGTGTAAGTGAATGAAAGACTAAGGACCGTCAAAAGTGTTTTAGAAGGTAACAATGTGTTAAATTATGAAATATAGTAATTTATTTCACTTTGGGAACAACATATTTAAACTCTTATTCCCAAATGTTATCTTCCAAAACCTATATTATATTTTTCCTCAATTTTTTTATTTTGTAATTTCTTTTTTACTTTTTTTGATAGTAATTCTTTATATAATTACTTTCCATTTGTGATCCTTAGCTGATTAAAAATGTTCGACAATCATTCCCAGTAGTTTTATTGTAATGCTTACAAATTTGTTTTGTTGTTGTCGCTGTAGATAATATGCATCCTGAGATGCATTTCATTTCCATTACTTACCCTGCTGTATAAATCTTCAGTGGTTTTAAGATGTCATGATCTGGATTTGCTCATCTGGTCTTCAGGTCTCAAAAGACAAACCCTTAGCCCTTACATTTATGACCCAGCTCCCTCTTTTCTAACAGGTGCAGGATGGTATAATATGTGAGCTTGTTGCCTTTAATCACTGGACAGCTCTAGATCTCACAATAGGGTTTTTCAAGGAACACATTCATTAGACAACAATCAAATCAAGGATATTACTATACACATCATTTTCAACAGAGAAATTTACATTATTGTGTCTTTTAAGTACTTTGTTCTCTTTGCCCCTCCTACTCTCTCTTTTTTAGCAATATATTCTGGATTTACCTGACACAAAATTGCAAAACCATAACTTGTATTTTTCTTTAGTATATTTTAACCCAACTCGTATTCATTTTGGCAGCACTGTTATGCTGTTCCCTTCTCAATAAAATCAATTTAGCATCAATTTACTGACATGATTTCTACATTTATATATAGTACATCATTTCCATATCCAACATTTATGAAACACCCATATTGTGCCAGGTTTTACAGTACTGAAAGTAACTGCAAGGTGTTATTCTTTTGTCTTAATGAATTTATTCTGTCTTTTAATTTTAAAATTATGTTCCCTATTCACTGGTTTATTTCTTTCTTTGTTCAACAACGATAATGAAAATAATAAATTATTTTAATAGCTACCTTTAACACTGTGATGCTGGTATTATTTTAAGTACTTTATATAGTTAACCATTTTATTTTAATAAACACTTGAAAAATATTTAAGAATACTTGAAAAAGTACAAAAAAATTATGTAGAAACAGAAATAAAACAAGAAATATTTAGAAATTTCTTCAGGGTAACAGAGTTAAAATTGGAAGAACTCAAAATAAATCCCAGACAGTATGGATATAGAACCATTAACTTTATAGTCACTATATTATTCAGTCTTAAACTACAATAAAGAGTAAATAATATATATATTGTATTTATATCTATATGTATTATTATAGGTTAATAAATACCTATAAACATGTATAGTATATGCATTGCATATGTAAATCAAATAAATTAAAAAGGTATTCATCATTTGCCATCTATTTAATGGATATTATATAACACACTTGAGAGAGAGTGCTTGTTAATATATACAAATTTTGCCCTCATTTGAGCTTATACTAATATAAAGAAAACCATATAAAAAGTTCCCACTTAATATGTACCAAGTGTCTGCACTCTGTGATGGAAACCGATTGGCTAAAGGATATAGAAACACATATATGGATGTAAATACCAGATACAGTGTGTATGAAAGAGGAGGGTCTGAGGAAGGATATTTAGAAGAAAAATAGGGAGGCAACGCATTAATGGGACAAAGAAATGTGGTTTTATCTGTTGAAGATACTTTATAGTTTTATCAACTGGACTAGGGAGACATGTTCACCTGTTCAAATATTCATTTTGTAAGCTAAATAATGTGATTGAATGTATAAAAGGAAATGAAATTAAAAAATGTAAAAAAAAAATAAAAAGAGAAATCTCATGATACAATGAGATACAGGTAACAGAATCACTTTACCTGGTAAATAAAAAGTCCTAAGAACTAGGTGGGGCTTTTCATAAGAAGTAATATTTCTGCAGATAGTCTCTGGGAAAATCTAAGCAGAAAGAGTAATTATGCCAGATGAAGAGGGCTGGCAAGTATTGTAAGCAGAGAGAACTTCAAGTTCCAGATAACACTTTCATTGTGATAAGGAGGTACATGCATAAAATGAGGACGAGTCCCTGATTCAGGATTGGTAGTAGGAAAATGGGAGCGTTCGTGTGCAACTGTTAACGTCTTCTTTGAAGTGGATGGTAAGATAATGTTCTGAAAGTATAGGTGACTTGTGATATAGGGATGATGTCATACAAATTTGAAGGAAGGAAAAAATACTGTTAAAGGCCTTTATGAAGAATGAAAGGAAAAGAACTGTACAGGTAAATAGATTTCTTTTAAAACTGGGGACTCGTATCATGTTGTGACTCCTCTCTGTATATTTCTGTTTCGTTTTGTGTTTGCGATGGGACATGTATGTTTGCTTGGGCATGAAGGTAGGCAGAGAGAGAGAAAGAGAAAAAATGAGAAATTACTCCCTGAAGGGAATGGCTATGCCACAATACTTTTTCTTCCATTTTCCTCTCTCTCTCTCAGGATTTTGGCCAAGCAAAAAGCCTACATTGCTGGACCAGGACTCCAACCACACAGAGGACGAAGAGGGACCCAGCCTCCTTAGTCACCCCTTCACCAGCTGGCTCATGGAAAATTATTATTTAAAATTTCTCTCTTCTCAGCAATCAAAGCATAAATATGCAAAAGCAGTTACTTAGTTTACTTTCTTTGTAAGTTTATTTATTTATTTCTTCCAAGAGAAAGACATAGACTAGCCCTCTAAACATGAGCCTTGTGCTATGATCCACCCCCAGCCTCAACCAGCCCAGATCAAAGGCCTAGGAAATTGAGAAAAGAAAAAAAATCTGTTAAATGGGCAAAGTCTTCTGCTTTCTTTTCCTGTAGGTCATCCTTCAGTTTATGCAGAGCCCAATGCATGTGAATATCTAAGAGTTTGCTTCACTCTGATCATTTCCATTTCTATTTTCTTCCTTGACTTCTCAGTTTTTTTTCTTTTTTTTTTCTTTTTTCTTTGTCTTTCTTTCTTTCTTTCTTTCCTTCTTCTTCTGCACTAGTCTGCATGCATTGCTCAGAGAGAGACAGAGGGACAGAGAAAGGAGAGAAAGTGCCCTGTCTAGGAAATGGTCACATTTCAATCCCTTCCCTTCCTTTCTTCCTCTTTTTTGGGATTTTGGGCATGCATACATGTGTACTTGACCTGTTTTTCAAGCCATCAGGTCTGGAACTCAAACCCCAGTGTCAGCTGTGTGGGATCCAGCTGCCTTATTCACCAGGCCACACAATCAGCCCAGTTCCTTAGTTTCTACCTACTTGGGGTCCACATTGCATCCTGGTTCCTTCTTGTAATGGGATGTAGAATTAAAGTATGTGTGTCATAGGAAATTTTTTTTTATCATTAATACTTTCAGGATGAATTAAAATAAAAAGAGACATCCACTTGGAATACTGACCATCTCTCATAGAATAACTTCATTCATTTTTTTTTTTTTGAGAGGTTTTCGCTATAGGGCACATGCACTTGCCAGACAGACAGAGAGAGACATAGAGACAGAAAGCGAGAAATCACCCCCCACCTTCTCGTCCATTCTCTTCCCAGGATCTTGGGCATGCACGCACCCCACGTGAGTTCTAAGCCACCGGGTCCGGGATGCGAACGGGAACCGCGGTCCACTACGTGGAAATCTAGTGACATAGACATTTTGCTAACTGCTAGTTCCCAACTTCATTCATTTTAACTGTAAGTATATGTGTGTGTATCTATTTCCCACGTGGGATTCTATCCATAAAAATTCTCATTTTAAATGTATACAGTAAATTGATCGTATCTATTTCCCATGTGGGATTCTATCCATAATTATTCTCATTTTAAATGTATACAGTAAATTGATTTTTGCAAACCTACAAAATGTTGGAACATAAATATATGCCAAATAGCATTGGAGTTCACATTTTCCAAAGTTTTACACAGTAAAATGTGGAACTCTAGGGGGGAAAGGAAAAAGAAGATGAGGAGATATCCAGACTGAGAAAGAATAATAAAAACAAATGTGGAAATGATTATTAGCATTTTCAATGCCAGATAAAGATGAGAGAAGCCAAGATTCATGGCATGACCCACCCCCAGCCTCAGACCACAGACATGTGTACGTGTACCTAGCAAGCAGAGGGAGGAGATGTCATGATGTAAAGTCAAGATTTTGACATGTGGTCTCAGCATCACTGAATTTTATGTTACTGCTCTGCTGCCAGAGCTGGACCTCTTTTAATATTATGATTTATTATTGATATTATCTGTTTCTGTTGACAAACATCATGGTATTTAGCACAATGTGCTTCTGAACATCTCCAGATTTGTGGTGGGTGGGGAGGGGGGGAGAAAAAGAAAGGGCCATGTAACTTTCAGGCATGACTGAGTTATCATGAGTAATACTCTGTCCTGTACATGGATTAATGCAATATTTTGCCTCTGTTGGCACAGGTATAGCTTACTTGCAAAGGTCATTTTTGCTGGATCTCAATGGCTAGTTGGATATTAAGCTAATGCATTCAGAAGTGAGCCTGATACCATTTTGTATGCATTACATGCTGTGGAGAGAAACTACACTTTGGTAAAAATGATGGGAGAAGGCCCTTGGAAAATGTGAACTCTAATTTGATTTGGCGCATAGCAGTGTTCTAATCTTTGGTAGACTTGCAAAAATTAATTTAATATGTACATTTAAAATAAGAACGCTTGTGGATAGAATCCCAGATGGGGATACATACACTCGTCCATGTGCGCACACACATACAAACGCACATGTACTCAGAGATTTAATATTGAGGTTAGGCATTTAAAATTCAAACACTCCACTTGAGCCAACTTTTACTTTTATTGCAAAGTATAGCTTTGTAGATTGTCAGTTCTACCTAGCTTAGGTCCTTATCTTGTTGGGAATATAAGTCTCTGGGTGATTTTCTTCTTTTCCTCACTTAAGCCTAAAGATTTTCTTTAGTTTTACCAAAACAAAATTGTAAGCACAGTACTTGAGACATACATTACGTGACTTACCAAATAAGAAATATTCAAGAGAAAAGTAAATTTTAGAACAGTAAAATTATTAAAACTATGTTTATATGAGAAATGCATTCTCAGTATGCCATTTATTTTATTTTTTCAATAGTCTCATAATGTAACTCTCAAATGTACCTTAAATTTGTATATCAGATTTAATGAACATTTAATTAACTTTAAGATGATAATTGAAAAAAAAAAAGACCTATAAAGTTATAACGGAGTTTGAATAGAAAAGGCTTTGTATGCAATTAACGACCCATATGTTTTGCCCATAAGGATTTAAATGGATTATCCCTATACATGTCATCCAGTCCAAATTATGATCTATGTATTTTGTTAAAAATCTATTTTGAATTAATTCTTATTGAAACAAAAAAGGTGAGCTTTGTTTTAATTTAAGGTGCACTTAACAGTGATCCAACTGAGCTTATCTTTAAAGATTAAATTCATCTAATTGATGGGAGTGCAGCTTCTTATAGTCATCACAGTATGATTCAATTTACTAGTGAAGGCAGGATGCCTTTATGAAGAATTTCACAGTGGGGTTGAGGACTTATTCTCAAACAGTTAGTGTCTATTTTTATATGGAGGTGGGAACAGAGGGAAAAAATCATACTTACAAGGTACAAAAACTTAGAAAATAAAGAGGAAGAGCCTAAGACTATATGTACTACATTTATATTTTTAACGAGTTGAATTTAAAAAAATCATAACTCAGTAAAGATTTATGTTCATTTCTACTTTGAATTAAAATTCTTGATTACAAATATCTGCCTATGAATTATACTAGAATATATAATAGAAATGAATAACTATAATAATTTTGCATTTTTATTAAAATAGAACTAAAGTCACCATCATTTTTAATGTAGTAACACATTTTCCTTAATTTTCCAAATTGAGACCACCATCAATAGTGTAAAACAATGCAATCCAGTGTTCAATTTAGAGGATCAAGTAGAATTAGTTCTTTAAGAAGTAAGACACATTAAAAATGTACTTTGTGGGACCAGTAGACACTGTAATGATTATGCTGCTGGACTCTCATGTAGTTGACTGGGGTTCAAGTCCCAGATCCGGCAACTTAAAACTCACACCGATGCATGTGCATGTGTGCCCAAGATCCCAAGAGGAGAATGGAGGAGAAGGGATTGCAGCATGAACAGCCCCTCTAGGGGGTGATTTCTTGCTTTCTGTCTCTCTGTCTCTCTCTGTCTCTCCATGAGTGCATGTGCCCTACAGCAAAAATCTCTCTTAAAAAAAAAAAGTACCTTGTGTTACAAAAATAGGGAAAAATGTGATTATCGGATCTACTCACAATTTAATATAAAGCTGGCAGACCCTGTTTATACTCCAGCCCACACAAACCAAGTAGAGGTTAACAACACACTTCCTCTAGCAAATTAAATATATATATATAGAGAGAGAGAGAGAAAGAGAGAGAGAGAGATAGAGAGAGATGTATAATAATAGAATGTTTCAATGGTGATCAAACTGAACTTATCTTTAAAGATTAAATTCATCTAATTGACTTATAAATTTATGGAATAGGAATTAGGATTATTTTATAATCCAAAATCATTTATTCTAGAACAATCTGGCTCTTGTTAGTGGACTAAACTGTCTTATAAAATGTAAGTAGTGACTTTTCCCCCTAAAAGGAACATAATGCATAAAGTACACTAAAAATGTGAATTTTAAATAAAAGGAACATCTTGCATAAAGTACACTAAAAATGTGAATTTTAAGTAAATTTGAGAATTATTGTAATTGTTCCTGTTATTTCAGAAGGCTATGTGACTTTTCATTATGAATGAATACCACTGCATGCAAAACATTATTAAGAATGACTTCATTTGGTGTCCTTTGTCCTAACTTTGAGTATTCAAATCTGAGAGCAATATAGACGACTGTTGCAAAAACAAAATACACTTTAATTTTGGAAATAAGCCTTTGTAAACATCTCTCTGGTTGTGATTAACATTTAATATGCGTGGCTCCACCATGAAGAATAGATTTGAAACTTGTCTTTAAAAAGACTTTGATTCGAAAAGGAATACGCAGTAGAAGATTTAATAGAGTCAGATTGAACAAGCAAATGCATGTTGAAATAATTCCATGCCTTCTTTTATGCCTGTAACAGATGCATCCAAATGATAGGAGTGAAAGCCTCTGAACACTGTTTTGACATTAAAGAGCAACAGATTCAGCTACAATTCGTTAATTTGTTTCCACATTTGCTTCTTTGTTGTTTGTCTCAGACTAAAAAGATTGAATGATCTTAAACTTGTGAAATTACTGAATATGCTTTCTCTTATATTTGTAAAGAAAGAGTCTTTTTCAGCATGAATGCACATTATTACTGACTGATATTGTGGCGGCTTTTAATTTTGTGCACAGTAGCCATTACATAAACAATTAGGTTTCAATTAAAAATGTCATGTCAGTGTCTTTAAATGTTTCCATATTAAAGGGGAAATAAGCATGAGAGGCTACCAAATGTTTTACCAACATTGAACTGAATAAAGGCAGTTGCTTTATTGTCAATTAACAGTTCAGGCACATGTAGACCCTCTCTTTAACTACCACGTGTATATAGTAACTATGTGTCTTTTAGAACTTTTGTGATTGACTAGGGAAATTGAATTGTATCTTAATCACATCAAGAGGAAAATTTTAACTTTGTATTTAAGTATCACTAGAGATGGAGAAAAGAATTCATCCCTTCCTGGAGAAGCTGCAAATCCTTTGCTCTTCTGTGTTTCTGAGAACTAGGTCACACTAACAATTGATGTCCATATGTATGTGTGAGCTTCCATTTTCCAGAAATAACGGGGTAAGTTATTTGGGAAAATTTTCTCACTGAACATAATTAGAGCAATTGAGTATTTAAACTCGTTTTAACATTGGACCAGTCAGTGGTGTAGTGGTTGGGGTGGCTGGATCACACATGGCTGACGGTGTGGTTTGAGATTCGGTGGCTTAAAAAACATGCCTTGTGCCCTGAAAGTGTGTATGTATGTCCAAAATCCCAAAGGGGGAAATAGAAGACAAGGGATTATGGCTTGCAGTCCCCACATGGGGACGGGGTGTGATTTCTTACCTTCCGTCTCTCTGTTAGAGTCCACACTCACCTCTAGGGGGAGTGAGGACTCACCTCTATCATACTAAAAGCCTCTAAGAGCAGTCAGGGAACTCAGAAATGATTAGACTAAATTGTAAGAAACAGTGCTCAAAGAAGAAAACTACGTGTAGGCACACATTTGGTCTTGAATGCATATTTTTATTTCCCTTCTGATGGAGAAATAGGATAAAAAAAATCAAAACAAAGTCCACAGGATCAGCTTCATGGCACAGCAGTAATGCATCACTCAAGGGAAGCTACATTCCAGGAGAGACTGAAGCTCAAGTCCTTGGCCTGTCAGCCTGAAACATGCTTGATACTGGGCAGGCACACGAGTGCCCAGGATCCCACAGGGTGAACTGGAGGAAGGGGATCCTGGCTTTGTCAGACCTTGAAGAAGGTATTTCTCTCTCCCACTCTCTCTTCCCTCAGGTGAGAGGAGAGTAAGTTCATTCAATGTGAGCTTTGGAACTATGGAAAGAAATGACAATTCTAAAATACTTTTTAAAAATCTGCAGTTGGAGAGACCAACAGATGGTATAATAGTTATTTTGCTGTACTCCCATGTAGTCAACCCCGGTTCAAGTTCCAGACCCAGGGGCTTAAAACTCACATAGAATGTGGGTCCAGTAGTTGGCCTAATGGTTACATTGCTGAATCCCACACGGTTAACTGCAATTCAATTTCCAGACCTGGTGACAAAAAAACTCATTCGGGAAGCCTGTGTGTAC
>NW_006160179.1:1213285-1213835 GCF_000334495.1 Tupaia belangeri chinensis
AATTTTGGGGCGGCTTTTAATTTTGTGCACAGTAGCCATTACATAAACAATTAGGTTTCAATTAAAAATGTCATGTCAGTGTCTTTAAATGTTTCCATATTAAAGGGGAAATAAGCATGAGAGGCTACCAAATGTTTTACCAACATTGAACTGAATAAAGGCAGTTGCTTTATTGTCAATTAACAGTTCAGGCACATGTAGACCCTCTCTTTAACTACCAGGTGTATATAGTAACTATGTGTCTTTTAGAACTTTTGTGATTGACTAGGGAAATTGGATTGTATGTTAATCACATCAAGAGGAAAATTTTAACTTTGTATTTAAGTATCACTAGAGATGGAGAAAAGAATTCATCCCTTCCTGGAGAAGCTGCAAATCCTTTGCTCTTCTGTGTTTCTGAGAACTAGGTCACACTAACAATTGATGTCCATATGTATGTGTGAGCTTCCATTTTCCAGAAATAACGGGGTAAGTTATTTGGGAAAATTTTCTCACTGAACATAATTAGAGAAATTGAGTATTTAAACTCATTTTAACATTGGACCAGTCA
>NW_006160179.1:1213867-1218525 GCF_000334495.1 Tupaia belangeri chinensis
GTGGGGTGGCTGGATCACACATGGCTGACGGTGTGGCTTGAGATTCGGTGGCTTAAAAAACATGCCTTGTGCCCTGAAAGTGTGTATGTATGTCCAAAATCCCAAAGGGGGAAATAGAAGACAAGGGATTATGGCTTGCAGTCCCCACATGGGGACGGGGTGTGATTTCTTACCTTCCGTCTCTCTGTTAGAGTCCACACTCACCTCTAGGGGGAGTGAGGACTCACCTCTATCATACTAAAAGCCTCTAAGAGCAGTCAGGGAACTCAGAAATGATTAGACTAAATTGTAAGAAACAGTGCTCAAAGAAGAAAACTACGTGTAGGCACACATTTGGTCTTGAATGCATATTTTTATTTCCCTTCTGATGGAGAAATAGGATAAAAAAAATCAAAACAAAGTCCACAGGATCAGCTTCATGGCACAGCAGTAATGCATCACTCAAGGGAAGCTACATTCCAGGAGAGACTGAAGCTCAAGTCCTTGGCCTGTCAGCCTGAAACATGCCTGATACTGGGCAGGCACACGAGTGCCCAGGATCCCACAGGGTGAACTGGAGGAAGGGGATCCTGGCTTTGTCAGACCTTGAAGAAGGTATTTCTCTCTCCCACTCTCTCTTCCCTCAGGTGAGAGGAGAGTAAGTTCATTCAATGTGAGCTTTGGAACTATGGAAAGAAATGACAATTCTAAAATACTTTTTAAAAATCTGCAGTTGGAGAGACCAACAGATGGTATAATAGTTATTTTGCTGGACTCCCATGTAGTCAACCCCGGTTCAAGTTCCAGACCCAGGGGCTTAAAACTCACATAGAATGTGGGTCCAGTAGTTGGCCTAATGGTTACATTGCTGAATCCCACACGGTTAACTGCAATTCAATTTCCAGACCTGGTGACAAAAAAACTCATTCGGGAAGCCTGTGTGTACATGTGCAAGATCGCAAGAGGAGAATAGAGGAGAAGGCATTGTGGCATGGCCATCCCCCCAGGGGTGATTTCACATGTTTTATTTTTACAGAGATTTTTACTGTAGGGTGAGTGTACTTGCCAGAGAAAGAGAGAGACATAAAGCGAGAAATTAAGCCCCAGGGGGATGGACACACCACAGTCCCTTCTCCTTCGTTCTCCTCTTAGGATCTTGGTCATGCATGCACACATGCCTGGTGTGAGTTTTAAACTGCCATTTAGGAGAATCAAACCACGATCGATTACATGGGAGTCCAGCTACATAACATTTATGCCATCTGCTGGTCCCAATTACTCGCTTTCTGTCTCTCTGTCTCTCTGATTAGCAGACATGCCCTATAACAAAAATCTCTCTGTCTCAAAAAAAGAAAAACCCAAATAATAAAAACAAACAAACAAAAACAACAAAAAAAACCCCTCACACCTGGTGCATGTGCATGCATGCCCAAAATCCCAAGAAGAAATGGAGAAGGAATTGCAGCATAGTCATCTCCACTTCTCCCCTGGTGGGAGTGGAAGGATGGGTGGTGATTCTCATTTTCTGTCTCTCTGGCAAGCACAAGTACCCTATACCAAAAATCTCTTTTAAAAAATCTGCCGTTGGGTAACAGGATAAAGTTACTTTCAAGAAAATATAGAGTGTTCTCTGACTTCCCACGAGCAATAGTGGAAACCATGAGATTATAGAATAGCATATTTCATGTGCTAAAAGCAATAAACGCCATTCTAGCATTCTTTTTTTTTTTTCTTTTTTGGAGAGGTTTTTGCTATAAGGCGCGTGTGCTCACCAGAAAGACAGAAAGAGGCAGAGAGACAGAAAGTGAGAAATCACTCCCCGGGAGGATGGCCACACCACAATCCCTTCTCCTCCATTCTCCTCTTGGGATCTTGGGCACACATGCACACACGCCCAGCGTGAGTTTAAGCCACCGGGTCCGGAACTCGAACTGCGGTCAACTACATGGGAGTCCAACAACATAGTCATTACGCTAACTGCTGGTCCCTATTCTAGCATTCTTAATCCAGTAAAAATCTGTCTCAGGGGCCAGCTCTGTATCCTGGTAGTTAAGGCATCTAAATCCTTCATGGTTGATCACAGTCTGAATTCCAGTCCTGGAAACTTGAAAAACACAACACACTTTTGTGTGTGCATGTTTTAAATCCCAAAAGGATGGGGAAATGGAGAAGTAGGAATTGCAACATTCTCACACCCAACTGAGAATGCTTTCTCCTTTCTCGCTGGCAAGCACATCTACCTTTTGGCAATTAAAAAATATTAATCAAAACACCCAAATGCACTCAATTATAAAAGTAATGCTTCTGATTTTCTGACACAAGTTGAGAAACGAAGTATTCTCAAATTAAGAAGGAAGGAAATTGTGCAGTTTTCACCTGGATACTTATCATTAAGGAAGCCATGGCCAAAAAAGAAAGCCATAACATTTGAGCTATCTAGGGATACTTATCTTGAATCTATACTTGTTTCCTGGAATTTTCAACAAATTTCTACAAATTAGCAAGTTACTAGAGTTACTCTGAAGCATATAAACACATTATATTCCCTTCTGCTACAAAGTGACATATCTGGAAATTCATATACCTTCATGTCATTTAGGTCCAATCTATTTGTCTCTTTCAGTTTACTCTATTCCTAATTAAGTGGAATTTACTAAACCTTTCAACAGGTTTAGTAAGGTTACTTCTTGAAATCTTTTAAAAGCAATATTATAATAATATTACTTACAGAGTAATTTTTTAAATGCAAAACTATTACACCAAATTTAAAACAACTTCCTTCCATAGCTCTTTGAGATACACCATAAGATTTGTTTTAGTGCAGGACAAAAATATCAAGCTCTGCTATCTATTCAATAAAGATATTTTAAAGGAAAAACTGGTTTCCCTTCATTAAAAAGTCATTTTAGCCTCTTTTTTTTTTTTTTTTTTTTGAGGGACCTTTTTGCTATAGGGCACATATACTCACCAGACAGACAGACAGAGACAGAGAGACCGAAAGCGAGAAATCACCCCCCGGGAGGGATGGCCACACTGCAATCCCTTCTCCTCCTTCATCATTCTCCTCTCAGGATCTTGGGCACAAACACATGTGCTCACCATGAGTTTAAGCCACCGGGTCCAGGACTCGAACCGCGGTCAATTACATGGGAGTCCAGTGACATAGCCATTACGCCATTTGCTAGTTCCAGCATCTATCTTTTTAAACAAACAAACAAACAAACAAACAAAAACTAGAATGAGATTTTTGACTTCCCCGGGACCTCCACTGTCTCTGGCTGTTTCAGGTGCCCAAATCATCCCTTTCCTACCCTCCTCCTCCACCATTAGCCCTGGAACCTACTCAGTGGCAGCACGTGAGAACAACTGAGGCAGGAGACCACTTTAGATCTCTAGCTGCCTTTTGCTCACTCAGGAATATTTTCCGACTTCATAGTTTTCTGAAGTAGGCAGTAAGTATCGTGGGATGTGAGACCCCTACTTTTTCCCCAGTTGAAACCCTGCAGCTCAGTCCCAGGTGCATCTGTTCTCAAGAAACTGGGACTTGGCTCAATTATGTTTGCTAACATTGATTTAAATGTTAACACTGGACAAGAATTAAGTGATGAAATCAACTTCACAGTAAACTAGCAAAATGTTGAAAATTACAATGATCCATAATTTTTCTCATACTTCCTGATAACATCTTTTTTTTAAAAATTTATTTATTTTCTACATTAATTCACTATACACCATCACAACACACAAATGAATTTTCCATCCAAAATATACTGTGCATTGGCTCAATCAAGCACATCAACATACATGTTCTCAGCAAATAATTTTCCAATTCTTATGTCCTGCATACCTTGCCTTTTGTTTTGCCATCCTTGATTCCCTATCGCCCCCCCTCTGATATGTCCCATCCTCCTCCCCCATTGTCCCTGGCATCCATGGTTGCCCTCTCTGCCTCCCCCCCATTCAATTTTTCTGCCAATGAACTTAATTAGTCTAACTATATCCAATAGCTAGCACAGCTGACACATACCTATACATGAACCCAAGTCTGACTTTAGGCATAAACCCCAATGAGTAGAATGAACATACTATAAAGTAGTACCCAGCTGTGCCCACACAGCTCACTGCAGTCGTCAAATATGCATTTTTTTTGTTTTTGTTTTTACAAAATGATACGAACAGTTTCACCATTTTTTTTTCCTCCTGCAACTTTTTTTTTTTTTTTTATTACCTAACATTCATTCCCTGAGCATCATCACAACATACTAAATGTGGTTTCCCATCTAGGACCTCCTGCAACTTTTTTTTTTTTCTATATTACCTAACATTCATTCCCTGAGCATCATCACAACATACTAAATGTGGTTTCCCATCTAGGATAAACTGCATAGTGGCTTAATCAAGCATGTTATCATCAATAATATTCCATTTCTACTTTCCTACATATGTATACATATATATATGTTTTTTATCCTATGTTTGACCCTCTGCCCTTTCCCACTCTCCCATTACACTATCTCTGCTATATACAGTTGTCTTCCAGAGGAGTTATTGAAAATGTGATACATGCAAGTAAAGGGAGAGGGGCCACGAGTTTAAAGTTTTTAACAATAGGGAACATAGATTCCATTCAAGGTTGGATCAAGGGTGGGTCTCATGCAGTTCCGCAATTGTAGGTGAGT
>NW_006160179.1:1219144-1225911 GCF_000334495.1 Tupaia belangeri chinensis
GCAAGCCTGGGGGCCACGTGCAGGCCCGGCGGCCACACGCTGGGCGGCCACGCGCAAGGCTGAAGGCCACACGCCGTAGCAGAGCCCCGGCCGGGCAGGGCCCGGAGGGCGGCGCAGGGACGGGGGAGGGGGGGGCTGCGCAGGTGCCGCCACCGCGCCGCTCAGGGCCCAGGGAGCACCCCTGATAACATCTTTGGGAGGTAGCCCTTTTTTCCTTTTAAGGTTCAGATTGATAGGGCTATATCTGTGAGTTTTAATAAGAGTATCAGGATATATAAACTGTTGAGAGCATTGCTTGTCTTCCACTGACAAAAGATTCCTCGAAAAGCGAGTAGTAAACAATTCAAATTGAGAAAGTGAAGTGCTGTTGTTTGCCCTGTGGGTGGATTTAGCAGTAAGTGAAACCTTCCGTCAACTCCAAAAAGAACGAATGTATCTGGTGGCTGGTTTGTCTGCAGGAGAGTATAGGCTATCATGATCGTCTCATGTTAGAGGAATTACAAACAAAAGGGCTGGAGGAAACCAATATTTTTGAGGGATTTTGACAGACATCTTAGGGAGGAGTACATGTACATTATTTTATATCTGTCAGATGCCAGCTAGGTTAGTTCCTTTATCAGAAAAAAAAATAATAATACATGCTGATAACTGAGAACTGTTTTCTGAAACATGGTAGACAGTATTTTTATGAATGTATTCTCAGGAGTGGCCACACTGCTGACAATCCTTTACTTACAGAATCATAACAGCCTACCCAAAAAGGTTATGAATTTTCTGGACTATTACTGTTTCACTTTGTCTATAGTATGGTGATAGTCAATAGCTTAAGAGAGGCAAAGTGAAATACTGTATACCAGCAGTTCACTTAGACATCTTAGTGCCTTAAAGAGGATGTAGGCAAGTACTATTATATATAATTTCTAGATAAATATCCTATGAAACAAATCTTTGCAGTAAAGAAATAGAAACTTATGAAAAGTGTTTTTCATTTGAGTACTTTTACAAAAAAGCCACGTGTCATTATCTGAGAGTCTTTTTGCATACTGCAACACTTACAATGCTTAGCTTTTCACTGTGAAATAAATATAAAACCTTGCCTGCCCAAATGAATCTTAGTGCCTCTGTGAGGCTACAAAGTCAATCATGCAAATTCTACCTAGGACTTTGTAAAAGTGAATTAATTGAGCAAGAGTGGTGATTGGATAAAGTATTTTCAAGTAGCAACTGAGTGGTATCCTGAGTGCATTATTGTGATGGAAGTCAGCGAGACATCAATGAATGAGATTTTGGAGATATTCTTGCCTTTTCATAAGCTTTCATAGATCCTCATTTTATCATTGTTGAGAAATGGAAGGTTGAAACTCACTCAACAACTTGCAATCATCCTCACAGGAGAGCTGCTTGATTTCGAGTGTGCAGTTAAAGAAAGATGCGGGATTTTTCTGAAGGTTAATGTGAATATATGTGTCTATGTGTCTGTGTGTGTGTATGTGTTTCCAGTGAGTAACTGGAAGACTAGTTCTCTAAAAGAGAATTAGTTCTCTAAGTTTGAATCTGTCTTTTTATTTGACTAAGTACAATATTCTGAGAGATGAGTATAAACAGAAAATGTGCATGTTTGCAAGAATGGTGGTATGTAAATTTTAAGAATATTGATATTGTGAACTCATTTTACCCTGGAATTGGCCTGAGGACCAGATAATGGAGAAAAATCAGTATAAACTAAATTTTGAGAAAGAAATGCCTTGATGAAAATGTGTCGTGGGATCAGCAGACAGCATACTGGTTGTCGCTGGACTCCCTCATCGCCAACAGCAATTTGAGTCCTGGACTCAACGCCTTGAAACTCATGCTTGGCGTGTGGGTGTGTGCATGGTCAAAATCTCAAGAGAAGAATGGAGAAGAAGGGATTTCAGCATGGCCATACCCCTAGGGGGTGATTTCTCACTTTCTGTGTCCTTGTCTCTGTCTCCCTGGGGATCACATCAGTCCCATAGCAAAAATTTCACTTAAAAAAAAAATGTGTCTTGGGCCAGTCTTCTAGTGTAGAAGTTAAACTCTGTGAATGAGATGGTAGATCCTTCATGGTTGTCTATGGTTCAAATTCCAGCCTTGGTACCATAAAAAACATGCTGGGCATATGTGCATGAGTCCCTCAATTCCGGCCAGGATGGAGAAATGGAGGATAGAGGATTGCAGCATGACTACACCCCTTTGGGGATGCATTCTCTTTCTTTTTCTCTCTGTCAAGCACACATGCACTTTGGCAATAAAAATAATAACAGAGAAAACTTGGCTTACTTTACAATTTCTCAGCACTATAAAAATTATTATTCAGTAGCTTGAAGATAACTTGTATTTTTAAAATAAAGTTTCTTTAAATATATCCAAAGTATTCATTATCCAAAGTCATAGTAAACTACATAGTAATTCCATCTTGTGATGTGAATTTCACTCTTAAAATTGGCAATTAGAAGATATAATTAACTCTTTTGAGGATGCCTGGGAAATGTGGTCATTATGATTTACTAACAGAAATAATTCAGTTCCTCTTCGAAAGTGTAAGCTAGTATTACATATGCAATTAATAAACTGATTAAATGCTCAAACTCTAGAGGTAGGTGGTTTTGGTTTAAAATAATTTCAACTTTGTCAAGTACTTGTCTTATAATACTTGTCAAATACTTGAGAAAATAATTGAACCTCTCCTTGCCTCAATTTCCTCAGCTGAGAAATTGAAATAGTAGTAAAGCTATAAACCTCATTGGAACATTGTAAAAATAAAATTCTTAAGTTCCTTGAAATACTTAGATTAATGCCTAGTTCATTTGATAGGTGTGTGTGTGTGTGTGTGTGTGTGTGTGTGGTCGGGCGTCCCAGCCCGTGTGCTTCTCTGGTGTGTGTGTGCGGTCAGACTTCCCGCTTGGCCAGGCTCAGAGACCGCGCTCAGGCCTGGGCTCAGGTAGGGCTTCCATGTCTGCAGGTGGAGCCCGAGCCTGGATCCATAGAGAATGCAGAAGGGCACGTGCAGTTCCCCGGGCAGAGAATGGAGGAGAAGGGATCGCGGCATGAACATGCCCCCTGGGTGGTGATTTCTTGCTTTCTGTCTCTATGTCTCTCTCTGTCTGTCTGGCAAGTGTACGCGCCCTATAGCAAAAAACCTCTCCAAAAAAAAAGCATTAATAACTCAAAATATTCATACCTTGTCATTTTGATTTGATTTTCTAAGAATTAACAAAGATGCTTATAGAACTATGTAAAGCTTGTGATTTTTATATATTTATGCAATATAAACGCATTAATAGAAAAAAAAGATAATAGGCCATAAGGGCCCAGTCGTTAAGGGAGCTAGATATCATGTAGTTAATTCCTGGTTCTCATCCCAGTATTGGCAGCCCAACACATGTGCCCGAGTGTCCAAAATCCCAAAAGGAGAGATATGTGAAGGAGAAAGGGTTGTGGTATCACCATGTCTTATGGGAGTCCTCTTTCCTTTTCCCTCTCCATCTCTGTTTCTTTCTCATTAGCATATTGAGCTGGTAAGTTTGCAAAGCTGTAAATCACAAATAACAACACAACAATTTTTTTTTTTTTTCCTGGAGAGGTTTTTGCTATAGGGTGCGTGCGCTCACCAGAGAGACAGAGAGAGACAGAGAGACAGAAAGTGACATATCAACCCCCCCCCCCCCAGGGGGAATGACTATGCCACAATTCCTTCTCCTCCATTCTCCTCTCAGGATCTTGGGCATGCACGCACATGTGCCCAGAGTGAGTTTAAGCCACTGGGTCTGCTACTCAAACCATGGTCGACTACATGGGAGTCCAGTGACATAGCCATTATGCCAACTGTTTGTCCCAAGATCACAATTTTTTTTTTCTTTAGAGAGGTTTTTGCTATAGGGTGCGTGCGCTCACCAGAGAGACAGAGAGAGACCGAGAGACAGAAAGTGAGAAATCACCCTCCCCAGGGGGGATGGCCATGCCACAATCCCTTCTTCTCCACTCTCCTCTCGGGATATTGGCCACGCATGCACACGCACCTGGCGTGACTTTTAAGCCACTGGGTCCGGGACGCGAACCGTGGTCAACTACATGGGAGTCCAGTGACATAACCATTAGGCTAACTGCTGGTTCCCTCCCATCAAATTAAAACATAAGGGTATGTTTTGTCTCAAATGACTTCTAGATTTAGAAAGAAATATTATATAAAAAGAGATGTTTAAAAATCAAATTGATGGCTTAAAAGAATTTTTATCTATATATACTATAAATAGCTTCTATTATCTCTAATTATACTCCAGCTACATTAGTCAAAAACTTGGAATTAGAACAAGGAATAACAACTCTTGTTAAATATATTTCTCTGTAATATATAATATATGTGTGTGCATACACACACACACACACACATACATACGCACACATATATATTTGTGTGCAGTTCATTGAATGTGACATTATACTCTGGATTGAGTTGTAAAGAGTGGACAGTATACACAATCATATATTGTGAATGATTATTAGGTTATGAAAATGTTGAAAGGATTTTTTAAAAGGCAATACTCTTTAGAATGTTATGATTTTTCTGATAATGTTCATTAAGCGAGTTACAGAAATGTTTACAAATATTTGTTCTCCAGTTAAATTTAATATTTTCTTGAAACAGTAAGAATAGTAAAGAAATTGGGACCAGCAGTTAGCATAATGGCCATGTCGCTGGACTCCCATGTAGCTGACACAGTTCAAGCCCCAGACCCAGTGGAGTGTGTGCGTGCGTGCCCAAGATCCCGAGAGGAGAATGGAGGAGAAGGGATTATGGCGTGGCCTTCCCCCTTGGGGGGTGATTTCTCACTTTCTATCTCTCTATCTCTCTCTGTCTGTCTGGCGAGCACACGCACCGTATAGAAAAAAACCTCTTGAAAAAAAAAAAAAAGAAAAGAATAGTAATGAAATGTCTGTAATCAAAACCAAAATCAAAACATAAATATATTTACTTATTCTGCATATGATACTGTATGAGAATTCGTGTCAAAATGGAAATGTTCCTAAAATAAATGAGTTATAGTAATATTGTTCACTTTCTAAAGCCAATCAATATGCAGATGATTTTAATTGTAAGGAGCAGTGTTACTGACAGCAACAACTATAAGAAAAAATTAAAGAATGCTTTTGATATTGATACATTTAAAATTGATTTTTAATTTGTGTAGTACTCCTTTGAACTTAATGTTAATTAAAATGAATGCACTTTAGTATTAATAAATTTTCTTAATTTGCACAAACCAGTTTGAAAGTAATATATTGTTTCAAATCCAAATTAATTATACTAAAAAAGATAAATGTTTTCTACTTGGATGCCAATTTTAATAGGAAATAATTTTTGGTACCTGATTTAGTTACTGTAATGTTTTTAAATGACTTATACATGGATATGTAAACTTTAATTTTAATTTTTATGCAACTTAAATATAGGACAAGTATTTCTGATGACATTTCAGCATCTGAATTGACTTATTTTATAAACATAAAACAAGATACTATAGCCGATTTGGAAATAGACATATATTTATAAATTTTATGCAAAATAATAAATTTAAAATATATTTAAATAGTATATGTCATTTATTTATTAATTTATTTATTAGAGACATTTTTGCTATAGGGTGTGCAATTGCTGGAAAGACAGAGACCAACAGAGAGATGGAAAACAAGAAATCACCCCTCAGGAAGGATGCCCATGCCACAGTTCCTTCTCCTCCAGCCTCCTCTCAGTATTTTGGGCACACATGCATACATGCTGGAGTAGGTTTAAAGCCACTGAATCTGGGACTCGAACCATGGTCACCTGCATGGGAGTCCAGCGATGTAATCATTATGGCATCTGCTGGTCCCAGTATATCATTTAATTTATGTTTCTTTTCTTTTCTTTTTTTTTTTCTTTTTTTTTTTTTAATGTTTTTGCTATAGGACACTTGCACACCCCAGACAGACAGAGAGAAACTGAGAGCAAGAAATCAACCCCCAGGGTGGATGACTAAGCCACAATCCCTTCTCCTCCATTCTCCTCTGGGATCTTAGGCACGCATGCACACGCACCGGGAGTTTAAGCCACCAGGTCCACGACTTGAACCGTGGTCAACTACAAGGGAGTTCAGCCATATAGCCATTATGCTAACTGCTGGTCCCTAAATTATGGTTTTTTTTCTGCTTTCCTGAATGTGGCAGTACTAATTTCAAAACTACACATTAAAAAAAAAAAACCTACACATGACATCTATTTATGTTTCTATTGTACAACATTGCTTTATTATATAAATTTTAAGTATTATGGTATGTATATCATAATTCCTTTACATGGGCTCCTTCATTAAGATCATACAAGTTTTTTCTTAAACATTCTTTCAAGGGCCAGTACTAATTCCTTTATATGGGCTCCTTCATTAAGATCAAATAAGTTTTTTCTTAAACATTCTTTCAAGGGCCACAGTATTAATTTTGGTATTAATGGTTAATGTGAAAATTACTAAAATGTATAGGCTTTTAGTTTTCTTTTGTTTTGTTTTTAAGAGGTCTGAGAGCTGGCCAAAGTGATTTTCTTCACAACATTATTACAACATAAAAAAAAGAAGAAGAGGGACCAGCAGTTAGTGTAATGGCTATGTCGCTGAACTCCCACATAGTCGACTGTGGTTTGCGTCCCGGACCCAGTGGCTTAAACTCATGCCAGGCACGTGTGCGTGCGTGCCCAAGATCCCAAGAGAATGGAG
>NW_006160179.1:1225956-1233617 GCF_000334495.1 Tupaia belangeri chinensis
GCTGGCTCTCTCTGTCTTGCTGGAGAGCGCACGTGCCCTATAGCAAAAACCTCTCCCAAAAAAAGAAAAAAGAAGAAAAAGAAAATTCGATCTCAAAGGTAGCTTATTACCAAAAAACTTTATCTTATTATTTAAGCCTCAAATTCCTTTCATCATGTGTCATGCTCTAGGCAATTTCCAAAATGGAAAATGTCCACACCACTTTATGTTCTGTATGCAGTTTGTGTATAATATTACAATTGCTCAACTTTTCAACCATAGACAGTTGGTAGACTAACAAGTCCATGGGAATCAATTTTAGGGGCTACTGATGAACAACTTTCAATAGAAGAGGGGTGTGTGTGTGCATGTGTGTGTGTTTGGTGACAGCTTTGTATTACAGGATATGAACTTCTTTATATATACCCAGGTTCTAAGAAAATTGATTAAAGGAAAACACTGGAATTGTATATAAGCCTCAAAGAAAAGCTGTTAGGTCAATACAATTATAAGCTATTTTTACATCTATTTCTCTTTTTTTGCAATACAGTTTATTAGTGTTTCTTTGTAGGAAGAGGGATGCTTTTTTACAGAACCTTTAAACACATCAATGAAGGAGATACCATTTTGAGACTATATATACACCTATAAGTATATAAGCATATGTGTATATATATATATAGTTTTGTAATGTTAAATTACCAAATCATCAAGTGCATTACCTAATAGTTACTGAAGAGAAGTCAGGCCAAAACAAGTGTAAAATTTCATAGCTAAAAATACTTATAGCAACAACAAAAAGATGATTTTATTAAATGAAGTCATTAAATTATAACACTTCTTTTCTCTGATTTTAATTAATTGTCTCATTCTGCTCATACAAATTTAAATGAAAGCATAAAATGTTTATAAGAAATCTAGAGAGCACACCTGTGATCACAGTATGGAACATAAAAAAGAGAATCCTCTGTTACACAGGACTCATTCTCTTTGCATCTTCATAATAAATTCTTAAAGAACAGTGTTATAATAAGACAGAGGGTTAGTGGTCACCAAAATAAAAAAGTTACACAATTACAGCTATATCTCTTACTTAACTATAGTAAAACTTGTGGTAGGAAGCACATAAATATCAGTTCTAATTTTTAAAGTTTCTAAAGAGACAAATTATGAAAGAATCTGTGGGACTATAGCAATATTTCTAAAAATATCCTCCAATTTTGAAAAATACTCAGAGTCTTCTGAAAAATTGTAGGTACACTTGATTACTTTAATATGGCTTTATTGAGGTTTAATTGGTTACAAATCAAACTACACATATATAAAATGTTAATTATATAACATTTTTTATAGTTTTTCCTTTTTTTGGAGAGGTTTTTGCTATAGGGCATGTGTGCTTGCTGGAAAGACAGAGACAGAGAGACAGAAAGCAAGAAATCACTCCCCCCCTGCCCCCAGGGGGGATGGCCACACCACAATCCCTTCTCCTCTATTCTCCTCTCGGGATCTTGGGCACGCACACACACCTGCCCAGTGTGAGTTTTAAGCCACCGGATCTGGGACTCGAACCGTGGTCGGCAACATGGGAGTCCAACAACATAGCCATTATGCTAACTGCTGGTCCCATATACCTTTTGATATATATGGTTTTTTTTTTTTTGAGATTTTACCTGCTTGCAAGCTAACAAGGTGTTTTTCTATAGTTTCATACATATTGGCAGAAGATACACATCTTTTGAGCTCCATGTATAGCTCCTCCTTTGCCCGAACCTGCCCAATAACTATGTTACCAGAAACCACTGATTGCATTCTCTCATCAGAAATAGATTGTACTTTTAAATTCTATATAAAGGTACTCAAAGAGTAGGGACTATTTTATCTCTGGCTTCTCTTACTCAACAAGATTATTTTGTAATTTATTCAATAGTTCATTCTTTGTTCTTGCTGATAGTTTTCCATTGTATGTCAATAACAAAATGAACTTCTCATTCACCTCGTCCTTTTTTATTTTTTTCTTTTCTTTTCTTTTGGTTTTGGCTACCGCAGAAAAGTTGCCATTAAAATAAAATTTGTGCATGAGGGCCAGCAGATGTCATGGGAGTTAAGGGTGCTGGACTTTCACATAGTCAATCACAGTTTTTCCATCGGTCTTGTGTGTTTGTCTGTCCAAAATTCTGAGAGGAGAATGAAAAAGAAGGGATTGCAGCATGGCTAGCCTCCCTGGGGGATGATTTCTCATTTTCCCTCTCTGTCTCTGTCTCTCTGGTGAGCACATTACCCTGTGGCAAAAACCTTAAAAAAATGTATAAGTCTTTGCATACATGCACATGTTTTCTTTTATCTTGGACAAATGTTAGGAGCACAATGACTAGGTAACATGATAAATAGATGTTTAATGTTTTGTGAAACAGTCAAAGTGTTATTCAAGGTAGTTGTAGCATCTTTAATTTTTACAAGAAATGCAGGTTTTCAGTTTTACCACATAATATTTAACAGTTTGTATTGCCAGTCATTTTATTAATGTCATTCTAGTTGTTGGTAAGGGTTTTATATTATTCTTTAGTTTTCCTGTTCTAAATTTCTAATGATTTAAAGCATCTTTTCAAGACATAATTTTATAATGACTGACTTTACAAAATATTATTAAAAAAAGAATGCTATGTGTTTATAATCTGGCTTTCCATATTTGTAATTACTTTTTTACTGTGTTCACAATTAAGCTAAATGATTTGACTTATATTTTAAGCTTTTCTAAAATTTCCATTTTTTGAGTTCTATGTGTTTCTTGCTTTACATTTTCATGTAATATTAGTTCTATTCTCATTATTAAAGGCCCTGAGAAATGTACCAGTGACACTATCATAAAACACTAAATGTCATGAGAAAATAGACTTTGGCTTTGTTGAAAATAGAGACTTGAGGGTAAGTTAAGATATGTAGGGCTGCAAGCAAAAACATCAAGAGAGTATTTACTACCACACCTAACAAGAATCCAGTAAATAGAGTGGTCCCTTGGTTAACTCAATAGCTTGTACTGTTGTCAAGAGTTTCACTTATCCAAGTCTACATTCTAAGCATTTTGGTTTTATCCTAAGTTTTAATTCTTTATGTAGTGGTCTTAAAGTACTTCAACACCTCTAGATATCATATTCAATGACATATAGTAGCAGGAAATGTAGGAAGGTTTCTGACTTCTCACAATTTTTAAAATTGAGACATTTTTCCCCCAAGCATCCTCAATGGGTACTCTTCCCCCATATAACTTGCCTGAACAAGCAATATTCCTATTTCTAAAGTAACACCAGGTTAAAAAAAAAAAAAAAAGTTTCTGACTTCTCACAATTTTTAAAATTGAGACATTTTTCCCCCAAGCATCCTCAATGGGTACTCTTCCCCCATATAACTTGCCTGAACAAGCAATATTCCTATTTCTAAAGTAACACCTGGTTAAAAAAAAAAAAAAAAAGAAACAAGCAGATTTTCTTCAGCTATAAGCGGTAACTCAAAAGAAAGAGTTAGTTCAAAGGTAGAGTCCAGGAAAAAAATCTGAGAGTGGTAAAATGACATTCCAATAATTTCATGTAGCTACTATGTACACATGAGAAAATGTATGTTTTTATCACTGGTGAATATTGGGTGATCAGAAAAGTTATGATGCAATGTAACCACTATGCCAACTGCAGGTCCCAGCCTGGAAATATATTAAACAAGGCAAAAATTACTATGTTCTGTGATTCTGGTAAAACGCACGTACACACACAAAAGTAAAAACAAAGAACAACCAATCATAATTCTGTTAGTGCTAGTTTAAGTGCTTCCTCTTTTTTAGTCTCTCTTCTAAACTATATGCTTCATTAGTAGAAACAAATGAACAAATAAAAAGAATAAGCTTTTGAAAAGAATATAATAGTATAGACTAAAGAAACTCTCAAACTCTCATATGATACACACACAAAAATATACAAACACACACCTTCTGGAATATATAGTTTAAAGCAAGCTATAGAACAGAATGGTGGAATAATCATCCATTAAGTAATTTGGTCTGCATTTTTTCCTTCTTCCTATTTCTTTCTTTTCTTTCTCTCTCTCTCTCTCTCTCTCTCTCTCTCTCTCTCTCTCTCTCTCTCTCTCTCTCTCTCTCTCTCTCTCTCTCTCTCTCTCTCTCTCTCTCTCCCTCTCTCTTTCTTTTAAGAGATATTTTTGCTATAGGGCACATGTGCTCACCAGAGAGGCGGACAGACAAAAAGTGAGAAATCAATCTCTAGGGGGATGGCCACACTGCAATCCCTTCTTCATCCTCCTCTTGGGATTTTGGGCATGCATACACATGCAACTGGTGTGAACTTTGAACCCCCAGGTCTGGGACTCATACCATAGTTGATTATGTGGGAGTCAAGTGATGGAATCATTATGCCATCTGCTGGTCCCATGGTCTGCATTTTTCAAAGTTTACTTATATGATTTTTGCATGAGGCTGAGAAGCACTCTCAACAGAGTCTCATGCATATCATTTCCCTTGTGTCCCCCAAAAGTCAGGAACATCGCATGTACACCCAGGAATGGAACCTCAATCTTCCTTGTGTCTCCCGAAAGGCAGAGCATTGTGTTACCATTGCATCCCTATGGCTTGGCCTGGTTTGGATTTTTCATGCAATATAAACTCCTATATAAGGAAGATCTGTGGATTAGAAAGCTCCTCAGTATAGTAAAATGTCCTACTGTGTTTACAAGTTCAGTTAGTCGGTACTGAGAATAACCACAAGACCATTTTGAACAGTGCCAGTCAGTATAAATAGTCTTTAGTGAATATTTGTTAAGTGAGATAAAGAAAATTCCTTTATAAAAGTTTGAATGTATAAAGAGTATAATGGGGATATGAGAAAAAAAGGACAGGCATAGTCTATAATATCTAACTTGTGGTTAGTTATTTAACTTTTACTTACCATGTGACTTTCTACTTAAACAAAATGCTAGAAGACACAGGTAGTTGCCGGAGAGAGACAGAGACAGAGAGGGAGAGCTAGAAAGCGCCACTCATGGGGCATGGATATGCCATCAGGCTGCAATTCCTTCTTCATTTCTCACTTCAGGGTTTGGGGCAGGTATGCACATGCACTCAATGTGTTTTTAAATCACCTGGCATGCGACTTGAACTGTGTGGTTTGCCATGTAAGATCCAGCACCCTTAACCATCAAGTCATGTGCTGGTCCTATGTGTTTTTATTAAAAGCAAACAAATGAACTGCATATGGGGCTAGCATGTGACCTGGTGGTTAATATACTGCACTCTTTCATGGCCAACTGCACTTCAAGTCTCAGACTTGGCAGCTTGCTTTCTTACTTTTCCTCTCTCTCTCTCTTATTTCCTCTTTCTCTATCTCTCCCTGGTGAGTACATAGGCCCTATCACAATTTAAAATAATGATAATAATAAATAAAATTAAATAATTAATTCTTAAAAATGTTTAAAACTGCATTTAATTGTGTATGTGTTAACTGAAAAATTAAAAGTAGATAAATTCATGACTTTAAGAAATCCAGTACCTGATTTATCTTATAGAAATGAAGAGCTGCTAATATTAACAAGAGCATCCTAAAACAGTGGATTTTAGCCCATTTTTCTGTTGTTATCATTACATAACAAAGACTGAGTAGTTAATTAATTCATTTTTAATTTGTCAGAGGGAGTGCATACTTGCAGGATAGAGACAGAAAGAGAATGGGACCAGCAGTTAGCATAGTGGCTATGTCGCTGGACTCTCACGTAGTCGACCGCGGTTCACGTCCCGGACCTGGTGGTTTAAAACTCACACTTGGCACGTGTGCATGCGTGCCCAAGATCCCGAGAGGAGAACGGAAGAGAAGGGATTGCGGCGTGGCCATCCCCCCTGGGGGTTGATTTCTCGCTTTCTGTCTCTCTGTCTCTCTCTCTGTCTGTCTGGCAAGCGCACACTCCCTATAGCAAAAACCTCTCAAAAAAAAAAAAAAGAGAGAGAGAGAGAAAGAGGGAAAGTACCCTCTTTGGGATATAGTCATGCCATGATCCCTTCTCCATTTCTCCATCCTTTTGGGATTCAGGGAACATATGCACATACAATCACCATGTTTCTCAAGCCACTGGTGCCACAACTTGAACCATGCAGTCAATTCTATGGAATCTGGCTCCCTTAACCACAAGCCCATGGAGTCAGCCAAGACTGAACAATTTATAAAGAATAAAATGTACTTATTTGGGATCAGCAGTTATCGTAGTGGCTGTGTCACTGGACTTCCATGTGGTTCGAGTCCCAGACCTGGTGGCTTGAATTCACACTGGGCGAGTATGCGTGCATGTCCAAGATCCTGAGAGGAGAATGGAGGAGAAGGGATTACGGTGTGGCCATCCTCTCTGGGGTGTGATTTCTCACTTTCTGTCTCTCTGTCTCTCTTTGTCTCTCTGACGAGCGCATGCGACCTACAGCAAAAACCTCTCCAATAAATAAATAAATAAATAAATAAATAAATAAATAAAATAATGTACTTATAATTTTATAATTCTGGAGGTTTAAGTTTAAGGAACTATATCTGCTGAGAACATTCTTGCTAGTGAAGACTCAGTAACATTTCCAAGTGCCACAGGCCATCAGGTGAAAAGAGAACAAGAGAGCATGTCAGCTCTTGTCTCTTATAAACTCATTAGTATTCAACCTTACGAGCCCCACTCTAATAAACTTACCAAATTCTAATCACCTCCCAAAGCCCTACCTCCTAGTACTGTAGTTGAATTAAGTTTCTACTCTTAATAGCATTACAATTGCAACCAAATTTTTTAACGCATAAAATTGGGGGGGCACATTTAAATTATAGCACACTGTATATCTTTGGTTCAGTCAATATTAGGTAAACACTTCCTAAAAATCTTAGCAAACTGAATTTATAAAATGTAGGAAAATAAAAGCAAGAAATTTAGAAAAGCAAAACTTACCATTTTACTGTTTCTTATTACATGCTTTAAACAATTTATTAATATTCAAAGACCTAGAATTACATTAATAAATGTCAGATATTTACCAAGATGTATTTTCTTCGTTATAATTTAATCTTAATTCCAGTGTTTTATGATGTCATCTGGGGACACAAAAGCTTTCATTAAAAAGTTGAAAATCTATTGAAAGGTCTACTTTAAATATACAATTTTGATTATTCTCCTTATTATATAACATGGAATTATAAGACAGTGACTCACTGAAGGGAACAGTATCTTTTATGATCCTTTAGTACAGAACATGGGAGTGAAATATTGATCATCTGGAGTTTGTTTAAAGCATCCCGATACCAATTACAGGGAAAAGGGAATTAAGTATGAATTTCAAGCTATTAGAATTGATATTTTGCAGGAGAAAGAGGGTAGGAAAGGGGAAGAGTGTAGGAAGAAAATTAGGGGAGGGGAGGAATGTAGGAAAGGAAATTTTGAGAAAAAATAGAAAGCTAAGACATTTGTGGTCACAGACATGGTTTATTATCTGTTGATGATAACGTGTTTAGTATGCTCAACTGGACTGGGCTGAGGTATATTTCATTTTGGGTGAATTCTCATTCCAAGCTAAAAAAGTAATTGATGCTTTGTGTATCCTTACTTACATAATCCTTTTAATCATATAAGATACCATAATTTTCTTGTTACAAAATAAGTATTCAGAC
>NW_006160179.1:1233628-1280474 GCF_000334495.1 Tupaia belangeri chinensis
TGAATGGTTGAACACACTAAACATTTAAAATGTACTAAATTAAATCTTCAGAAAGTAATACTGAAAGAAAATTTCCCATAGTTTGTAAACAAACAAACAAAAAACCTACTTGACTCTATGCTTAAAGAAAGGATCATATTATTTTTTTACTAAAAAAATTATGTTTGGAGTACATCTTAAAAATGTATCAACTAATAAGAAGAACTGTTAACAAGGTTTACCCAGACAAATCAAATTCTGAGCTAAAGATGGGATTACCATGTTGCATCTGTGAGCGCAAATCATATTAATTCACACTATTAATCTTACATATCTGCAGAGGACTTCTTAAATAATACTAATATGTTTTTCTTCATTCCCTTGTCACTACCTTATTTTAATTTCTTTTTAATTTTTGGATTCCTAAGTGTTTAGAATTTTGCTATTTATTGTTTAAACTATTCAATTACCCTCGTCTTCCTCCAATCACACATACTTTTCTGCAAATGAGATTATGACATCACTGCATGTAACATTTTAATGACTTCCTTTAACTTTGACAGTACATCTTATACATGACGATGTGATTTAGACATCAGTCATTTTTTTTTCTCATTCTCTTTAGACATTTTCTCTCTCCCCGGATGTTTCTTCCTTCTCTTTTTCATCCAACCACTCCGTTTTTCAAATGGTTCTTTAAAGCTCAAATTAAGCATCATCTCCATTAGAAAGTTTTCTCTTGAACCACATGACTTATATTCTGTCAGTGTTTTACCATCTTCAAATTATTGATATCTTACTGCTCTTAATATTTATTAAACATTTGTTTGCCCATCTTTTCTAGTGTTAAGCAAGTCGTTGAGCACTTATGTCATGTTTTATCAGAAGTTTTGTTCCAGGAGACTGTCTTAGTGCCTAGCAAATAGTTACTGCTTAATAAATATTTGATAAATCTTAATGATGGCTAGTGAAGTCAAAGAATACAAATGTTCAGGTTGAAAATTCAGTACACTAGCCTAAACTACACCCTTAGATTTGTTTATTATCCTATGCATAATGAGTACTTTGCTCATATTCTAAAATTCTCTAGCATATTTTCTCAATTACATAAATCATCTGATTTCATAAGCAGTTATAATTTAAAAGGTAGTTATCATTTCAAAAAAGCAGTACTTCATTACAAATAGAATAACCCACACAATAAGTATATGTGTATATATATATTTATATACACACATACACGCACACACACACACTATATATATATATATATATATATATATAGGCACTTCAAAAAGTTTATGAAAAATAGAAATAAAACACAGGTTCATTGGGACCAGCAGGTGGCGTAGTGGCTAAGACGGTGGATACTCCCACATGGCTGACTACAGTTAGCATCCTGGACCTGGTGGCTTGCTTTCTCACTTTCCTTCTCTTTCTCTCTGTGTCTCTCTCTGGTCAAATCAAAATGAAATGAATGAATGAATAAAAATAAATAAATAAATAATTTAAAAACGGGTTTATTTTGAAGCTAAAAAAATCAAATCTGCACATGATTTTTAAAATAATATGTATTTTCATAAGTTTTTTCTGAAGACCTTTCTTGTTTGTGTATACACCCACATACATACAAGCACACACATTTATGTGTACAGGTGGGGATGTCAACAAGACTGTGGAAAAATAGAATTAATGCATGAGTTTATTCTGGTGCAACAAAATTTTGAAATTCATGAGTTTTTAAAAATTTTCATAATACACATGTTTCAGGAACTTTTTGAAGACCGCTCATATTGAAATGAAGCCTGGCAACATCTCAGATCAACATAAGGTACATTATGCATGAGGCAGAATGCACAGAAATAAGCCTGAGGATAAAACATGGTAAAATGATGATGAACCATACCATGTAAGTCTTACTAAAAATTGGGTGCTATCCAGATATCACTGGAAAGGAGTTAAGCATTTTGTAAATAGAGGTTTGACATGGCCTATTATTAGTTAATTGAATGAGGGAACAGATGCACAGAGATTTTTTTTTTTTTTATCTAACAAATTTAACACATTTTTATTAAACATCTACTATACTTTTTCAGATATTATGTCAGAGACAGTTATACAAACAAGAAAATATAAATGAAAATTTTAAGGCAGTTGCCATGAAGTTAGGGAAAAAAATAATAGAGTGTCACACATGGAACAAACATGGCTCACTGCCCAAGTGATAGTATCAAGGAAAGAAAGAAATTAAAGGCAATATTTATATTTTTCTCATTGGTAGATTAATACATGGCAATTATTAAAAAATAAAACTTAAGAGTTTTATCCAAAATTATATTTAAAAAATCAATTGAGTTTTGGCCTGTTAATATGGAAGTCTCATTTTATAATCCAAAGGACATGTAAACATGGAACCAGCTATACATTCCTGGTCTCCTAAAGTGAGAAATAGATGGAAGAAAAAGATATAAATCTGACAAACAGTAAAATAAAAAAACCTAACAGTGTAAATATGCAATTTTAATAAATCCATGAGTTCCATGTGTACATATGTATTATGTTATAGTTCACATAATAATTAAAATAAAATTTGGAAACTAAGAAAACAAAAATTAAACACGGTTATATATGTAATTGGCTATGGTAAAAAATATTCTAGTAAGATTTTGTTATTGCTTTTGTGCCTTCCTGTTATCTTCCAATTGATGTACTTGGAAAGCAACTCAGAAATTATGTCTCAAAAACAGTACAAACGTTGGGAACCAGCAGTTAGTGTAATGGTTATGTCGCTGGGCTCCCACGTAGTCGACCGTGGTTCGCGTCCCAGACCTGGTGGCTTAAAACTCACGCCGGCACGTGTGCGTGTGTGCCCAAGATCCCAAGAGGAGAATGGAGGAAAAGGGATTGCGGCGTGACCATCCGCCTTGAAAGGTGATTTCTCGCTTTCTGTCTCTATGTCTCTCTCTGTCTGGCGAACGCACATGCCCTATAGCAAAAAACCTCCCAAAAAAAAAAAAAAAAAAAATAGTACAAACATTTAAATTATTTGATAAAACATTTTCATTTGTTAGAATTTGTTTTGTTTAAATTATCACTGGCATATTTTCAAATATATTTAATATTTGTACAACATAGAGAAAGTTGAACCAGCTGATTTCAAAATGAAGATATTAAACTTATTATGAGGAATTTTTCTATGGGTTATTGTTTTGCAGTTTAAAAAATTACAGTCCTTGGGACCAGCAGTTAGCGTAATGGCTATGTCGCTGGACTCTCATGTAGTTGACAGCAGTTTGAGTCCCGGACCCGGTGGCTTAAACTCACACTGGGCGCATGTGCGTGCGTGCCCAAGATCTGGAGAGGAGGATGGAGAAGAAGGGATTGCGGCGTGGCCATCCCCCTTGGGGGGTGATTTCTCGCTTTCGGTCTCTCTTTCTGGCGAGTGCATGCACTTTATAGCAAAAACCTCTCAAAAAAAAAAATTACAGTCCTAAATAATTTTTGATGATGTGGACAATGAACACAAGGTATTTCATAAATGTTTAATAAAAGAACAAAACAGCATGGTATTGCAAAACTCTATCCCTGATTCAAATAGCGTCAAGTACAAAATATTATATGTTCACTTATTCACAAACACACATAACAAATGGAATTTTGAAAGAAGGAATTGTGGGTGACTGTAATACCATTACGATTTTCCGCAGTTTGTAATTTCCCTGTCACAAACTGGTTAATTTGTAAATTGAAAACATCACATTTCTCTGACATAACATTCATGAACTCTGTGGATCAACTAAAGACACATGTAAAGATTTCAAAATATTGTAGATCAATTGATATGACTTTGAAATAATCACTTTTCTTAATGAATTTACTGATTCCAGAAAAAGGACAAATAAATTTAAAGGACTTAGCTGTTCTCAAATAAACAGATTTGTATAAAATATTTATGTTTAAGTGAAGGTGATGATACTCCTTTGATCAATGATATAAATATTTAGCATAAACACCATTACACTCTTTTTGAGAGAGACTTAAACAGACTTGGAGCTGGAGACTGCTAAGTTGCCGATTGCTGAGTGTAGGTAACAAGTGAAAATAAAGGAACGATGCCTTTAATTACTTACTGTCCTGGTTTCAGCATGAGGCTAAATCCAGGCTACAGTGCCATCTCCCATTTCCCCTGCAGGTCACCAATCCAGTGGAAAGTCCTGTGACCCAGCACAGAATTTGGAGTCATCTCAGAGTGGTGGGACCCACCACAAAAGACTCAAAGAGTTTAATGAACTCTAGGTTATGAGGAAAAGGGCCTGAGGGAAAGACCAGGAGTGGAAGAGTACGGAGTGCTGAGTTAAAGAGAGAATAGTTGCTTCAAGATTTTCCCATTCTCCCCTGATAAGGAGGCCTCAGTGGAAGTTGCAGAAAAGGAACTCAGATGAAGGTACTGGAGAGATCTAGGAATAAAGGAACCTAGTCTAGGATCCATGCATGTTTAAAATTGTGACCCGCTGGCAGGGAACAGGAGACCAGTCCTTGTCTGCAACTCCCTGGCTATGTACCGTGTTTATGTGGGGAAGGTAGATTTCTATATGAGGCCTGCCTGCTAGGTAAAATTTTATTTATTTATTTACTTTTTTTTCTTCTAATAGCCAGAGGACAAATGAGTTCACCAGAGAGGATACAAAGAGATAAGGAGAAACCCCACAATGGGGCATGATCATGCCACTGTCTCTTCTCTATTTCCCCATCCTGTTAGGATTTGGAACATTCTCACATGTGTCTGGCATATGTTTTACACCACCAGGGCCAGGGTTCAAACCTGGGTCAATTATGTGGGATCCAGCCCCCTTAACCACCAGGCTATGAGACCTTGATACATCTTTTTATTTGTTTATTTATTTATTTTATGATTTTTGCTATAGGGCATGTGTGCTCATGGGGGTGAGAGAGAGAGTCAGAGAGATAGAGAGACAGAAACAAGAAATCACATCCCTCTGGGGGTCAATTCCTTCTCCAATCTCCTCTTGGGATTTTGGACACACGAGCACACATGACCAGTGTGAGTTTGAAGCCACTGGGTCCAGGACTTGAACTGTGGTTGGCATGTAGAGATCCAGTGACGTAACATCATGCCATCTACTGGTCCTGGTAAGGTGTTTTAAATTCCCTATGGGTCAGGTCTGAAAACTCAGAGATTATCATCCAGAAGCAAGACTACCCAAAATGAAATGAATTTTCTTTTATCACAAAAATTCTCAAAAGTCATGCTGAACTGTGGGGTGATATTTAGTGTCAGCTTTACCCCATTGGAATCCAGTGATGTAACATCATGCCATCTACTGGTCCTGGTAAGGTGTTTTAAATTCCCTATGGGTCAGGTCTGAAAACTCAGAGATTATCATCCAGAAGCAAGACTACCCAAAATGAAATGAATTTTCTTTTATCACAAAAATTCTCAAAAGTCATGCTGAACTGTGGGGTGATATTTAGTGTCAGCTTTACCCCATTGGAGTTTTCATTTAACATAGTGAGCATGGAAGAGGTAAGCCAATATGACTGATTTTTCTATAAAAGAATTAGTTATTTTATTCTGATATTCTGGGTGTTATTTCACTGATATGTGAAACTTTCATTTGCTCCCTGAAAAAACAATGACTTTCACACTTACTAATTCTTTACATGAGAAAAAAGCTAATTCCTTATAATTTGTTAATCATGAATTAAATTACCCACAAGGCTAGAATTAAATGAAGTCAGTTGGAAAGAAGGTCAAGTAATAGATTTATTTCATGATGTGAAATTTGACTCACTTTGCCCATTGCACACAAAAACTGAACATCCTATTTTATGACCAGGTATTGTAACATATTTAGGTTGATGACCAAGGTATAGTCTCAATTTTATTTTCTTTCTGCTGTTGTTTCCAGAAATTACTGTTCATGTATTTCCAAGGGGAATGCTTCATCAGCCAGATTCTCCCAATGGTTTAGAGATTCAAGCAGGTGTTTTGTAGTAACTAAGTGATGTTTACAGATGGGAGGAATTCACAGTCCCACAAATTCATTGGAAACACTGAAAGAGGATACACTCCCCCCCATTTTTTTGAGAGGTTTTTTTGCTATAGGGCGCATGCGCTCGCCAGACAGACAAAGAGAGACAGAGAAATAGAAAACGAGAAATCCCCCCCCCCCGAGGGGGGATGGCCACGCCGCAATCCCTTCTCCTCCATTCTCCTCTTGGGATCTTGGGCATGCACGCACATGCGCCTGGCGTGAGTTTAAGCCACAGGGTCCGGGACTCGAACCATGGTCGACTACTTGGGAGTTCAGCGACATAGCCATTATGCTAACTGATGGTCCCCCCCCCATTTTGTAATTATTATATTGTAGGCTAACATTGTGACTTACACTATGATCTGTAGATGGATTTAAACGTTGAATATGGCTTCATGGCTAAGACAATGGATCCCACATGGCCCACTATACAGTTTGAATCCTGGCTCCTGTGGCTTAAAAAACATATTGGGCACATAGGCTTGTGTGTTCCAAATCTTGAGTGGATGGAGAAATGGATAAAGGGATTGTGGAATGATGTGCCCCACTAGTGGGGTGGCTGTCCTCTTCTTCTCTCGCTCTGTCTCTCTCTACTCTAGTGAACACACACACCCTCTAGCTTATAAGAAAAAAAAAAGAATGTTTATGACAGTGTTTCTTAAATTAGTGTTTCATTGTCATGTTTCACCATTCCTATTGGGTCATTGGGAAAATCATGGCGTATTTTTGCACAGAAAAATACATCATGACTTTTCCCAAAACATAAAAAAATATATCATGACTTTCCAGATAACCTAATATATTTTTTGACAGTCAAATAGAGCTTTTTTGTAGCAATGTTACTCATCATTCATCTTTAAAAATTATTATATGGATTATTTGTTTAGAATTAATATCCATTAATAGATTATTTACTAGCAATCTACTCACTTAAATATTTAGCTGTTATTAATTTGAGGTCATATGATGATTTACAAAATTACCCAAAACTTTTTCTTTTTTCTAGGGGCTGTACAAATAAAAAGTGCATCAGAATCAGAGCAGTTTACAGTCGATAGATGATGGTTCTTTCTTTCCTTCTAGCTACTAGAGGACTGTGAATCTCAGAAGTGATGCCCTAAGGAAAAATTTTGGTATCTATGATTACTAATATTCTTAACATACATACAGTGTTTCTTGGCAGGAACATTTAAGTATTACTTACAGGAATAACTACATCATTTCCATTTCCTCCAGATTGATAAAAGTGACATGCCTTCTTACTCCTATTTGTGGTTTCATAGTAATTAGAAATTTCAAGAAATATAGATCTAAAAGTTTATTTAGAACAGAAACCATTGTTTCATTAATCTTCCTAAGCAAGAAAGGGAACCATTTCCTCCATGAAGTATCAAATTCTCCTCTAGAAAAAAGTAAGAAAGATCCTGGGTTCTTATTATTTAGGATGTAAATACTTCTTTCTTTCTAGTTGGAAGACAAAGATTTTCAAATTTAAAACTTGTGATTTAGCCCTTTTGAAATGAAATTACATAGGAAAATAGGTGTCTAAATTTCCCTGGGAATTTCTTGCCTGGTTACTTTTCCCCAGGACCTTTCCCTAAATGTAACTATCAAAAGGAAATATTAAATGTCAGCAGGTGGTGTGGTGGTTAAGGGCACTGGTCTTCCACATGGCCTACTACTGTTCAAGTCCTGGACCGGGTGTCTTGCTTTATCACTTTCCCTTTTTCTCTGTCTCTCACACTCTATTCGTCTCTGGTCAAATTGAAAATAAAGAAATAAGTACAGTTAAATAAAAATATTCTCTCTCTTTTTTTTTTTTTTTGAGAAGTTTTTGCTATAGGGCATGTGCACTCCTCAGAAATACAGAGAAAGACAGGGAGACAAAAAGCAAGAAATCACCCACCAGTGGGGATGGCCACACCGCAATCCCTTCTCCTCCATTCTCCTCTCAGGATCTTGGGCACGCACGCACACGCGGCCGGCGTGAGTTTAAGCCACCGGGTCCAGCATTCAAACCATGCTTGAGTACATGGGAGTCCAAGGACATAGCCATTACGCTAACTGCTGGTTCCAATAAAACTATTCTTAAAAAAGGAGATAAGAGAGGTTTATATTTCTTATATGAGACCAAAAGCTTTTATCATTAAGAGTCAAAAATGACTGCAAGTTTATTAACCTTCACATGTGAGGATCAAAGTATTTTGCAAAAAATCAAAAGCAAACAAGCTCTGTCTCAAACTTTCAAAACATTTTAAAGACACAAAAGTGAAAAATATTGTGACGATAACGTGTATGATATCATTGATTGAACCAATATATAGTGTATTCACTAAGGGGAAAATTTATTTGAAATTCTTTTTTTTTGGAGAGGTTTTCGCTATATGGCACGTGTGCTCGCCAGACAGAGAGACAGAAACTGAGAAATCACCCCCCAGGGGGGATGGTCACACTGCAATCCCTTCTCCTCCATTCTCCTCTCGGGATCTTGGGCATGCACGCACACACACCCGGCGTGATATTTAAGCCACCGGGTCGGGGAGGTGAACCGCAGTCAACTATGTGGGAGTCCAGCGACATAGCCATTACGCTAACTGCTGGTTCCCTTGAAATTCTTTAATGATATACAGTGATTGAAGATATTTTTAAAAAGAAATACTAACATTGAGAAATCTAGGAAAAGCTTGTCTTCCTTCAGTAATGTAACTGAATCTATAGAAAGCTTTTGAATGGTAGAAATAATGGGTCAGGTAATCCCAAGACAGGTAACTTAGGGAAAAGATCTCTTGGTAGCCTTCAGTTAGAATCACTGACAGCAATCTAGCTTGCTTAGTTGTACAGTCAGTCATGTCTGTAGGAAATAAGGAAAACTTTGCTAATTTAAATGGAATAGCAAAAAGGTCTTATTTTTCTTTTTTAAAATGAATAAAATATTTCTTACTACACTTTAGATTAATTGTAAAGTGCTAGATACAAATCTAACATTTTGATGTCTTTTCTCTTAGTGTAACTATGGTAACATCAGTACTTTAAAAAGACTATTTTATCTTAAAAACATATAAATACACTATGCATGTTATAAAGGCTTAAAAACCCAAGTGTGCCTCTCTACTCCATAAAGAGTTACGCTGCTTGACTCTGCATAAATTGCCAGTGCCAGAAAATTTCTGAGGAAAGGCATTTTTTAAAGGTAAAGTACTGAATCTCATGATCGCAAGGGCATGTATTGTTATTGTGAGTCCGTCAGATGATAAATGAGGATGAGGCTTCCAGAAATTAATTAGCTGAAAAGAATACCTACCTGTTTCAGTAACTTTCCATGGAAAGCGTGCATTCAATTATATGCCAGAAGTCTTCTCTCTGTATAGCTATTAGCTAGTAATTTTGTAAAATTCTAGATCTGAAAGTGAACAAGTGAAGTGTTAAGTCATTAAAAAAATGTAATTGATATTGTTTTGAGTTAAAAATAATATGAAAAAAAAAGGGAGCAGTAAAATTTGTTTTTGCCTTCTAATAAGAATGTTCCACTTGAGGACTAATGTGTAATGAAAACACTTTTAAATAACTCTTGCTTTCTAAATATTATTAATAGTCTACATATAGTGTTGGTTTAAAAAAAAAAGTATATCATATCTGTAATCAAAAACTCACCAGGAATTTCTACCTATTTTTATAATCTATCATGGATATAGCTATTTCTTAAAATATTCTTATACTATTATAATTAGTTTAAATTTTTGTACAATAAGCTATGTTGATGTTATTTAATAAAACATTGATATAAAAACCTTGAGCTCACCCCACATGAATGTAGCCAATAATAAATAATGCCAGATTTGATTTTTCTGGTATTTGAATATGTCACCTCAACCTCATTTTCTGTTAATTATTAATTATTCTTTTGTCAAAAATGTATTAGGATTGGCTATGTGCCAAGGACTCCACAATAAATAACTGAGTCCTAAAACAACTGTATAGCATGACAGTTAATTGCATTGACTTTCAAACCAGATAAACTTGAGCACAGATTCAGTTTTATCATTTAGTGTTTGTGACTGATACTCTAGATAGTAATTAGATCATTTTTAAATTTTAGTTTAACTGTAAGTAAAATGCCAGTGATGCCAATAATGATAATAAATATAGCTTCAAAGGAACCTAGGCACACCTGGTACATTTATGAAATTAATTCAAAATGGATCATAGATACTAAGTAAAATGTAAAACTATAAAATTTTAAAAAGGAAATCTAGGTACCTTTGTTTGGTAATCACTTTTGAAATACATGAAGAGCATGATCTATGAAAGAAAATTACACTGTATTAAAATTAAAAACTTATGATCTGTAAATGATACTGCTCAATGAACAGAAGGGCAAGTCGCAGACTGGGAAAGATGTTTGCAAAAGACATATATGTTAAAGGATTAGTATCCAAAGTATACAAAGCACTTATTAAAAAACAAACAATAAAAAGTAATACAAAACCAAACAGAGCTTACAAAGTGTGTGAAGGATGTGAACACACATATCAGTGAAGATGATATACAGATGGTGTTATGGTTTAGACAGTAACTTGTCTCCCAGTGGTCATGTTTTGGAATTTGATCCCCATTCTAATGACAGTGGGAGGTGTGAGAGCTTTAAGAGGTGGGGGTGAGGCCCAGTGGTTGGTATTAGATCATGCAAGAGCACCTTGACCAACAGATTAATGTCGTCATACAAAGATGGAGTCAATTTTATAGGTCCTGTGAGACAAGATTGTATCTGCTTTATACAGTGTATCATCTATCCAGCTATTTCTTAAAATATTTCAATATGGATTTTAATTATTTTGAATTCATGAACAATAGCAGGTTGTTATAAAAGAAAGATTGCTGCTCCCAAGTCTCTGTTTTTGTGTACACTTGCCATTTTCTCTGTGTCTGTCAGCCTTGTTGTAACATAGCACCAGAGGCCCCATTCCTTTGTACTTACCTATCACCAGAATCACAAGCCAAATAAACATTGATTTTTTTTTTTTTTAAATCACCCAGTTTCATGTTGGTCTGTTAGTGGATTAAGACAGATGGCAAGTAAGTTTAAAAAAATCTCATTAGCATATGTCATTAGAAATGTGCAAATTAAAATAGTAATTATAACTACATACCTGTTAGAATAGCTGAAATTTAGGACCAGCAAGTGGGATAGTGGTTAAGGTGCTGGACTCCCTCATGGTCAATTGTGGTTTGAGTGCCAGAACCCTCGACATGAAAATCACACTGGACAAATGTGTGCATGCCCAAAATTCTGAGAGGAGAATGGAGGAGAAGGGATAGGGCTGTGGCCATACTCCTGAAGGGTGATTTCTCACTTTCTGTCTCTCTGTTTCTCTCTGCCTCTCTAGCAAGCACAAGTGCCCTAGAGCAAAAATTTCTCTCTAAAAAAGAAAAAACAAAAACAAAAACAAATTCAGAACACTGACAACTCCAAATGTTGGCTGAGATGGGGAGCAACAGAAACTCTTGTCCATTGCTAATGGAAATGTAAAATTATACAACCACCTTGGAAGACTGGTGGTTCCTTATGAAATTAAATATACCCTTATCCAATAATTGGATAATAATTGGTGTTTACCCAAATGATTTGAAAACATGTCTACACAAAAACCTGGACATAAATGTTTATAACAGTTTCATTCATAATTGCCAGAACTTGGAAACAACCAAAATACTTATCAAGAGATTAATAAATACTAAATAATTTCTGCTATAATGTAAAATACATACTATATGATTTCAAATATAAGGTAAAACTATAGATGCAGAAAAATGAACAGTGGCTGGTAGGGGATTAGAGAAGGTGGGTAAGAGAAAATTTGTAGGGCAGTAAAGCTATTTTGTATGATACGATGATGGTCAAAATATTTCATCTGGCTTTCTGCTCTGGAGCTGGCACTTAGCACATACCAAGATGTAAGTTATATGATCGTAGTGATGATGATGGCAACGGTAAAGAAGACAGTATATAGGGCTAGTCTCTAGTGCAGGGTAAGCACTTCCATAAGGAGTTGGTTCACCCTTGGCCAACTACAGTTGAAACTCTAATCTTATCTGTTTGAAGAACACCAGGCAGACAAATGTGTACATGTGCTCCAATCCTGGCAGGATAGGGTAATTCAGGAAGAGGAATTGCATTGTAACCACAACCCGTCATGGGGAAGAGGTTTATCTCCCATTCTCTATCTGGAGACTTTACACCTCCTCGGCAATAAAAAGGACATTAAAAAAATATGATATATTGAGGCAAGATACACAGTGTATTCCGGATGGGAAAATGCATTTTGTATGCTATAGTGAACGAATATAAGGTAAATTTTAAAAATTAAAAAAAGGATGATATACAAGAGGAGCCCTTTTACATGGATAAAATAAGTGTCACTTTACCAAAAACAAAAACAAACACAAACAAAAACTCCCAAATCTTTGAACAATAAAGAAACACTTTAATTTTGGTTGAGGGATTGAGGATATCTATGTATTACAGAGTGATTCTACAGAAAGATACCTTTTGAGCTGAGATTTGAAGATTTGAAGACTAAACTGATTAGCCAAACCTGGAAGTAAAGAAAATTCCCAGATGAAAAAAAATCACTATCCCCAAAGCTGATTAGCCAAACCTGTAAGTAAAGAAGCTTCCCAGATGAAAAAAATTACTATCCCCAAATATAACTAATTCGTACTGTGCACCAATAACCTGCTTTAAATTTCCATACCAATTTACAACCCCCATACTGTACCATGCAAGGTGAATTGCTATTGAAAATACCACGAGGAGAAGGCTATCTAAAGACACATTTGGTAATGTTAACTATACCAGAAAGACACTGTACAGTTTAAAAACAAATTTACACAGCCTTACATTTTAATTTTTTTTCTTTAAAAGGAGTGAGTTGTGTATGGGGGATGGTTAAATGCTTTATAGACGAGGGAAAAAAAATTGCTCTAGAACCAACTCATTTATCATCTTCTTCATCCTCTTCATCATCTTATTCCTCATCTTCCTCCTCCTTTTTCTTTTTCTTGCTGTTTTCAGTCTTGGCAACACCCCCCACTCCTGCCATTTTTCTTTTTGCTACATCAGGCTTTCCTTTAGGTGGGTATGCAGCAATATCCTTTTCATATTTTTCTTTCAGCTTAGCAAACTTCTTTTCATAAGGTTGCTTATCATCTGCAGCAGTGTTATTCCACACCTCTCTCAGTTTCTTTGCAACATCACCAATGGATAGACCAAGATGTTCTCCTATAATTTGGGGGCATTATGTAAAACAGAATTAAAAACAGAATAAGAAAAAGGAAAAAGGAAGCCTCTTGGGTGTATTGGCATCCTTGAACTATTTTTTATTTGTTTGTTTGTTTGTTTACTCTGTAGGTGGGATATAGGTTTCATTTCTCTTTCATAACCGGCTTTGTCTGCCTTTGCCATATCTTCATATCTTCTACTTTTTCTTTCTCATTAACAGACATGGTCTTCCACCTCTCAGAGCACTTTTTTGAAAACTCTTGAGAAGCTGACTGAAACATTTGAGCACTTTTTTTTCTTCTGCCAGAGAGTGCCTGTGATTGCTAAAGAGAGACAGAGGAGAAGCATGAAGTCATCCTTGCCACCATCAGGCATGGTCATGCTGTAATCCCCTCTCTTCCCTTTCTCCTTCCCTTGTGTGGGATTTTGGACATGCACACATGTGCCCAACATGTTTCTAAAGCCATTGAGTCTGGGACTCAAATCTCAAAATCAGCCATGTGGGATCCAGCTGACCCAACCACCATGCCACGTGCTAGCCCTTATTTGCCTTAAGTAGTCAGATAAATTATCAGAGAGGTGTTCTAAACTACTTATTCAGAATGTCCTAAATGCAGAAAATGCATTATTTTAGATGTAATTTTTGGCTTTGGAATTAATGTAGGATTGTTTGTGGCTAGAGATAAAATAATTAAATTTAATATAAATATATTTGAGGCTTTTGAGTATTTTGAAAATATATATTTTTCATTTTCCTCCATCAAAATTTTACTGTGTCAGAATGAATGTACTGAAGTCATGTTATTATTGTTCCTATTAATTCCAACTCCGTTTTTTCTTTTGAGAGAGATCTTTTTTCTATAGGGTGTGTGCACTCAATTTTGAGACAGAGAGAGACAGAGACAGAAAGTGAGAAATCACCCCTGGGGGGATGTCCATTCTGCAATCCCTTCTCCCCCAGCAGGAGACTGGGGGAGAGGGGATTACAACATGAGCATGCCCGATGGTGGGAAGGATGCTTCCACATGTACCTGGCGTGAGTTTCAAGTCTCCGAGTCTGAAACTCAAACTGTGGTTGGCCATGTGGGAGTCCAGAGACATAACCATTATGCTATCTGCTGGTCCAATTCTAACTTTTTATTTATCACTGAGGAGGCACAAATGAACATTTTTAAAAAATCAGTAAGTGACCAAAAAAAAACTTCCAATGTTATATGACCAAAGTATATGTATGTATATTTGGAAATAGTGAATAGATTTTTTTTCTAAACTACATGGTATAATTTATTATATATCCTAGATCAATAAATGATGAAACATTCCTTAATTATACTTTTGTAAAGACATTTCCACATACAATTTCCTAATTACTAAAAATTGAAGTGTCAATATAAGAAATCTACCAAGAAATATGAAATCTGCTATAAATCTACTATGCTATTTGAAATGTATTTGCTAGATGTATACTTTGTTCTTAAAATGTACTTGGTATTTATTTACTTTTGGTGGGGTGACAGTTTCTTTATCGTACTATCTTTCTCTAAGTAAAGTGTCATCAGTCTCCAAATTGTTGATTATTTTTTAACAGCTAAATGCTGGTAAGACCCTGAGAACCTTGATATATGACACGGAGAACACAAGGTGATTGATGGCTGCCCATAGGTCTGAAAATGATATAGTCTGAAATAAAAATACAATTTGTCTGATGTGAAAAATACAGTTGTCCCGAAAGTCTCAGAAGCATCAATGTGGCTATCCATAGGAAGTACCAGTACTGATAATAGTCTAAGTTTACCACAGTTAAATTCAGTCTTTGAGGCACCATTTATTACCACCCCAAGTACTTTTTATTTATTTATTTATTTTTTGATAGTATCCAAAAGCAGAATTCATGGTCATCCAAGAAAGACCAAACTTCTAAGTTACTATATCAACTTCTAAAAGTTAATGAGCAGCCTGGGGACTTATGATTTACTGTCAGTCCACCAAGAAATGTCAGTGCCCTGGAATATGAGAAGGCAAGTGTCATCTAGCAGATTTGTGAACTTTTCACTTTGCCATTCAGTAGACAGCAAACAGAAAATTAGTCTATAAATAATTGAACTTCAATTTTTTTTTGAAAATCTATCACAGCATGTTAAAAGCAATTTTGTTCTTGAATTAGCTCTCCACAAGTAGTAAATACGTCAAACAGTCTTTAAATAATGCAACATATAGAGCAACAGATAAGAAGATTTAATAAGAGCAAGAGAAAAAACACATTAGAAAATATTCAAGATGTATGATTTTGTTGCTGCATTTTCTCTCTGAGAAAATTGGAATATAAATCTGGTTTAAAAATGCCAATTAAAAGTAGACAATTTGCATAATGATGTTTTAATATTCTCAGAAAATGATCCAAATTTGTAAATAAACATTTCTAATATGACTTTCTCTATTCTGTACACAGAAGAATGTATATCTCTGTCTTCTTAAGAATTTCAAGTGAATCAAATGGCTCATAAAGAGATAGAGTGAAAGATGAAAGATAAAACTTAGTTCAATGAAAGCCCTACAATACGATCCTTTTTTTCCAGTTATCTAGAAGGCATGTGTCCTCACTGAAGAGAGAGACAGAGAGAGAGAAAGAGAGGGAGGGAAAGGGAGAAAACACTCCCTTGGGACCTGGTCATGCCATAATACCTTCTCTTTCATTTCTTCTTTTAGGATTTGGGGTACTCTGGACATGGACCCAGGGCATTTTTCAAGCCACTTGTTTGAGACTCACACAGCACAGTTAGCCATGTAAGAATCAGGCACCTTGACTACTATGTTTCTGGATGCCCCTAAATCGTTTATTTTTCATTATGTTTATGTTTTGATATGCACAGTATTTTACTGTTGATCCTGTTTATGTTTTAAAATGCACAATATAGAAGAAAATGCATAATTTAATCCTGATAATAGCAAAAGGATATAGATGACTTGGGTATATGGTATAAAATAAAAATCTATTGTCACTAGTGATTATATTTTAAGAATTGAAAATAAAATATAAAATATAAAATAAAGTACTGAATGATGATAATGTCTACCACCGGGTCAGTAGGTGGTGCGTTGGTTAAGGCACTAGACTCCCACATGGTCAACCACAGGTTGAGTCCCAGACCTGGTGACTTGCTTTCTTACTGACTCTCTCTCTCATCTTTCTGTGGTGAGTGCTTGTACTCTATAGCAAATTGAAAAAAATAATAATAAATAAACTTAAATAAATATATTTTTTAAAATCTACCAAAAGGATCATTGGTAACATGATGCCTCATTTCCCAAGGTTGCTTCAGTGTGTTTCTTACAAATAAGGATATTCTCCTATGTAATCACATGTGATCAACATAATGAGAAGAGTAACACTGAAGAGGTAGTATGATTAGAAGAGAGTAATCAAAGGAAAAAAAGCAAAATATTTATGGGACACAATAATGGAAAGTTGTCTTTTGATGATAATATGTATGGTAAATTACTTTGAGCTAATATGCTGCAAAGATTCATTCTGTATGCTCTGGAGATGTACAGTGATTACAATTTTTTAAAATAAGAAAATAAAGGACAAAATAAGGAGAAAATTATATATAAAAAAGATAATGGAGTTATTTCATTTATCCTCGAAATTTAAATTTGTCTACTCATTTACAATAATGTCTTCTTGTATATATCTTTTTTTAAATTGAACATAACAATCGCTAATTATCGTTATTTAGTTTAGTTCTCAACTATTGCATATTTGGACAGTAAAAGACCCTTCAAGGTATCTTTTGTGTGCCTTTGATGTGTTTGTATCACATATGAGCACATTATTCCTTTTTGCTGTGTATACACATACACACACACACACACACACACACACACACCGATATTCTAGATTATTTTTGAATCCTTTAATTCAGTTTTGAAACAGTCATTGTCCAAGAAGTGTTGGTTCCCTTTAGAGGAAAATGGTGTTTGTGAACTATTATCTGGGCACAAAGTGGGCCCTGTGCTATTGGGATATCACTGCTCATATAGATACTTAATGGAGAAGGTCAGAGGATGTATGTATGTATGCACCTGAGTATAAATATACACATACATGCATAGGTTTGTATATATACATATATATATATATATAAATATGCATATATATGAATTTATTCTGTATATATTTTAAACACATGCATACATAGATGTATATATGCATACATACACATGCAAATACAGAGATGCTTGTGTAATATACATCTATAATATACAACTATAAATTCACATCTCTGATTCTTATTCACAGCTATTTTAGTTTTTTTTTTTTCCTTTAGCATATTGATGCTTTTCTTTTTTCTCAATGAGAAAACTATGTATAATTATCTTGTTAATTTATTTGTTTGGCCAATTCCATTATATACACTCAATCTCTTACAGCTGCTGTTGCTGATACTTCTTGCCCAAAAATACTCTTCAGCCTACCGAGTTCTGAACACCTACATTATGTGGTGATGTGTACTTATTTGATGCCAAGTAAACGTGGAGATAATGGGGAAGACAATGTGTAGTAGACAATTCTGTTTCACATTTTCCATTCATTTAAATATCTTTCTAATATACTTTCTTCCACGACAAAGTTGAAAAATCTAAAAACAGCGTTTCCCAAACTCCTGAGCAGTTATTATTCTCGGTATGATTTAACTGTTACCAAATAGATATACTCATGCAATTTTGACAAATGGAAGGAGTAAAGATGTTATAAACTGTTCCTTTTGCTCTTTCTACAGAAAAATATTATCATAGAAATTTTCATTATTTTCTCTCAAGTTCCCGATACATTAATTTCTTATCCTGGTGGGCTTCATCTCCAATCATAGTTGCCTTACTTGAATTGTTTCAGTTTGATTGGTAATTCTTTTGCCATAAGTTGTTATGGAAGTTTTCACAGTGGAAGTAGGCTGTAGCTATGAAACAACCCTGGTGGTTGTTTCTTTTTATTATTTTTTTAGAATTATTTTACTTATTTCTATTTATCATTATTATCTTTTAATTTGACCAAAGAGAGACAGAGAGAGGAACAGAAAAGAAAAGTGAAAAAGTAAGCTGCCAGTCCAGGATCTTAACCACCATGCCATCTGCTGGCCCTCTCAAAGTCATTTCTGATGCCCAGATTAGAGCTTATTTCTTTATCTTTCTCAGTGACACGTTTAATACATTTAATAGATAAAATATTTTTTCTCTTTGATTAATATAAATTGTACACATATAGAATTTTGTCTATTTTACTTTCTGATACATCTAAACACTTTAAAAAATAGTGCCTGGTCCTAAAACTGTTCTTAAGATGATAATGTAAGACCTGAACATAATCACCCAATTAAGTTTACTTTTGTCTTATAGTATCTCTGTAATTAAAAATTCAGGGGAACCAGCAGTTAACGTAATGGCTATGTCGCTGGACTCCCACGTAGTCGACTGTGGTTCGTGTCCCGGACCCGGTGGCTTAAAACTCACGCCGGGCGCGTGTGCGTGCGTGCCCAAGATCCTGAGAGGAGAATGGAGGAGAAGGGATTGCGGCATGACCATCCCCCCTGGGGGGTGATTTCTCGCTTTCTGTCTCTATGTCTCTCTCTGTCTGTCTGGCGAGCGCACGCGCCCTACAGTGAAAATCTCTCCAAAAAAAAAAAAAAATTCAGTTCCCTCACCCGTCATTCATTCCTCCTTTCACTATAAAGGCTCTCAACTTTTGATCTGCTCAAACCACTTATTTCAGGAAATCACATGTGAAGTACCAAGATGCGATCTTCTAATGCTAATTAAATTATCTGCTGCAAGAAAGTAGTTATTCTTTTAAAAATCCAGGGATCTGACTTAGAAAATTTGGGGAGATTAAATCATTCATATTATTTAATCTGAATTACCTTGTTGACCCAGCTCCCCCCTCAATGTGTCTAGAAGCAGAGACTGTGTCTGCGAGGAACATAGATTATTCTTCACCCTAAGATTTAATGTGGTTTGCTACTCTTGGGTTTTAGATTTGGTTGAGACCTATTACTCTTTTTTTTTCTTTCTTATTTTCCCTTCTGAAATAGGAATATATTATAGATTAAAAAGCTTTACTGCTACCCTTTATCTACTGTTTATTTGCCTTTCTCCAAGTTGCTGTCCCCTAAAGACTGAAAGTCCTTTTACTTTGTCCTGTCACTTTTTAAAAAATCTTCTGTCCTTTGTTGAAAATCCTATGTAAACCGTACTGTAAAGCCCATTTTGGAGAAGTATTCATTTCCTGGGTTCTTCCATGTATACATGAAATACTCATGTTAATAAATTTATATTTGTTTCTATCTTGTTGACCTGTCTTTGGTAAGAGGGGTCCGTTTACACTAGGAAACTAGGGGGTTCATTTCTTTGTTAGACCAGGTTAACTCATGTTTCTTTCCAAAGATAACAATTCTTTTCTACTTACTAAGTATAAAATTATTCAGATGATATGCTGAACAGAAACCATTTCTGTAATATGAAAAAGTATTTCAAGAAAGTATGGACAAATAACTAAAATAACATAAAATGGATTAAAATTGATTTCACAGAAAACAATCATAATATGTGACTATTGTATAACATATTCCTTGCTTAAAATATATTTTTAGAAATATTCTAAATACTTTGGTCCAGAGACAATGTTGTGCACACACTTTAAAAAGAGAAACTATATAACCCTTGAAATTGCTCGTCCCTTAATTTAAATCTTTTACTCAAAAAATAATAAAAAAAAGATGTGTTACAAAATCAATTTACCAGCACCTGGAAAAGAAAAGGTTACTCTGAAGGGCAAGATTAAAACTGAGAGTGATTGTTCATTTGCTTAGTGACCTGGAGAATAACTGGCACTTTTTGTAATTTTCTTGGGTGGAGGCAATAGTACTTGTCTGCTTTTGCCAGCAAGTTTGCCTCCTGGCCAGTCAACAGGGGAATTACTCTGGTCTGTTTTATAGAGGTAATTTACCCCTGGAATTAGTTAATAACAGCAATAGCTTTGTAAAGTACAAGTTCTATCAAACTAATCTAAACTTGATCAATCAAGGGGAAGGGATAGATGCAATGTTTCTTGACATGAGCAATGATTTTGGTGCTGCTTCATGTGAAATATTTCTTAGTAAACTGGGAAAATGTGTCCTTGTTAGAGCCTGACTTTTGGTTGACTGTACAATTCTTTGTGCATTCCTGTCTAACAAATATCCACTGCCTCTTTGGCAAAAAAGAATAACAAGAAGAAAACATAAGAAACACATAGATGAAAGAAATGGATATTCTATTTATGTACGTTAAATCTAATTTTACTTCTTAACGATAATTATATTATCAGGTATATTCTGGGATTATTGTGTGTTCTTTGTACAAATATACATTGGTTTATGTTGACCCAACTAGGTGTGTTAAGTATTATTATGAGAAAGCTAAATTTATTCCTGTTTAAAAAATTATATACTAAAGTTGCCTTTACTCCTAAAATGCTTACTATATTCTATTAATTCATCTCCCAATACATCATTTTTAAGCTGATTTATTTTGTCTCCCTCTGTTGAAATAAAATAATGTTGCACTTTCTCAATGTATTTGTTGGATGGGGTATATACTCACCATTCTAGGCCACTCTATTCACCTTTTGTCTGAGTGAAATGTATACATGAAGATGGCTTTGATTGGCATGAAAAAAAAATTATCACCTGTATAAGCTTAGCCTTCTTGTATCCCTTTTTCTAAGCACTGGCTTGCTATATATTTCCATAGCAGAAAGTATACTTCATTAAAAATGATTTCAAATCCAAAATTCTGCTATCAGATAATCATTTTTCTACATTTCATAGTTAAGGTTATTTAAGGTTATTTCATTTGATCACCTATTTTATGCTTGGTTTCTCTCTAAAACATTAAATTAAACTTTTCAGTTGAATTCAATTTAAATTACATTTATTGAGTATTTCTGCCTCAGCTCTTCCTATGCTAGACTTCAAATATACAAAAATAAAGGTGAAGTTCTAGCCTTCAAGGAATCTGCAACTTAATGGAGAGGTAAGGACAGACATAAATATGAATAAACAAATATAACCTTATAAAATTAATTAAATGTTTCCACCAGCTATAATAAATGCATAGGACTAAGACTGTCTAAGGAAGTCAGAGAAGAATTTCAAACAGAAAATTAAATATTCGGGTCAGCCTCTTAGCCTTAGAGATTAAGGGAACTGGATGCCACATGGCCAGTACTAGCAGTTTGAAAACCATGCCCAATGTGTGCCTGTGTGCCTGAAAGTCTGACAAGATAGAGAAATGGAGAAGGGACTAAGGGACTGTAGCATAACCATGCTCCATTGTGGAGGATGCCTCCTCCCCACCCACTCTATCTCTCTCTGGGAAATCCATCCATCTTTTGACAATCACAAAGAAAAGAGTAGATTTGGGATTGAAACAATGGAGGAGTCAGAATCAGAGAAGGAAGCTAGGAAATAGCTGGTTTGATAGGCTATCTCATATCTCATTTACCTGTAACTCCATACGCAGGAGTCTTGGCTCTTGTCATATCATAAAAATATTATTTTGCCCAATTGTCTGTGTGTGTGTGTGTGTGTGTGTGTGTCTGTGTCTGTGTGTCTATGGCACACACAGACACAGACACACACACACACACACATATATGTATGTGTATGTATATATATACATTACCTTGCTTACCAGAAGAATCAGAGAGAGACAGATTATGAAAGCTTCCTCCACAGAGTGTAGTTAGTGCAAACCTTTGTGCAGTTCTGTGCATTTCTCCTTTTGGGATTTTTGGGCATGCATGGAAATGCACTGAGTCTGTTTTTTAAGTCACATGATCTGATCTGGAACGCGAATTGTGTTGTTGACTGAGTGGGATCCAGCTACCGTCATCACCAATTCACTGGCCGACCTCCATAATTTTTCTAATTGGCTTTCTATTTTTGGTTGCTACAAAATGTTTGCCAAATTAAGAACTTTTTTAGAGAAACATTACCTGATTCTATAATATTAAGAGTCATAATCACTTGGTGTAGCTGAAGTCATAGGTTTAGATAAGATTACTCTTCGTGTCAACATAGAGTGAGGAGAAAAGAAGTCTAAAGAAGATTTAATAAGGGCAAGCCAGTGTAGTGATCAAATTGACTGGATCCCATATTGCTGTTGTCCTCAACCCTGTGGCTAGGAAAACATGTGGGAAGTGTGTGTGTGAAAGCCCAAAAACCCATGAAGAGAATGGAAGAGAAAGGATGGTGGCGTGGTCATCCTCATTGAGGGGTGCTTTCTCATTTTCTTTCACTCTCTCCCTTTCTGTCTCTTTGTCTTTCTCTCTATATATAGCAATTTTTTTAAAAAAGCAGATTTAATTTAATGAATATCAATTTGAAAGGTGAATCTTAAAAGGAGAATATATGCAAGACCACGTATAAGAATGGTTAAATATGAAGGAGATGAAGAAAATATTAATGCAAAGGCAACCAGGAAACACAAACATTTCAAGATATGTGTGGGCATAGTAATAGCAGAATGTCAACTAAGGTAAATGTATTCATTAATTGTAAATGGTAGCATGTAACTTAAAATGTCTGTGGAATTGTTTCTTGAATTAGTTGCAATGTGGTTATTCTATTGAGCTGAACATTAAACTGATGTTTCACATTCATGTAATCCTTAGTGCAGTTCTGTGAAGGTGAGACCTTCAAAAAGTTCTTGGAAAGTGAGTATTATGAAAAACTATAAATGAATATTAAACATTCATGTGCTAAAATAAAATCACACTTCATTCTCATTTTTTCACAAATGTTTGAAGTCTCCTTGGATAGAGCCACACATTAAAGATAATCACACTATGACTACAGGATTAAATAACCAAAGTACTCCAGTTAATTATCATATAGCTGATATAGATCCAGATGACTGACTGAAGTGCTATGTGGTATCAGGCTCAAGCTCTCCGGAGTCATATAGTGAATGTTCCAAAAATTTAAGAGTATATTATCAAATCATTAGTAGTTTAAAATATGCTAGAGGGGGGGATATTGACACTTTAAAAATTGGGAAACACTATGTCAAGAAGGTGGTTTGGGTTTGTAGATGAAGAGCCAGCTAACTGGCAAAGCGCTGCTGGGCCTAAGTTATGAACTACTATAATATTTAGTTTAAGAGTATTGTATGATTAAAATAATTTATGTCTACTCGTTTTCTTGTTTACATTTGTTTCTTTCATGAGAGAGAAAGGAAAAGAGCCAGAGAGGGAGACCAGGGTCTAGCTACACTGTGACCCTCCCTGCTCCACACCTTCTACCCAGGAAGACGGGCAGGTTGACCCAGAATCCAAACCCTAGGCTCCCTCTATGACTCCAGGTCTGTGCAGTTGCACTCTGCCACCTGTGCTATCACTGTTGTGTAGGAATTAATATATACTCTTCAGCCTAAGTTCTCCTTACAAGGCCAGATGGCAATGCAATGGTAAAACGTCACTCTGCAAAGCAATCTCATATGGAAAGGTTTCTGGTTCAAGACTTAAGAGCTTCCTGAGTATAGTGGGCATGCACTCTTCCATAATCTAGAGCTGGCACAAGGCTGGAGTGAAGTGTGTAGTCAAGATCCTGTTGACGATATTCTCTCTCCTTCTTCATTTCTCTTGCTCATGGAAGAAATAAACTTTAAGATGTTCTACTCAAAGGTATGCTGTAATTTGGTTTCTTCATTATAAAGATTTTACATATACAGTAGGGCTATAAGCTTCTGAATCATCACTACTCAAAGGAGTTTTTCTTACAAATAAATACTGAGACAGGAAATTTTTTTCTATATATATGTATATTCATGTTTGTATTGCTTAACATTGCAAAATTAGATATGACCTAAACGTTCCTTTTCCATTCATGGAGCTCTTTGTAGCTGTTAAAAAGAATAAATAAGTTTTATGCATTTACATAGGAAATTATCTCTAAAATACATTATTAAATAAATAAAGCAAAGTGCACACAAGTGTGTCTAATATGCTATTTGTGTTGAATATTTATGAACACATCTGTATATGGGTAAAGTTTGTATGAGCTGATATATAATAAATGGGTAGAGGTAACTTCCTCTAAGAAGTATTGAGTATGGACCAGCAGGCACTATGGTGAATAAGGTGCTGGACTCATAGCCGACTGTAGTTTAAGTCCCAAACCTAGAGGCTTGAAAATCATGCAGGGGGCTTGATCCCAAAAGAAGAATGGATATTCTTTCAGTGTGGTTGTTCACCATGAGGAGCGATTTCTCACTTTCCTTCTCTGTCTCTCTTGTTTGTGACCACAAGCACTGTATGGGAAAAAAAAAAATCTTTACACACACACGCAAAAGAAGCTTTGAGTGACTGAAAAAAAGAATTTAGAGAAAGACTTACTAACTTTGAGTGGCTGAAAGAAAGAATTTAGAGAAAGACTTACTTATAATGCATTGTTTTAAGTATGATATCTTCTAAAATTATTTAGTAAAAACAGTAGACCAATACATAATTAAGAACCGCACAGTGGATATGAAAGGTCTTCCAATTTTAGATATTGCGCATTTACCTACATGTAAAAAAATGTACAGATATCTTTATAACCAACTACTTTCCTGTACTCTCCTAATCCTACCTCCAAATATGCCCCTAAGTAACTATTAGAAATCCCCTTTACTCCTAAATGTGGCATGTTTTTGACTATCAATCACATGTTGTTAGATTAACCTACTTTTCTTGGAAGATAATTTGCTCATAGTGGCACACTTGATCTTTCTCATAATATCCCAAATTTATCATATACCAGGTCTTACATACTCTTTCACAAAAACAAATATTTCCACTCTTACTTTTTTCAACTCTTATTGTTATTATATTTAATGCGCTACTTTGTCATAAATTCTACATCATATATTTTTTAATCTTTTACTTAGATGTAATATGCCTAAAGAAAAGAACATAAATTGTAAATTCATGGTTAAATGAACTTTCATAGACTGACCACACATATGTAACCAGTACCCATTTCAGAAAATAGAGCTTTATCATCACCCTACAGGCTTCCCTTGTTCATTTTTTTCAGTCACTAATCCTAAGGATAATGGCATAGAGCATTTTGTCTTTTTATGCAATTTACATGGATAAAATCATAGAGTGCACATTTTTTTCTGTGTTTAGCTTATTTTTATTTTAATCAACAGCACATTTAAAATATTTATGTATTGTTTAATGTGCTAAGAGGACATTCTCACTGGGGCAGAGAATTGTTAATAAGTCATAATTTACTGATTCATCCAAGTGTTGGAATTAGTTTTCTATCTGAGTATGTAGTAAATGTTAATTGTAAAGTGTGTTAATATGAATGGACAGGACATACCTTCACATGTGTGTGCTTTCCATACATATATTCATAGGAAGAGAATTACTAGATTACAAGAAAGGTATATGCTCAACTTTACTATTAATAGATGTTTCCAAACATTTTTCTAAAGTGACTGCATGAATTTATAGTCCAGCCAGCAGTATTTGTAAATTCCATTTGGTCTAAATTCTTGCTGTCAATTACTTAGAATATTTCCTTTTCAGTCAGTTTAATTAATCTGAGTATAAATTATTGTATTTGAATCTAACATTTATAGTATAATACACTGCTTCCCAGGGATCTGAGGATAATCAGTTTACTGATTATAATGCCCCAACTAAACTATATATATATATATATATATATATATATATATATGGCTGTGCATTCACAGGAGAGAGACAGAGATGGAGATGAGGAGGGGCAAGAATGTAAAAAATCACCTCTCCATGGGGAAAGGCTCATTTCAATCCTTTCTCCACTCCCTTTTTGGGATTTTGGGCATGATTTTCAAGCTTCTGGGTCTGAGATTCAACACCTTAATCCTACACCACCTGCTAGCCCCTACACAGTATATTTTTATGATGCCTCACTGAATTTGCCTCCTAATTCACTGTTTTTTTTTCACCTGCTTCTTTTTGAAAATGTACATTAAAATTATTCTTACTAGAAATTGTTATATTGTATTAATTATATCAGTCAATTTAAAGAAAAATATCAATAAAATCTTTACATCTTCAGTGTTTTGTCAGGATCACTATACACAAGAATATATGATTTCATACCAGGGATTTAAACAATGAAATGACCCTATTTATATAATTGGTTATGGGGGGTGTTTATTTATTGCTGTGTTCTTTTTTTATAAAGAGGTTTTTGCTTTAGGGTAGATTTGCTCATCAAAGAGAGTGTGAAAGACAGAGACAGGGGGAGACAAAGTGCGAAATCACCCCCCTAGGAGGGATGCTCATGCCACTAGCCCATATCCATTCTTCTCCAGAGATTATGGGCATGCACTTCATGTGGATTTTGAAACCATGGTTGGCCATGTGGGAATCCAGTAGAGCTTCCACTACACCAAGTGCTGGGCCCCCAGTTATTGCTGTTTTTTTAAGACCTTCAGTGAATTTTGCCTTTTTTATCAAAAACTGTGAGGAACTTGAATATTCATTTTATTTAAGAGATATAATAATTTTCTGTTGATTCCTCAAAATATTACCACTCATGAAGAGGTTTAAAATAGTGCTTACTTTATTTTTTTTTCAATTTTTTTGAGAGGTTTTTGGTATAGGGCAAGTGCACTCCCCAGAAAGACAAAGAGAAAAAAAGTGAGAAATCACCCCCAGGGGGGATGGTCATGCCACAAACCCTTCTCCTCCATTCTCCTCTCGGGATCTTGGGCATGCACACACACACACGCCCAGTATGAGTTTAAGCCACCAAGTTCCGGGACTCAAACCTCGGCTGACTACATAGGAGTCCAATGACATAGCCATTAAACCAACAACTAGTCTCAATAGTGCCTATTTAATATGTCAAAGTTCTGTGTGTTAAAAGACTAATACCAGCCTCACTGAACGAAAGCTGGGGCATCAGCGGTGCTATATTCCCATGAGAGGTACTGGGGCAGAAATCTTTCAAGAGTCTTCTGGTTGTTAGCAAAATTCAGTTCCATAGAACTGTCGGACTAAACTCTCCATTCCTTTGGTCTCATTGATTGGTAGTTGTTCTCAGTGACCACAGGCCATATAATGACTAAATCCTTCTCACTGTTCAAATCTCTCTGATGCCCTTTTTATCTGTCCTGCTTTAAGCTTCTTCTATATTTTCAGATTCCAACTGGAAAACTGTTTCTGTTTTTAAATGATTAGAATGAGTTCATCAGCATGATCCAGGTAACATGCTTACTTGAGGTTTGTAATTCTAATTACATTTGCAAAATGCTTGTACATGAGTATGCAGATTCATCTTGGAGTAACCAGAGAATGAGAATCGGGAGTGGAGGTGTGGAGAATATATCTCACTACTACACGAACTAATGAGTTAAATTGTTATCCTTTCCAGGATGTTGCCACAAACTCGAGACTCTTATGAGACAACTTTATTCCTCAAGGCAAGCAAGATACCTGTATCAGAATATTTGATTTGCTTTTTCTTATCCTTAAATCCCACAGGTGTCACACAGAGAGCCAGATGGTACCTGTACATGCAGTGTTCAGGGCCAATGGGGAAGCACTTTTTTTTTTTGGAGAGGTTTTTGCTATAGGGTGCATGCGCTCACCAGACAGACAGAGACAGAGAGACAGAAAGTGAGACATCACCCCCTAGTGGGAATGGCCACATCGCAATCCCTTCTCCTCCATTCTCCTCTCAGGATCTTGGGCACGCACACACACGCACCTTGCGTGAGTTTTAAGCCACCGGGTCCGAGAAGCAAACCGCAGTCAACTACGTGGGAGTCCAGCGACATAGCCATTATGCTAACTGCTGGTTCCCGTGAAGCACTTTTTGAGGGAATCAAGAATACCTCAGTCAGCAGCACACCAGCCAGTCCTCCTCGCTTCAAGAAGCACGTAGTTACGAAGCTGTCTCCCTGTGGTTGCTTTAATCTACTTGTTGCAGTTGCCTATATGACTAGCTACTGAGAATGCTCATTTACAGGGGATGGACAATATGTCAGTCAGACAAAATCATCCAGACTATGTGGGGTGCTCAGACCCCATTGTGGGAGTGCCTCTCTGAAAACAATCTTACAAATATTTTATCTATGCCATTCATTCCATTCCTCTTTTACATCTTCTCTCATTTTTTTCTCTCTTGCCCATTCCAATGCAATCACATTGTGTTTCTCCAAGTGGTATGTGTATGCTTCCAATATGAGTGACTTTAATCCAGCACTACCTGGAAGATTTTCTGCAAGAATAAAACGATATGTATTTGCACTATTCATATGTGATTACTAAGTATTAATATTCAATCAAAATTTTAATATTGAAATATAATTCAATTTAATTAATTTTAATTATTTTTGAGAGGTTTTTGCTATAGGGTGCATGTGCTTGCCAGAAAGACAGAGAGAGACAGAGAGACAAAAAGCAAGAATCACCCCCCAGGGGGGCTGGCCATGCCGCAACCCCTTCTCCTCCATTCTCTTCTAGGTATCTTGAGCATGCATGCACATGTGCCCGCCGTTGAGTTTAAGCCACTGGGTCTGGGACTCGAACCATGGTTGACTACATAGGAGTCCAGTGACATAGCCATTATGCCAACTGCTGGGCCCCTTCATTTTAATTTTAATAGCCACTTGTGGCTAGTGGACTGTGCAGTTCTATTTATGATAACTTTTTGAATATTTCCATGCCTATCATTTTCTAATGTCTTTGCCCAAATTAATCAATAGACACTCTCAGTTTGATTTTTCTGACATATCTATATAATGTCGCAACTACGTCTTACCTCACTTACAGCTGCCATCTCTATTCATCTCTATTTGCTCTGGTTTTTTTTTTTGGTTGTTGTTTGTTTGTTTGTTTTTCTCCATAATACTTACCATTTTGTGACTTATAATTTGGTTATGAATGTATTATTTTATATTTATTTAAAACGTTTTAGAGATAGTTCTCTGATATTTGTTATATTTTCCCACTAATTATTTTTGTTTCTTATTTTTAATATTTCCTGTTTTTCATTATAAGATTCTGAGGTTTATTAACTTATTATTAACAGCCGCTTTTAAAAAAAGGCAATTAAGTTCTTTGGTAGGGTGGTTATGCATGTATTATTTTATATTTATTTAAAACGTTTTAGAGATAGTTCTCTGATATTTGTTATATTTTCCCACTAATTATTTTTGTTTCTTATTTTTAATATTTCCTGTTTTTCATTATAAGATTCTGAGGTTTATTAACTTATTATTAACAGCCGCTTTTAAAAAAAGGCAATTAAGTTCTTTGGTAGGGCATGTGGAGTTGTATGCTTGACTTTACCCTTTATTGATATCTATGAATTGAAACTTGTGATCTATAAAATAAAAAAAGATAACTGATCTCAAAGATCTTAATGTCAAATGCTGGATGTTACAAATGTAACATAATTATATTAAATGGGGAAGTTACTTTGGGAAATTTAAGTAGATAACTGTGTGTGTATGCTATATATATATTACATATATAGTATATATGGCATATTATATATATATGTATATATATATATACACACACACACAAACACACACATACACACACACATAATAATGCATATCCTTAGATTGTACATATGTGTATGAGCATATATATAATCTTGCAAAAATCTTCCATATATTTACATGATTAACTCTGTCATCTATTATCACATAGATAGCTGTCATCAGATGGATGTCACAAATAGATATAAAAATAATTATAAATATGCATATATATCCAGGTTAATACAAATGAATATATTTATTATCTCTGGCAACTGAAAGGGCATAGAATATTATATAACTATACCCAAATTAAGTTTTTCATAGAACATATTTGACTTTTTTAATACTAAATGTTACTTTGGACATTCTCAATTAAGTTATTTTAGTTTTAGATCTCTAAAAACCTTCCTTTGACCTCAGTTATTCTAATTAATGTTACAGGCCATTGAGTTGATTAATTTTTTTTCTGTAATGTAAACCATATTTAGAGTTTAGATGAACTTTAGCAGGGAGTTGAGCATATGGACATAAATCTGGACCATCAGTCAAAGATTTTAGAAATATCGCTGCACATATTTGAAATGTTTTTTTTTCTATATAATGGATCTTATGCAAGAGTCTCTATTTGTAGTAGAAAAAAAGGTCTATATATTAATACAAATTTGTCTTCTACCACTAAACTTAGTAGTTAGTCTCAAACAAATGAAATGCCATTTTACTCTGGGTATTATGTGGATGAATTAAATATAGTCACCCTGAAAGTATTCTGCACATATTTGAAATGTTTTTTTTTCTATATAATGGATCTTATGCAAGAGTCTCTATTTGTAGTAGAAAAAAAGGTCTATATATTAATACAAATTTGTCTTCTACCACTAAACTTAGTAGTTAGTCTCAAACAAATGAAATGCCATTTTACTCTGGGTATTATGTGGATGAATTAAATATAGTCACCCTGAAAGTATTGGAGAGAAACATAACTATTATAAAGTATTAAATGATGTCTCCCATCTCTCTTTGATGCCTATATGAAACCTGTGAATATAACTCTTATTTGATAAAGGAGTCATTAAAGATACAATTTAGTTGAAAATTTGGGGATGAGGTCTTCAAAGAAATGGGCTCTGAATCCAAAGATAAATGTTTCAAATAAAGGAGTCATTATAGATAAAATTTAGTTGAAAATTTTGGGATGAGGTCTTCAAAGAAGTGGGCTCTGAATCCAAAGATAAATGTTTCAAACCACCAACTCTGCTAATTCACATGAGAGTCTTAAAAAAAATGAACGTTCCTATATTCACTTCAGTTCTCCTTCAGATGAACACTACCAAATAGCACACAGTGGTATAAGCAAGAAACTATCTTTGACTTGTTCTTCAACTTTTCCATTTTTATGTCTTCACGATCTGCTCCATCTATTGACCCAACTTTGTGGCCTACCTCAGTTTTGGAATGACCATTAATTTGCTTGAGAGCCATTAGTATAAACCAAAACAAAAAAAAGGAAAAACAAAAAGAAGAAAATCCTTCCTTGATCTAGTATGTAGCATAAATTTCAGACTTTATTAATTAAATATCAAATAATTTACTTTCCTTCAACAAAGTAAGCAAAACACACGATTTAAAAAAAATCGTTATAGGGCACATGCACTCACTAGAGAGAGAGAGAGAGAAAGAGAGAGAGAGAGAAGAGGGAAGTACAAAAACTCCCCCCGTCCCCAGGAGGAATGACCATGCTGCTATCCCTTCTCCTCCATTTTCCTCTCAGCATTTTGGGTAAACACACAATGTGCCTGGCATGTTTTTCAAGGTGTAGGATTCAAGAATCAAACTGCTAAGACAGCCATGTAAGATCCAGCCACCTTAACTACTAATGCCACCAGCTAGTTCACTTCTGATTCATTTTTACACCAGATAAAGTTTTATCTCTATAAAACCTTGGGCCTACCACTTCTCACACAACCTTAGATTTCTCCATATTGTGCTTTCCACTGAAAACACAGTATTAACTGATTTTTCTTCATTCTTACTTCATCTCAAAAGATTTATTTCAGGGACCAGCAGTTAGCGTAATGGCTATGTCTGTCGCTGGACTCCCACGTAGTCGACTGCGGTTCACGTCCCAGACCTGGTGGCTTAAAACTCATGCCGGGCATGTGTGCGTGCATGCCCAAGATCCCAAGAGGAGAATGGAGGAGAAGGGATTGCGGCATGGCCATCCTCCCCTGGGGGGTGATTTCTTGCTTTCTATCTCTCTGTCTCTCTCTGTCTGGCGAGCGCACGCGCTCTATGGCAAAAACCTCTCCAAAAAAAAAAGAAAATTATTTCAAAATTTAGTCCATTATAACAAAAAAACACTTATCATTGTCATAAATGTAGACTCTAGGGGATTCCCACCCAATGCTATAAATTATTGTTCTTGCTTATTTTAATTTTCAATAAAATACGACTTAATATATTATTTTTAATTATAACAAAATAATAAGTAAACCAAACTTTTGCTTATGAACGGAAGTACAATAGAAACAAATGTATCAAATAAAATGAAGTGAAAATGTGTGAAACAAAATTGAAGATGTGATCTGGAAAATCATTTTGTGTTTTATCACTAGGTGAATATGATGAGCATAATGAGAACAATAACGTGAAAATGAGGGTGAAAGCTGATCAGGTAAGGGCAAAAATGGAGAAAAAAGTGTTTGGTGTTTGTGGAGAAAGGAGACTTAAAATACTCACCTAGGAGAGGAGGAGCGATCCTGGTTGCCTAGCAATATAAAACATTTGCTGGAGGTTCATGTCGTGAAGTAGAATCTTTTTTTATTAATGCATTTTTTTTTTTAATTTCAAGAAAAACAGTTTTAGATTTTTTCCTGAAACATTTTTTAAATTAATTTATATTCATTCCCTAAGCATTGTCACAGCATACAATATGTGATTTCCCAATCAGAATATACTGCATAGTGGCTTAATCATGCTTGTTATTGTTAATCATTTTCCATTTCTGGTTTTATATATATGTGTTTTTGTTCAGTCAAATTCTGTTGTGCAGGATATAAGGAAAATAGTATTTCAACAAAGTAATGGTTTTACCAAAAAGGCAGATCGAGAGAGTCAATCATGGAGTTAATAGAGGAGAAGGATGAAAGGAAGAAAAACATATGAAGACTCAGAAAGTGAGTGCTATTGGGATGGAATGAAAATCTTGGTGGGGTTTAAGGATTATGAAGGTCAAGTAATATAGCAACTACCTGGAAAGAAAAACCATGGTGGTCAGAGTTAGGGATGTGCCTTGACCCAGATATGTAAAATTTGTAGTAGTTTAAAACATATCTATTTGTATATCTATTATTCTTATGTTCTAAATACTATGCAATTCCTCTAATACAAAAAGTTATCTTTTTAAAATTTTTATAGCTATGCACCTCAATCAAAATTATTATAGACAAATATAAGATTAAATCATCTAATCTCTAAATGTATATAATACATACATAAATGTAAATATAAATGAGCTTAGAAATTATTCAATGAAGCATTTTTATATACATCTTTACCAAAATCTTTATTTAAAAAATGAAAATATACTCATATAAAGGTTTAACATTATTGGTTTTGAGTGTGAAGTGGTAAATATTTTCTATCAAAAATAATAAACCAATTCTAATCAAATTACCAAAGACACTCTTCACAGAAATAGTAAAAACACAAAATTTGTCTGGAACAATAAAAGATCTCTTTTCTCCAAGAGAAAACTGCAAAAACAATAAGAGGTATATCTCTTATGACCAAGAGAAAACTGCAAAAACAATAAGAGGTATCTACTATCTGACTTCTTTTTTTTTTTTTTTTAAGAGAGATACTGTTGCTATAGGGAGCATGTGCTCATCAGAGAGACAGAGAGAGACATACAGAAAGTGAGTAATCATACCCCAGGGGGCATAGCCATGCTGTAATCTCTTTCCTCCATTCTCCTCTTGGGATTTTGGACATGGACATATGCACACCTGGTGTGATTTTAAGTTGCCCAGTAATGGAATTGAACTGTGGTCAATTTTGTGGAAGTCCAGCATCATAAATGTTACGCCATCTACTGGGACCACCTCACTTCAAAATATATTATGAAGCTGTAATAAACAAAATAGCATGGTATTGGTATAAAAACAGGCACATAGACCAATGGAAAGGATAGAAAACCCATAAATATACCCCCAAACTTGTGGTCAAATTATCTTTGACAAAGAACGCATGATAATTCAGTTGGGAAAAGAAAGTATTCTCAGAAAATGGTGCTAGAAGAACTGGTATCTATCTGAAGAAAAATGAAACCAAGACCCTAGCTCTCATGACTAACAAAAATCCTCTAACAAGGGACCAAGGATCTAAACATAAAGCCTCAAACTATAAAACTACTGGTAGAAACACAGGGAAAACTCATGAAGACATTGGCATATGGCAATATTACTTAAATAAGATCCCTAAAATACAGGGAATAATCCAAAAATAATCAACCAGGACTACATCAGGCTAAAAAGCTCCTGCACAGAAAAGAAAATAATAATTACAGTGAAGAGACAACCCTCAAAATGGGAGAAAGTATTTACAAACTGCACTTCAAATAAGGAACTGATAACCAGAATTTATAGGAAACTTAAGCAGATTGTCTACAAAAAAGAAACAATCCAATTAAAAATGGTCAAAGGGACTGAACAGGCAACTCTCTAAGGATGACATATGCATGACCAAAAACCATATTTAAAAATGCTTAAAATTCTTTATCATAAGGAATTGCAAATCAAAACCACATTAAGATCCATTAACACCAGTCAGAATGGCTATTATTAAAAACATAAAGAATGATAAGTGCTGAGGAGGCTATGGTGAAAAGAACCCTCTTACACACTGCTGATGGGAATGTAAATTATAGTATAGTCGCTGTGGAAAACGATATGGAGGCTTTTCAAGAACCTACAAATAGACAAATAGAACTACCATATGACTCAGTCATACCACTCTTGAATATTTACCCAAAGTATAGGAAAATGCTCAGTCATAAAGACATTTACCCATCCATGCTTATTGCAGCATTAGTCACAATGTTAGGACATGTAATTGATCTAAATGCCGAGGAAAGGTTGATTGGATTGAAAATTTTGACATATACACACTGTGGACTACTCCTCAGTCATAACAGACAATGAGACCCTGTCACTTGATACAAAGCTAATTAGTATAGAAGATCTAATGTTAAGAGAAGTAAGCTAGATTATGAAAGAGAGACACTGCATGTACCTGCTCAATATATTCCAAATGGCGGGACTTTATGACAGAAACTGAAACACTAGCATATATAATAGCAGAGTTGACAAGTTATATACCAGAAACTGTACAGGAAGTAGGGGGTGAAAGAAAAGGACTCAGAGGAACAAAAAACACTTGACACAAAAATGGAATGTTATCTATTGAGGGTGATGTGTATGGTAATACTTTTGATATGGTTGATATACCATGAATATATGCTTTGAAAACCTGTATTTTATGCAGCAAAGTTGTACAGTGATTGAATGTGAAATAAAATTAATTAATTTAAAAAGGAGTAAAGCTAGATGATGATTACAGTAAATAGTAAATATTATCTGCCATAACATTTAAAATTTACTTTTAAATCTCTTTCTCTTCAAAAATTATTGAGTAGCACTTATTTTTTCCTATTGTATGGGCTATAGTTAAAGCATTTTCAGATTGACTATTTTAAATTAATGGAGATGAGGAAGTAGAGATGAGAAGTAGGGAACAGAAAAGGAAAAGTGGTAAAAAATATATGGACATAGATCACACTTTAAGAAGCCTCTGAAGATAAATAACACATACTTATTCAGAGATTATAGCATAAAATTAAAGATATTCTTTAGAAATCCTTACTAAATGTGCGCGTGGTTCCATGGTATTAATTTGCTCTTATATTACTTTGTTATTACTTTCAGAAAGTTCTGCCCTCCTGTTTTTCCTCCTTTGATATATTGTAACCTTTTCAAAATAGACTTTCTCTTCTGCTTTAATTTATACATTCTATAAGGACTCTTGTTAAACTCATACAAATGTCATTCGATAAAGATATAAAATGAATATATGTTTTTCTCAATCCTCATTTTCTAATTTTTAGCATACAGTTGATATTTTGGCTTAATTCTAAGTAGGACTATTTTGAGATATAATGTTTTATGCACATTGATAATTCTTCTTAGTTTCAATGATATAGTGGCATTGACTCATCCAAATGAAACTTTTAATGTCACTGTACATTTCCTGCTAAATGGCATGCATAAAATTTTGCATATATTAACTGTTTGGCATTAGTTTAATATTTTTTTCTTATTCTTTCTATATGAATATTTATATGTATATTTTTAAGAAATAACTTTTTCTTGCTTGATTTTACATATCTCCATGCAAATGGTGATATAGTAACAATAGATTTCATAACAGGTGAATTAATGGAAAGTCAAGTACCTGCCCACTTACACAGCATGCTTAGTCATGAACCTATACTAACACAACCTCACATTTTACCTCACTATTTGCCAGCTTCTTCGTCTTGAAAAAAAATTGAAGTTACACTGAATGATGTGTAAACTCATATCTTATGATTTAAGGCTATGCATTTAGGGTATGTTGCTGAAAAATGAGTTGAAGGAAATGAAAGTCAAATTAAAATAAAAAATTCAATGACAAAAAATCTATTACTATAAAATATTTTTGTATAAAAATTAGTATTTTGGGGCCCAGCAGTTGGTGTAATGGCTATGTCTCCGGACTCCCATGTAGTCTACCACAGTTTGAATCCTGTACCCAGTGGCTTAAACTCAAATCAGACGTATGTACATGCATGTCCAAGATCCTAAGAGGAGGTTGGAGGAGAAGGGATCATGGCATGGCCATCCCTCCGGGGGGTGATTCCTCGCTTTTTGTCTCTCTATCTTTCTGGTGAGTGCACGTACCCTACAGCAAAATCCTCTCCAAAAAATAAAATTAAAATAAAAAAAGCATTTTTCAATTGTGTTCATAATGTAGAAATTTCAATAAATCAGGCAAACTTAAGAGACTATTCTCCACAGATGTCTTGCATTTCTGCAAGTTCGAGATGAGGCATATTTGTTCTTTGTTCTGAACTATCTTTCCAAAGATGTCGTTTTAGTCACTTGACTTGGACTAAATAGAGAAATAACTATCCCATAGGAAAAGGACAGTTCGGCTTATATGCCTGCAATATAAAGTGTTTTCTTCTGAAGAGGGTGGGTGTGTTTACTGTCCAGTGCAATTAGTGTAATTCCTCCATCCGAAGTAAAGAACAAGCATGCTAAATTGTCTATGTTGCCTTTGCTGGGGTTTCTCTCCACTGCATATACAGGTATCATCTGGGACTTTATGACCTTGCACCTGTGGAATATGACTGGAATCCACAGGTTAATATTTATGCTGATCTCTGTTCTGTAAGTACTATAATCAGTCATTCTTGTCTGACCCAGAAGTATTATGTCCTATACTAGGATTTATGAAACTGTGGCATGGTGCCTCCTAAGGTGGCAGATAGAAAAAAAATCTCAGAACCTTCTCATACCTGGACACTGTTTTGAAGGACTGAAGACTCACAGAAACATGAATTATCTTTTGAAGAAAAATGAAAGTTTGTTGGGCAATTTATAAGATATTGTGGAGTCCATGAAAATTATTAGTGAGAATGTACATTAATTTTATGGACAATTGGCGGTAAATGGTCTAGGACTTTGTAGACTTTTAATGAGGAATTGAGGCAGTAACTACTAGTTGAATATTGGGAAATGGTTCAAAAATCAGTGTTCTAACTGTGCCTTGGTTGTTAGCAACTTTTCTTCCACCAGAGACACTTCCTTGTCATCTGACTTCCAGACAAGGTCTATTCCATTGTAATTACTACTGGTAAGATTTATCTTGCATGTACTGAAGATTCTGATCCACCTTCTGCCCTTTCATCTTCATCTTCAGTTACAAAGATGTGCTATATTCACTGAGCAATGAAAGGAAAACATTCATGACTGCTATATGGGTGAAAATCAAAGTATTTTTAATTTTTTAACTTTGGGTTGGGACCAGCAAATGACGCAATGGCTACATTGCTGGACTCCCATGTAGTCGATCACGGGAGCTTAAAACGCATACCAGGCACAGTCCATGCATGCCCAGAATCTCTAGAAGAGAATCAAGGAGAAGGAATTGCAGCATGGTCATCCCCCCCCCCAGGGGCGGTGATTTTTCCTTTTCTGTCTCTCTGTTTCTTTTGGCAAGCACACACTCATCCTGTAGCAAAAATCTTTCTCTTAAAAAACAACAAACTTTGGGTTATTGAAATAGGAGGAGATACTTGTTAAAAATGACAGTAGTTGGGCCCTTTCAGAACTCAAGACTATATCTATAATCTATCATGACTGCTTATATTAATTTAGAATAAAAAGAACAAGATGTCTTAGAATTATTGGAAGTGAGTAGTGGCTAAAATAAGGAAGATTTGACTATGTTGGAGAAACTTTCCTGAAACAGACCACCTCCCAGATGAAACCACAGAAAAGCGAAAAGCATTATCTGAGCAATATTTTGGGTTTTATTGCTCCAAATTAGGATTAAAATACCAATGAAGTGGACTGCATGAGAGTAAGAATGAAGCCAAATAAACTGAAATAGAACTTTGCCATCAGCCCTTCTAACATGAAAGATGCCCACTTTTGTGTTAAAAATGACCTAAAACCTGCGAGATGATGTCATGACAATGGGATAGGAAATGACCAGGATAGAGACCAATGTTTTAAAAGACACTTCTGTGGTAGCAAGCTCTAGCAAACCAAAGATGGCAAACTGTATAGTTCCTATGTGAAAACTCAGCAATGTGACTGGACTGATGAGTCAAGGAATCTTCAGAGTTAAAGGTGTTGATGTTAGTAATAAAGACCTTACAGTCAATGTGAGGTTTTAGAAAAAACAAGCAAGCAAACAAAAACAAAACAAAACAAAACAAAACAGAAAGCTTGAAAGCTTGATAGAGAATAAGGCAATGACACAACTGAACTTGGAGCTAGCTCTGTGGGCCAGTATTAATGTGTGACTCAAGAGAAGCTGGACACCACATAGCTAATATGGTTTGAATCCCCAGCCTGGTAGCCTGGAGCATGCAAAGAAGAAGATCTCAGTGTGGCCAGATCCTGTGGAGGGTGCTTGTCTCTGTCTCTCTCTGCCTCCATCTCTTTCTCTGAAATAGCTACACATGCTCTATCATGATTAAAGAAAAAAAAATGAATCATTTTTGCTCATTAAGTTGGAGATACAATTTTTTCCATGCATTTTTATGCTTCCCTCTCTTCTTATTCTGCCTTCAGCTATTTGAAAGTAAAAGATGATTAGTGCTAAGGTGGAGGGATTTTTTGTTTTTGTTTTCCCCAAAGAGTGACTGATAGCTTTATACACCTGGAGAAATCTGAGAAGGAGGCATAACCAAACTTTTATGGCTTTCTAAGATGAATGGGTAAACACTACTTCTTATCTGCTCCCATTGGGAAGAAGAGTTACACTGATTCAACAGATGGATTAGGGTAAGTTTTCCAGTACAGAAATAGCAATAACATGAAACTATGTGTGGCACCTTTTAGAACAATGCAGTTTATGTTGTTGCTTCTACCTCTGAATGTACCTTAAATTGACATATATACTTCTTTTGCTATATATTCCCTCTTTCCCATTCCATGAGTGCTGAAAGAGATTCTTTTGACTAAAAAGGAACAGATGTAAAGAAATGCTCATACTTTTTTTTTTTTTTTTTTTTTTGGAGAGATTTTCACTATAGGGCACGTGCGCTCGCCAGACAAACAGAGAGAGACAGAGAGACAGAAAGCGAGAAATCACCCCCCAAGGGGGATGGTCACACCGCAATCCCTTCTCCTCCATTCTCCTCTCGGGATCTTGGGCACGAACTACCGGGTGCCCGGCGTGAGTTTTAAACCACCGGGTCCGGGACGTGAACCGCGGTCGACTACATGGGAGTCCAGCGACATAGCCATTATGCTAACTGCTGGTTCCCAAGAAATGCTCATACTTTTGAGCCTCTACAGTGCTAATGATAACTCAGAGTTAAAGCCTTTATTACTTACATTTTAATCCTCTAGGAAAAGTAAACTGCAACTTGCCTTTTGGAACTTGAAATACGTTGCTATTAATCCTCTAGGAAAAGTAAACTGAGAGTTGCCTTTTGGAACTTGAAATACGTTGCTATTTTAGTGTGTTTTTCTGTCACTTATAACTGAGTATCACAGATTTTATCATTCATAGAGACTAGAGGTATTTTTTTATCTCATGAATATCAAGGTCCAAATTCAAGGAGTTGTATCATTGTTAGGATTTTGCAGAGTTTGTACAGGATATCACATAGTGAGAGAGCAAGACCTACAATACCCTTGTAACTGTCTTTCTTCTTTTTATAACTCTACCAGGATTTAACTAATATGTTCCACCATCACAGCACATCTAATTCTAATCACCTCCTTAATGTTCACTTTTAATACCATTGTCAGGTTAAGTTTCCACCCTTTTAGTATATTCACAATACTGCCAAATTTAAACACATGCACTTTTGGTAGATACATTCAAACCATAGCATATGCCCACTTGATTGGTTCAGTTACAGATGGCTACCAGATATACCACTTTTGAAAAACACTTTTTAACTCAGTATTGGGATCTTGTTGTAACTATATTCCTGATCCGAGGAGTCCATTTGTCTCTCTGGTAAAAAGTTCTCATTCTGTGGTGGATTATATTGAATTTAGTGACTAACAATGGTGACCAGCAAATGGTCTGTAGCAGTGACTTTGGTGGACTCCCACATGGTCAACCACAGTGTGAGTCTTGGACCCACAGGGTTAAAAAATCCATGGTGTATTTATGTGCATGTGTGCCCAAGATTCCTGGAGGAGAAGGGATGCAGAATGGCCCTTCCTGAGGGTGTGATTTCTCATGTTTCCTCTCATTGTCTTTCTCTATTTCTCTACAGCAAGCGCATGTACCCTAAGGCAAATATCTATTAAAAAAAAAAAAAGACTAACATGGTGAATAGTGACAACATGTTTCACTCATGGAGTGAAAATTGTATGTTATGAAGGCAGACAGGCTGTCCAGCATCATTTTGGTTATGCTTGGAAAAAAAAATAAATAAAAGCTATCTTTCATGCAAAAAGTGGAGTGAAAATTGTATGTTATGAAGGCAGCCAGGCTGCCCAGCATCATTTTGGTTATGCTTGGAAAACAAAATAAATAAAAGCTATCTTTCATGCAAAAATTTGTCTACTGCTACCTATGCTCAATGAAACAAAACATCTAGCACAATGGGGTCCTCCATTTATAGGTTCACCAACATTTCTGAACCAGGATCACTGATGATGAGAAAAAGTGAATATTCAGAGGAATTCACTGTGCTGTGACCAAACCTGATTGGGCAGAAATCAGAGCAATTCTCATAGCTCTAGTCAACACTATACTTTATGTAATAAATACTAATATGTACACGCATTCAAAAAGTTTGTGGGAAAATAAAATTAAGATGTAAAAATAAAAACATCAACTTTATTTCTCAAAAGATGTTCCATTAGTTTCAATACATTTTTGGAAGCAATGATGGTAGTCATTAAATCCATTCCTAAAGACCTAAAGTTCCAGGAAATTTAATCATGTCAATACAGTCCTTTTTTTTTTTTTTAACATTATTAACTGAAGAAAAATGGCTGCCCTTTAAAATAGTTTTAGAGTTTGAAATAAAAAGAAATCAGAAGGAGTCCAATCAGAACTGTACCTACTTAGGAAATGGCTAGGAGGGAAAGTGCTACATTCTGTGGAAACTCTTGGTTTCAAGTTTCAGAGAACTGCCAATCTGCTTTAAAAAGTGGCCACACATTTTATATTCCCACCGCAGTGTAAAAGGGTTCATTTTGCCCTTATTTTTAATTTAAAAAAAAAACTGAATTGCAAAATATGTATATATACATAGACTGCAATGGTAACATGCACTGGTACTAGACAGGCTGAAGCCACATAGGAAGTTTAGGTGTTTCCAACTCACTCTAAAATTCTAGGCATGAAAGCATATACCTCCAGTTTCAGCTACTCAAGAGGCTGAGGCAGGAGGATATATTTTAAAATAATAATAATGATAAATAAAATTAAATAAGTAACTCTAAAAAAATGTTTTCCTCCAGAATAAGGGCCATGTTTATTGCACAGTATGGGAAACTGATTTGCTCTCCTCTAAGCTAACGTACTGCCAGTACAGTCCCTTTGGACTCACATTGTTTTGTCCCCACGGAACCTGCAACATAGGGCAAACAACACATTGATAAAGCTTACTCATCTGTAAGCTGTAATTTTGTTTGTTTCAAGTCTGTGAGTCTCATGTCTTATAGTAGCATCCAAAAGGTTGTATAGGTAAAATTTTAGAATGCAAGTCCTATAAAATCTCAGACCCTACATATTTTGTAGTATAATTAAACATATTTTTGAGTCATAGTAAGTGAAGTGGAAGTGCAGACAAAATTTTAAATGATTGAATGTAAAAGAGAAAATGATATTTAAAAAAGTGAAAAAATAATAATACTAAATAAACAAAAAATGATTAAATTCATTTAGTTCCTATTTTAAGTCAATTTTATTTTTATTAAGAGCAGAACACAGTTTTATTTTTTTATTTAAAGATAGCTAAACTCCTTTGAAATATTCACAGAATATAAGAGTTTGTTTCAGGATTTTAAAATGATCTATAAAGCATTATAAATTCTGAAAATAACATGAGTAAGAAATACAGATTTTAGAATGATTAGAGTGCTCATTCTTGAATGCTTTAATCAGAATATATTTACATATTCATTTAAAATATTTCTATAGTTTATGAAATATAATCTGTTCCTGTTCTTGTTTTTTATAACAAATTTTATGTAATTATACTTCACATGCTTTTAAGTATTGTAACTTCCATACCTGAATATAAAAGTAATAAAAGTCTACGTTATATATTTCAGGACATTCAACCCTTTGTTTTAGAAAATAAATGCTAAAATCTCATTTTCATAGTAGCAAGATAAGCATTTTTCCCCTATTTTGTATTCTTTGAGGTCATTTGACTGAAAGTCGCCAAAACAGGTATCTCATCAAGCATGAAAGGAGTTACCTGCAAAAACTTACAACATTCCTTTTAATTCCCAAGGTCAAAATTTTAGAGAAGTAGTCAATGACGTCATATTGTTATAAAGTTGGGAAAGTAAATCTTAAAAATTAATTATGTTTGTACAGGTTCAAGAACTGAGCAAACAATTTTTTTGTTTCAAATATTTGAGACTTGGGGAAAAATAACTGCTGTCTCCTTTGTCTTCTCTCTTCAGTCAAAATTTATTTTTTTAATTGAAGGAACAATATTTAATTGGAGTTCACATTTGATTATTGCCTGATAAAACATAATGTTATACCTTAACAGAAGTTGGAACATTTTATCAGAACTTACTAGACAGATTAACTATGACTTATTAGTAGGTGTGATTGTGAAAAAAAACTTATTTTGAAAGCTTCTAGTAACTGTATTTGATTATGTACAATGTTCTTTTAGATAAGTTTTATTAAAATAATTATTTTATTTAACTTTATTTATCCATTTATTTATTATTATTTTTAAATTGGTCAGAGAGGGAGAGTGAGAGTGAAAGTGGAGTGAGAAAACAAGCCACCATGTCCAGGACTCAAACCACAGTTGGACATATGAGAATTCAACACCCTTAACCACCACATTACCTGCTGGCCCTCTTATAGATAAGTTAATCAAACTCTTATTTTAATATCAAAATGTATGTTGTGTTGTAAAATTTAAAATAAAAATACTTACTAGAGATCTTTGAAGCAACAGATCACTTACTTTGTAAATTATGAATCTTCTTTAATATTTTTTACTATTTAAAATAATGTTCAAAATTAAAATTTTATTCATTCATTATTTTATTGAAGATAAGCATATGTCATGTAAATTAAGAAATAAAAAAAATTTTTGGAGAGGTTTTCGCTATAGGGCATGTGTGCGCACCAGAAAGAGAGAGACAGAAAGAGAAGAAATCAACACCCAGCGGGGATGGCCACGCCTCAATCCCTTCCCCTCCATTCTCCTCTCAGGATGGCCATGCATGCACATGCATTTGGAGTGAGTTTAAGTCACTGGGTCCAGGACTTGAACCATGATTGACTACATGGGAGTCCAGGGACAAAGCCATTATGCCAACTGCTGGTCCCAAGAAATTAAATTAAAGATAGATTAAATATCCTGGACGAAGCCAAGCACAAATAATTTCTGTGCTGTTAAACCTGGAATTTTAGCTTAATTAATGACATGTTAAGTACATCCTTACATGCTTTTTATATGTGGACAGAAGGAAAATGCCACTATACTAAAATCCTACTAGACCAATTACCATAATCCCAATAGAAAGCTCCCTTTAGTATGATATATGTTCTCTTTTAACATTAGACATTTCTTTGAGGGACCAGCAGATGGCATAATGGGTTACATTGCTGGACCTCAAGTAGTCGACTGTGGTTCAAATGTTGGACCCAGTGGCTTAAACCTCATGCCAGGTGCGAGTGGATGCATGCCCAAAATCTCGAGAGGAGAATGGAGAAGGGATTGCGGCATGACCAACTTCCCAGGAGTGATTTCTCCCTTTCTATCTATCTGTCTTTCTCTGTTTCATTAGTGAGCACACATGCCCTATAGCAAGCATCTCTGAAGTGAAAACAAACAAACAAAAAAAACCCTTATTTGAATTATTTATGACGATTTTTTTTAAAAAAGAAGCATAAAATGTTATGGAGGACAAAGTGAGGAAGACTAATATTGACAGGTGATATAATTTAGAAAACTTTTCCACCAATTTTCTAATGCACTTTAAATTCTCTTGACAAAATTATTTTTTAGAATCTCAGGATATTTAGATAGAAAACAATAATTTTATGTTTATGTAAAGTGTTACAACCATGAAAAATCTCCATATAAAATACATATTACACATAATACTGTTACAAAGAGGAGAACTTTGATCATTTTAAGCAAGAATTAAAATTAATTTACATTCAACTATAAATGACATTTTGCACTCATTACTATATTTTAAAATATAATTGCCTAAGTTATTATACTAAGACCCTAGGTTATTGGTCTTAGAAGAAATTTAATTCTCTCATTTTCAACATGACTTTATTAGATTTTCTGCACAATTTTGGAATATTTATTTGTTAATAAAAGTTGTAGTACTATGGGCAAAAATTATTCCATGTAGTCATTATTGCATTATTTAGGGTAGTTCATTAGATTTCACACACACAAGAAAATTATTCAAAGGAAAAGGCTAATTTTCTTAAGCAATTCAATAATACATACCTACTTTGCATTTCTAAAAATTATACAAGTATGTATACCTAAAAATAGAAGAGAAAATAGTATTTTTCATTTTAAGAATTTCATTTTTCAAGAAGAAAATTGTACTCATGTTAGTCATACATTATCATATCCTTGCAAAGGCTTTTTTGTGAGAGATTTTTGCTATAGGGTGAATTGTCTCTCGACAGGTAGAGACAGAGAGACAGATAGCGAGAAATCACTCCCCAGTGGGAATGGCCATGCCACAATCTCTTCTCCATCCTCTTCTTGGGAATTTGAGCACACATGCACACGACCAGGTGTGAGTTTCAAGCCACTAGGTCTGGACTCTAACCACAGTTGACCACGTTAAAGTCCAGCTATGTAACATTTATGCCTGCTGTTCTGTGAAGGCTAGTTTTTAAATGACCCACGATAGCAACAAATACTCTAGACACATTTTGTATTTTCTAAATGCTCATACTTTTTTGAGATATGTATTATAGATCATGTAACTTGTTCATTTCATGTGTGTGATTTTAGTACTTATCATGAAAAAGTTCTAGAGTCTTCCATAACCCCAATAATCATGTTTTCAAACTGTCAACTCCTATTCTCTCACCTGGTCCTCACTTTAGACCACCACTATCTATTCTTGGTCTATTTTTTTATCTTGAGATAATTTTAGTTTCATAGATAAATTACTAAATTGAGATGAATTTTTATATACTTTGAAAAATTACTAAATTGAGATTAATGTTTATATACTTTGATGAACTGAACTGTAGTATTTATTTGAATTTCACTGTTAATGTTCATTTTATTGTCTAGAATTCAAATCATTATTAATATATTTCTCCAGGTTCTGTGATATGTAGAATAATGTTCATCTCCTGCATCCCCACCCTAGAGGTCCGTGCCTCAATTCTCAGAATCTGTGACTATATTACTTTCCATAAACACACTTTCCAGATGTATTTAAAGGTATAGATCCCAAGATGGAGAGATTTGATTTTCCAGATGGGTATATCCATATCATATGAATCCTGAAAAGCAGAGAACCGATCATGGCTGTAGTCAGAGAAAGATGTGAAGATAGAAGGAAGATCAGACAGATGTGATTTTGTTGACTCAGAAGACAACAAAAATGAGCCATAAGCAGGAGAATGTAGGCATCCTCTAGAAGTTAGAAAGGTCAAGAAAATGGAATTTTTTCTTAGAATCTTCAGAGAGGACTACATCCTTACTAATGCCTTCTTTGTCCCCATGGAGAACCAGACCAGACTTTTGAATATGGAGCAGAATGATAAACTTGTGTTATTGTAAACTGCCCAATTTGTGGCTGTGTGTTGCAGCAGCAATAGAAATCAAACACAGCTTTCTCTAATCTGTCACAAATCTTCAATATTTACTTATATGCCATAAGCTTCCTATTTTTTATCTTTTTTTTTTTTTTTTTTTTTTTTTTTTTTTTTTTTGGGGGGCGTGTTGTGTACA
>NW_006160179.1:1280517-1299524 GCF_000334495.1 Tupaia belangeri chinensis
TTTTTTTTTTTTCCCCAAAGCTTCTTTTTTTTTTTTTTTTTTTTTTTTTTTTTTTTTTTTTTTTTTTGTGCTAGGGGCAAGTGTGCTCACCAGAGACAGAGAGAGAGAGAGAAAGCATCTTTCAGCAGGGCATAGTAAGACGGCAATCCCTCTTCTTCCATTTCTTCATCCTGTTGGATTTTTGGGCTTGGAATGTCTTTCAAGCTTGTATTAGAAAATGTATATGAACCATGACTAGCTACATGGAATCCAGCTTCCTTAACCAGCATGCACTGCTGCTGGCTCAATGTTAGCATTTTGATCAGTTTAGGCTCAGAATGTTCTTTAATGTTGTTTGTTTATTACCTTTTCTCATGATCAGAGTGGAAACACCATAAAATTAATATATTCTTCTTCATGCATAAATCAGGGCATTACATAGTGTCAGCGTGTATTGTTTGTGATACTGACTTTGACCATTTGATTAAAATGGTATCTACCAGAATTCTCCACTGTGGGTTTGCTATCTTTCTCTCTAGAATATAGTCTATAGGTCTCACTTTGGTATTCTACTGGTGATTCTTATCTCTCACTATTTCTACATTTTTAATTCTCATAGGAAGAGCTGTCTCATTTTCTTCCCCCCATCTCCTTGATATTGCCCATGGATGATTATATTATTCTTTCAGTTGTCATTCAATATTATCATGGTTGATTTTCTTCCTAAAAGTATTTCAGTGTTGCCCACAAGGCTAGCTCTGTATGCCCTTTTCACATTCTGGCTTTTTCTCTTTCTGCTCTAGCATTGGACTCTGAATTCTATGAGATACTCTGACTCTATCATCTGCTGAATAATAAAGTCTGGGCACTGGGTCTAATTTTTGCTACTGGGGTGTCACTGATGAATTTTGAACTATAGAAAGAGAAAATATTCTTTTGTGATTTTCTATATCATTGAGCAGAGAATGGGTTTTGGATTAAGGAAGCAATTTACATAGTAGTTTATTAATTTAATCACATTGAATTTAGTTCAGTTTTTAGTCATTTATTTTTACATTTCCATCACTTTGAAATTTTAATCAGAAACTGCAGTTTTCGCAGTGCTTATTATCTTTGTGCAAAATGAGCACAATGACATAAGATTAATATTCAAGAAAACAATCTTTGTTGCAGATCATTATTGATGATTATGTTTTGAAGCAAGATCAAATTAGGCATGAAAAATACTAATGTAAGAGAAGGGTAGAGTTAAGTAAAAAAAAAATATAAAAAATTATCCCAAATGACTGTGACATAAAGTGGCTCTTGAAGAACTCAGTGTTGGGTAGTCTTCTTTCACTATCAGTCCTAAAGGCTGCTGTGAACAGCTTCCGGTGTGTTTGTAGTACTGATCTGTGCTACATTGTTATTTTGTTATTTTACTCTTTTATGTCAAAACTGCTGATGGCGAGGCTAAAGATTTCATGTACTAAAATATGTCTTGACTTGAGGAAAAGGATTTAACACACAAGTAAAAATTACCACGGAGATAACACAGTCTTCAATTGTATTATTTACCTTCATCAGAAATTTAAATACTTCATTAAAATTCAAATACTGTTAATTTGACATACACAGAAACACAGGCACACAAAGGGGATTTCAAAAAATTCACGGGAAATGGAATTAAAGTACAAGTTTATTTTGATGCAAAAATACTTGAAATCCATTCATAGCTTTTTCATAAAATGCACTTTGCATGAACTTTTTGAAGAGCCTTCACATAGCTGAATTCTTTAAATACATATGTTGTACTTCTATATATTCGTAGAGGAACTTGACTTTGTATGTATTGCTTTAAGTTAACTGCTCAAATCTTGTGTGGAATTTGACTATATAAGATAAATGAAAGGCATTATTTTCATAGAAAGTTTGAATTTTGACCTGAATGAGATCCTAAAAAGGTCTCTTATGAGGGAAGTGAATGGACTTTGGCACTTAATCCTCACAGTAACTTAGCTTGGCACCTCAGAGAAATGAAATTGTTCCAAGTTTCTTATTTGTCCCAGTTAAAGGTGTTCCCACTTCAGTGCGTGCTGCTAATTTTCGTGCACTTGTGGTTGGATGGATATGTCAGGCTAACACTACCCATATCTTACGTTAGTTTATTAAAGATTCGGCAGTGATTGTTTCAAAAGGCTTAGTTTTATTAGACAAATATGTCAGTGTTTCAGCTTCTCCTCAAAAGGCATCAGAGTGTTCTCCTGCCACATTATCTGTAAGATGAAGTATAGCTTGTTTTCCACACAGGAAAATGCGGAGGGTGAAAGGAAGTGCAATTACTAATGACTCCAGGACGAATGAAAATAAGTACCCTTCGAATGCATGGGGTTCAATGAGCATATGCATTTCCTTTCCTGATATTAAATAGCTTAAACATTTTGGGGAGGATGTTAGTGTTTCAATAAGAAAATGCTATGATTTGTTCCAGGAATCAAAAGGTTTGCATTTAACAGCAGATTTTTTTTTTGTTTGTTTTTAATTTGAGGGAAGTTTTACTTACTAGTATCCTTTCTATCTTATTTTATTCTATCAATTATCAGAAACCACACACTGCTCAAGGCACCTACCTACCTATTTGTCATAAACTTGTCAAATGCAAGTATTTTGTTATTTAGTTACATTTTTTTACATAAGAAAGCTGAATCTCAGAAGAATTAAGTTTTCCTTTACTTTTTTTTTTTTATAGAATTAAGTTTTTCTTTACTTTTTTTTTTTTTTTAATTTTTGCCCGAAGGTGCATGCACTCACTAGAGAGAAACAGAAGGAGGGAAAAAGAAAAAGCATCTCCCGTGGGGGGACTGTCACAGAACAATTCCTTCTCCTCCATATATTTTCCTTTTGAGATCCTGGGCACACATGTACACATGCCCAGCATGTTTTTCAAGACACCAGTCTGAGACTTGAACCACATGTTCAGCCACGTGTGATTCAGTCATCTCAACCACAAAACCACAGGCTGGCCGAAAGAACTGAAGTTTAGTTTCTAAATTAATCTGATAAAGCAGATGTACAGGCTCCGTATAACTTCAAATTGTTATTCACAAATCCCGTAGAAAAAATACTATTACTACAAGTATATTTTAGTTTTTTTCCTTTGATCATAGATTCCTGGAATTGAAACTTGATTCAGTTACCTATGTGTCTTTGGAAAAGTCACAATGTCTTTGCCCTGAGTTATCTCATTCTGTGAACCATGTGAACCAACACAAATAGTAACACACAACTGAAATGAGAACTGTCAGAACCTTTATCCAAGTTTGGGCAAGAAGGAGGATATAACTCTGATATAAACCCATATCTGCTTGGCTCTAAAGCCACTTTTTGTTTGCTGTGTTAATTTTCCTCATTTGGCAAATTTTGCTCTGTAGATGAAAAATAAGATCTTTATTGAATCAAAGTATAAATGACATAGATGGCATTTGTTTAAAACAAGATGTCCCCAATTTGACTGCTATGTATTTATTTAGATTGGTTTGTAAATTATACCATGTCTTTTTTACAAAATAATGCAACCAATTTGGATTTGTATCTCTAACTAAAACCATGGAACAACAGCAAAACAACAACAGCAACAACAAAGTATCTGTGTGTGTGGAAGAACATACATGACAAAATGTTGAATGTAAAGACAATTGAGAATATATCAAAATTTTAAGTCTAAACTTTAAAATTGTACATGTTTTGATGTGTAAAATTAATTTCATTTACACCTTCAGCCACTGCTGTTATTTTACAGATGAGTTAAATAGAAGAATAATATTTACTAAGTACCTTATACAAGGCCACATGGCAAATTTGGCCAAATCCTGAATGACCACTCATTTTTCTGACTTTAAGAAATAGTTCTTTTTACTTATTTCTAGCACATTTCATACACATTGTTATAATTTAGAGAAATAAGTCACAGAAATATTAATATATGCAAAAATCTAAATAATAATAAACTACACATAACAGCCATACTATTAATTTGATGCAGATAAATTAATGTTCCAACTCCAATAAGCAATAAATAATTAATATGTAGTAATGCTTTTCATCTCAGAAAAAAGACATACTTAATGATATCATGATGCTTTGTATGTCATGCATGTATTTCATGAGTGCAAGTTATTTAATAAACAGAACTTCATGAAAGTTTAACACAGTTTTTTCCTAAGCTGCAAGGTGAAATTGCTGTATAATTGCATGTACTGAAAAAAATTCTATTAAGGAAAGTTTGATCTCATTCATGAGAATTTAGTGAGCTATATTCTCTGGAATTTTTTTAAATACAGAGGTCCTGAATTAAGGGATGTTTTCTACAATTTACTGTCTGTGTTACCTTAGGAAAACCTATCTGAACTCTGGCTCAGTCATTCATCTCTTGCATGGGAATGATATAGCACAGAGGAAATCTATTATGAGACTGAAAAAGCAAGTTCATGTAAAGCACTGACAAAACACCCCCTATTTTTTTCTAATTTTATTTCTTTTAATTTTGATATAGCATATATATTTACAAGTTTTTCAATTGGAATTGATTAAATACGTTTTTAAAATTTGGTTAGACTGTACACAAACTGTTAACTTTATTGTTGAGCTTTAATACTTCCTCTGCTTGCTGAAATGCTGCCATTTCCTGGCATTGTGACTGTCTCACGATGAGAAAAAATAGCGTGTTCTCCAGTGTATTATGACACTTGTGCAATCAATTGTTGGAAGATGTGGTCTTCATGTCACAGTGAGGTGCTTAAGTCAGCTCTGCCTTTAGCAATATCTACTGCACCATATTTCAGGAACCGATGTAGGCTTTTACAGTGGAAAACAGTTTTGTCATGTCAGATAGCAATGTTAACTCTTGGTTACATTAATTAACCTATGTGTGCTAGGAAAGTGATGTGTTTTTATAAGCAATTAACAATAATTTCTTAATGTAGTGGTAAAAGCTATGACATTAATGTATGTTTTACAGTTACCATTTCTCTACTTTTCCTGATTGTAAAATGTGGTTTAGTTTAGTAATCGACCTGGATCTTATAGTGCAACTAGAAAGCAATAAATAGCAGCATCTCTGATGTACTTTAAAATGTTTTCTCCTGAATTTCCTAATATTTACTCTTTAAATGGTTACTCCAACATATTGACTTATATTTTTAAGACCCTAGTCTACCTATGAACTTGGTGTAAGCTATGAAATTTCTGTTAGTAATTGAATTCAACTCAATTTTTAGGAAGCATATCCATTGCTCATATGAGATAAACTCAGAGACCTGTGAAAATTCATGCAAGATATAAAGAATGTAGAAGCGTAATTCCCTCTGCGAAAGAAGATTCAAACAAAGTCTTTGCACACCATACGTGAACTGGATGGGAAAATAAATATAAAACTCATTATTAAAATAAAGACCATATTAAGTAAAGAAAGTGCAAAAATAAATGTCAAATGTGTTTTAAAAAGAACAGTAGAGGGACCAGAAAGGAGCGTAGTGATTAGGCACTGGACAGACACCAACATGACAGATTGTGATTTCAGTCCTAGATCCGAAAGCTTGAAACTCAGACCAGGTGTTTTTGCATGCATGCCCAAAATCTTGAGAGGAGAAAAAAGGAAACGAGATTGTAGCATGGCCACCACCCACCCCCTTGGGCATGATTTCTCACTTTCTTTCTCTCTAGTAATGATGCACATCCTATAGCAAAAATCTCTCTCTGTAAAATAAATAAATAAATAAATAAAGTTGATACGTTTTCATGACAAAATTTGAAGTATTATGGACATTCATATATATCAAAATGGTTTCAAGTCTATAGTAATTTGAAATCTAGCATATTTTATGTGGTGGTTTTGATTTATCCATGCACTGAAGAAGTATTAATAGTATACTGACCTTCCAGTGAAATGATCAATTATTCCTTCTGGACTCAGGGCCGATGGTGCTTTTTCCATTAGATTTAACAGTAAATAAGAAATAGAGAAATGCGGAAGAGAACCAATGTGGTTGTTCTTCAAGTGACTGTCTACTAGTAGAATATGTTTAGTAAAACTAAGCACTACTCAGTTTAAATATTTAATTTTTAAAAATTATGCTGCTAGTGTGTGAATTTTGAAAAAACTTGTACTTTAAATGTGTATGTCGAAAATTATTGTGTAACTAAACTAAGACATCATGGAAGTGTTTTATGTTATAGACATATAAATGGATTTTTTTTCATATTCAAAATATCAAGACATTTCCTGATTAGAACATTCATTTACTCGATGCCACTTAACATCCAATATTATGTTATTACTAAGATCTGTGTATTCCATAGGTATTGCCTAATCAATGGATGTTTTTACTACTGTTGAAAACAATAGATTGAAAGATATTTAAAGTAGAGTATAATTTCTCCTAAAACATCTAGATTAATATTGGATTGTCAGGAAAGTCATGACACATTTTGCATAGAAAAACAGAAAAATATTTAATGACTTCCCTAATGATCTAATATCTCTGTGAAAATTAATCTTTCTATTGTATTTACAAGACAACTTTCAAAACTTTCTTAGCATTCCTGATTTGCTATTATCTTTGCCTCTGAGTGTGTTAATTCATCATTCTTTTTCTGTCAGCTGTCTGCACTGTTAGTTGAAGATTTTCAAAATGCCTGAAGGATGCACTGTCAGCTGCAGATACTTGAGTCAACATGGTAATATCAGTTGATTTTATCCTAGACAATACTCATACACACACTTGCACAGGGTACTCCTGGTGGAGGCACTTGGCACATCTCAAAATATAACCTTTGTTATTTCATTAAGTGCCTGAAGAGACACTGAATTTCTCAATATTCTTGCCCCTTAATTTTTTTTTTTAATTCTAAAACTTTTGGAAACAGGTATTTTCTAAGAGTCACAATGAAAAACTTAATTTTCACAACACTTAGATTTAAAAAATGATCTCCAATTTCATTATGGTATAAAAAGAAGAATGGTTGGTAAATGGAATGAGGCAAAGATTATTATGCCTAAAGAAATTAAAAATCAGGGCCAGCATGTGGCGTGGTGGTGATGACACTAGACATTCCCACATGGCTGACCACGGTTCAAGTCCCAGACATGGTGGCTTGCTTTTTAATTTTCCCTGTGTTTGTGTGTGTGTGTGTGTGTGTGTATGTGTGTGTCTCACTGGTCAAATTAAAATAAGTAAATGAATAAATAAAATTGAATAAGTAATTCTTAAAAAAAGAAAAAAAAGGAACTCAAGATCCAAAGTCAAGCTTAACTCTATTGATACCTGCCCTCCCATACTCCCAAATGATTTGGTCAGTTAAGTGGAATCTTTTATAGTCTTTTAAAAAATGTATTTATTTTTACATTTTTCCACAAAAATTTACTTTACGTATCAAAAAAATTTTGCTCAGACTCCATAGTTCTTGACACTTAATAAATTTCAGAATTTCAAAATACTAAATTTTAAAGAAATGGTCAAAATTCTATAAAACAGTAAATCAACAGTCAGTATGAAACATGTATGATAATTATAATCTGGTTTGATTCTATACTTCTACAGATAAAAGGTCTATACTCACTAAAGTACATAAAATTCATTGATCAGACCCATGCTTGTCTTGATTTTCTACATTTAAAGGTTTAAATTTTCTATCTAATGTATTTGAGAACTTGGTAGACTCAGTATTCAAAAAATTATGCAGAAGAGGGTCTGAGGAAGGACAGTTGGGGGAGAGACAGGGAGGCAAAGCAGTGATGGCGCAAAGAGGTGTGGTATTATCTGTTGACGATATTTCAGAGTTTTATCAACAGTACTAGGGAGAAATGTTCACCTGTTTAAATATCCATTTTGTAAATAATAACATGATTGAATGTATGGAAGAAAATGAAATGAAAAAAAATAAAAGAAAAACATTATGGAGAACATATCTCTCTGATGGATGCACAATTATCAGAATGACTTGGATCTGAGTATATTGAGAGATAAAAGGTTATCTTTAAAGTACCAGGAAAGGGACCGATCAGAAGGTGGATCCAAGGTTTACAGATTTCAGGTAGCCACACTAATATCCAGACCTGTAGCAGGATGTGCCCTTGGTAAGCACAAGAGAAAAGCAAACAGGAATCATTCCAAAGAACATAGAGAACCAGAAGCTGGTGATAAAGCAAAAGTAACATTGTACAACAGTGAATCAAGTGACCATGTAAATACCAAAATCATGAGAAACACTTGAAGCAGAGGTCCCCAACACTGAGTCCATGGACTCATACCTGTCTATGGTCTATTAGGAACCAGACAGCACAGTAGGAGTTGAGCAGACTGTGAGCAAGTGAAGTTTCATCTATATTTATAGTCACTTCCCATTACTTGCATTACCCCCTCGAGAGTCACCTCTTGTCGGATTAGCAGTGGCATTAAATCCTCATAGGAGTCCCTAGATAGGACTGTTTTATTGCTGGAAAACCAGATCAGGGCTCCCACTGATTCTGCATTATGGTTAGTGGTATGATTATTTCATTATATATTCTAATGTAATAATAATATAAATAAAATGTCCAATAAATGTCATGCTCTTGAATAATACTGAAACCACATTCCCCTTTTTATTTGGAGGTTTTTGCTACAGGGCGCCTGCAGTTGCCAGACAGACAGAGAGACAGAGAGATAGAAAGCATGAAATCACCCCCCAGGAGGTATGGCCACTCCACAATCCCTCCTCCTCCATTCTCTTCTAGGGATCTTGGGCACGCACACACACACACACCCAGCGTGCATTTAAGCCACCGGGTCCAGGACGCAAACTGCAGTCGACTACATGGGAGTCCAGTGACATAACCATTACGCTAACTGCTGGTCCCAAAATCACATCCCCTTTAACCCTCTAGTCTGTGGAAAGATTGTCTTCCATGAAAACAGTCCCCGGTGCCAAAAAGGTTGGTGACCATTGACCTGAAGGACCAGATTCAATCTTCCACTCCTTGTGAGACTAGAGATGAAGACGACCCAGAAGGGAATACAATATGTGAATTTCTCAGTTTTTAAAATTATCATACATTATTGTTATTCTTTATTAATACTGGCTTACATGTTTATTTTTGGAGGTTGAATTTACCTTTTCTTTTGAAAAATTCTGATGTATTATATGGTACCCTTTGTACAGTCCTCAACACAAAATTTTCCAGAGGAATGTAACATGTTTTTAAATTATTATAAGTAATTTATTATTTTATCAACCTTGTTATGTGCTTTAATATATGTATAGAAATTTTATATAAATTTGCTTTCATTTAAGTTCATAAATGTATAGCTTCACAAATGTATCAGCTTTAATTGTGAATTATATATTTAGATATAATCGGATAAACATAATTTTCTTTTAAGGCAAAATTTTGTTTCATAATTTTGGTAAATATCCTATCTCATAACATTCATGTGATCCTATGTTAATGGCATAAATAGCTAATTTTTAAATTATTTTCCTTTTTAGTAATTATTTTTATTTAACTTTATCTATCCATTTATTTTAATTTGACCAGAGAGAGAGAGAGAGAGAGAGAGAAAGCCACCCGTTCCAGGACTTGAACTGTGGTCGGCCATGTAGGACTCCAGCACTCTTAACCACCAGAGCACCTGCTGGCCCCAATTTTCTAAATACATTATATTCAAGCTCATATCTAAAAAGTTTTAAAAAATTTTAATTCAAGAAAGTATATCACTAGTTCTTTTTTTTTTTTTTTTTCCTTCCTCTTTGCAGAAACTTCTGTGCTTTTTCTCTCAAGGTCATATATCCCTGTATCAGATAGCAACACAGCTTCAGCAATAACAGCAGATGCCATCTTAGATTAATGTAAGTGAATGTATTTTTGCAATTTGTATAGTTTCTCTCCTTTGCACCCATTCTGACAGGGAACAATGTTGGGTTCAATGCTGGATGCCCTAGAGGTGCCCTAGAGTTATTTTAACGGATTCAATTTGCTTTGCTTTTCATGTAAGCACAGTTTTTCTTCTTAGATAGTTCTTTTTTTTTTTGAGATAAGTTTTTTTTTTTTTTAGATATAGGAAAAATTATTTCTTATATAAAATATTTTTAATTTAATTTTCATATAAATCTTCATTATAGAATCATAGAATTTTAAAACTAGAAACTATAAAGATCATCTATTCCATTGTTTCTCAAGACTAATAAAGCAAGAAATCTCTGATTCCTTTCTTTCTATTGCTTTTCTTCATGAATATAGTGATTCTTGCTGCTTTTCCCCTTTTGCTATCCCATATTTAGGTCAACAGAGATTTACATTTTGTTAGTTTCAACTAGTTTACATTTTTATAATATATTGCTAATTAGGAAACACTGAAATTGCCTAACTCTTTATTTAAAGAATATAGAAGTAAAATTATAAAACGGTTTATCTCATTGCCAAAGAACACATACCTATCTGTTTTCAGAGGCAGACCCCCTCGAATGCCCTGATAGTTTCAAAATGTTAGACAGTTTCCTTCTTGAATTCTAATTCAACTTTCTCCCCTGTAATTCATTCTCTTCCCTCTTCATACGTTTCTAAAAACCAGTGGCTTATCTCTTTTTAAAAATTTTTATGTTAATTAATTTTATACATTCAGTCAGGATACATCACTTAGCTTATAAAGTGAATTTACCCTACATGAATACACTTCACGACAGGACGTGGAACCCACCTAAATATTCATAGCCAAATAAGTGGATAGGCTTATCTCTTTTTGCTCGCTATTTTTATATTATGATCATTTCCTTTCTTCTTAATTTCGGTGTATTTCCAATATTCATGTACAGAGTGCCAATGTCAGTATAAAAGCTAAATCAGATTATGTCACACTATGGCTTGAGGTGGTCCTAATTCCAAGTTCTATCCTAGTGTTAATCCTAAGTAATTTGACTACTATCCACCAGACAGTTGTGTCCAGTAGGAAAAATTCAAATCTCTTTTTTCATCTGCAGCACTCTGAATTAAAAGCTTCTGTCTGGCAATTATACACATATAATTTTATTCTATTGTATAATGATCTCATACGGAAAATGTGCATAATAATTATACCTGCTTCAAAGAATATTTAAAGGGGTTGAGTTTTTTTATATAAAATATTTGGAATATTGCCTGACATGTATTGTTTTTACTTTTTCTTTTCTGCTTATTATCATCCTGCAACACTGTCCTTTCATTTATGTGAACGTTGCTTTTTTATCTTCCTGTATTTGTCATCTTCCATTTCAAAAAATTCATGATAGTTCATGTGTATACACATGTTGTGTGTGTTTGTGTGTGTGCAAGAGAGAGATAGAGAAAAATACCCTCCACAGAGTCTCATGCCATGACAACCCTCTCAGAATCTTGTGTACTCATGTGCCCAAACTATTTTTAGGTTGACCATGACTGTCCATGTGACTTTTAGAACTGCAGCCCATTATGCTACAACTTTGTCACATTCCTGATTTATTATTTTTCAGTTTTTATTATAATCCCTAAAGATGAACCTGATTTCTTTTTTTTTTTTTTTTTGGAGAGGTTTTTCACTCCAGGGCATGTGCGCTCACCAGACAGACAGAGAAATACATAGAGACAGAAAGTGAGAAATCACCCCCCAGGGGGGATGGTCACGCCACAATCCCTTCTCCTCCATTCTCTTCTCGGGATCTTGGGCACGTACGCACACGCGCCCGGCATGAGTTTTAAGCCACTGGGTCCGGGATGTGAACCGCAGTCGACTACGTGGGAGTCCAGTGACATAGCCATTATGCTAACTGCTGGTTCCCAAGATGAACCTGATTTCTAAACACACACCATTTTATCTATTTGTTTGCAGTCATGTCAATCTTTTTCTTTTTTATGAATCCAATTTTAGACTTGAGATATCTCGTCCATTTATTTGTAAGACTTTCTGAGAATGTTGAGACTGTTTATGATAATTTACTACTCATCAGAGTCGCTTAAGAATAGCTACTCATAATAGGAATTGAATAGGAATGAAGTAGTAGACTCAAATCTATTGCGGACAAAAATATTTCTTATTCTTCTCATCATTATCATTTTAGATTTTTGCTATAGGATATGTGGCATCTCCAGAGAGAGACAAGGAAAAATAAAGATAATTTTTTTAATCTTTGTTTTTGTTTCTTTCCTTTTCAATATTTTGCCTCAACACACTTCAATTCATCAGATGCTACCCTGTTTATTTCTGAAAAAATGTGTATAGAGGTGAATTATTGTGGGACTATGAAATAATTAAGAATCCAAATGATACAATTTTATTCCATTAGAAGAATATTTGTGTTTGTACCACTTCATGAACAGTTCTTATTTAATATCCAAGTTTCTAGCTTATTTGTTTGCATTGAAGTAAAGAAGTATATTGAGACCAACCATGTTTGGACCCTGCAATTGAGTCTAAACTGAGGACTTTAGACTATTATATTTACACACACACAATCGTACTTACATACACACATATAAGCAAATAATGGTGACCTAACACTGCTACCTAAAAACATATCAGTGATATGTACATTCCATGAGTTCAGTAAACATATTGATTGAATAATAGTGTGACTAAAAGTTACCTAAATAGCAAAATAGATCCAGCTCATGTTGATATTTTAATATTTTAAAGAAATATATTTTTCTTATTTAATCATTGTCTAAAATTTAAAATATAATTGTTAATGTTTTCTAAATTGTGACTATGCAAATTTTAATTTTAGAGTACTGTGCACTTCATAATATAAACTATGCATTTTAAATTTACAAGTGCAGTTTTATATTTATATACAACTATGAGTTTATTTGTGTGTTAAAATATTAAATATAAGAGCAAAATGACAATTATATTCCTTTATTAATGTATTATTTAAGAAATTGTAATTTTATCCACACACTGGAGACCTTGATATTCTTCTCTGATATGTTAATTCTTCAGTTTGTTTAGTTTATTCCCATATCCTGCAAAGCACTCACACAGGTAAGTTAGTGATTATTACATACTATTAAATATAACAGTATTTTTAATTATTGCTCATTATGTTCTGGATTTGGTACGTTCACATTTTCTGATTTCACTCTTGCCTGCCATTGTTTGTTAAACATACGGTGTTTGTAATTTTCTATTCTACAAGCATAATTTTGCTCTTCTGTGTATAAATTTTGTAAAAGTAATTTAATCTCTGAATGTAGGCAATAATGATGAAGTTTTAAAGATTTATCAGAAGCATCTTTTTGAAAGTATGAGTGATTCTTTAGTTTAGACTTAAATTATAGAATGCAAAGACATTGATTCAATCACAACTATGCACATCATTAAAGAATTCTAATCGCATCTGTAGATGAAGCATTATACCATTGTATACCAGTTTGCATCATATTTATTATGATTATGATTATTGATATTGTTATTACTATTTAAATAGTCTCATCCATCTTAGATTGTCTTTTTCTTTAAATTGGTAATGAAAGTAAATTATGATATATTGAAATAAACATGACTTTTCTCTTTTAATTCCATAGTTTCTTAAAGAACACACTCCACTCTTTGATATAAAAATTGCTCTCATGCTATTTCAAGAGTTGCTTAATTAAATTTTAACTGGTTATTCTCATTCTTTATTCTAAGCCTTTTTTCATTTTAAAATTTATTACCTTTTAAAATAATATTATTTCATTTTATCAGTAATTATTATTATTATCCTTTTTAAATTGCTATAGAGCATGTGCATTTACCAGTGAAAGGTGTGGGGAATAGAGAGACAGAGAGAGAGAGAGAGCCACCAAGTATGGGATTTGAACCATAGTCATCATGCGGGAGTCCAGCATTTTAATGAGGATTCCAATCTGGTGGTCCCGATTTATTATTATTTTTTAATTTGCTGCAGGGCGTTCGGGCTCCATGGAAAGAGAAGGAAAGTAAGAAAGTACCCTTCCCCAACCCAAAGAGAATACAGTCCCTTCTCCCTTATCCTCTCAAAATTTGGGGCATGCATGCACACAAGCCAGATGTGCTTTTCAAGACATGGATCTAGGACTTGAGTCATGCAGTCAGCCATGTATGATCAAGCTGAATAAAACATCATGCTACTTGGCTGGCTCTCTAACCCTACCTTTTTAGCACCAGTTTTACCAAAAATACCCAACTCAAAAAGAACTGAATTCATCTGAAAAGTGTAAGTAATTGTTAAGCAAAATGCTACACCAGGACACATGCAAACAAACGTAATTTTTCACTGCCTAAAAAATATTTTTCTTGACTTCTCTTTTTTTCATTTATTCATTCATTTTCCATTTGTTTACTTGCTGTTCATTTGTTTCTGAGCCTTACGCTATTATTTATTAGAATAGGACTCTTTAAGATGTTAAATATAACATGTCCTCTTAAAACAGACGAGACCTGGAGATAGGACGGTATATGAAGCTCTTATACACAGCATATGAAAACATACAACCATGAATCTGTCCATGGTCTAAAATAAAAGCAGAATTGCATATTAGAGAGATCCCTGACTTGGATTTTAGAGTTCAAAATTTAGATTTGGAGTTTGTGCTAGGTAGTTAGCTTTTTGCTCATGGAATTTCAATTCTTCAGTGAAGAAAGAGAAAAAATCTTTTTCATATTTTCCATTTTCCACTGTACAACACAGATGATAGAGATAATATGTTCAACTAAGTTATTATGTGGGGAAACTCAATATAACTGCTGTTAAGCCCCTATTAGATGACCGTCACATAGTAGTCAATATTATAGCTCTATTTTTTTACCTCTATTATTTCTATCAATGAATGGCACTAAGGATTAATTTACATAATAATGATGATTATGATAAAGACAGTCTTGAAGATGAAATGGTGATGGTGATTAAAACTTCATCATTTCTAGGTTCATATTTATTTTTATTTATTTATTTATTTATTTTTAAGGTTTTTGTCTTAGAGTATGTGTGCTTGCTGGAGAGAAACAAAGACAGAGATACTAAGAAGGAAAGTGAGAAATCATCCCCAGGAAGGATGGCCATGCCACAATCCCTTCTCCATTCTCCTGCTTGGATCTTGGGCACACACACATGTGTCCAGTGAAATTCTTAATCCATGAATTCCAGGACTCGAACTGGGTTCAGCCACGTGGTAGTCCAGTGATATAACTGCTACACCCTATGCTGACCCTTCTATATTCTTATTTTTAATTGCATCCTTATGTATTTTGGTAACCTTGTATGTGTCTATGTCTACTGTTCTTAAATAACTTGCAAACTCTCTGAGGACAATCACTGGTTCCTTTTTATTTGTATCATCCACTGAACAAATAACTGAAAAAAAATAAGTCATTTAAGAGGTCCGCAGTTGGCGTAATGGCTATGTCGCTGGATTCCCATGTAGTCGACCATGGTTCAAGTCCCAGACCTGGAGGCCTAAACTCACACCAGGTGCATGTGCATGTGCACCCAAGATCTCAAGAGGAGAATGAAGGAGAGGGGATTGGGGCACGGCCATTCCAACTGGGGGTGTGTGTGTGATAAATTGCTTTCTGTCTCTCTGTCTCTGTCTTTCTGGTGAGCACACATGCCCTATACCAAAAATCTCTCCAAAAACAAACAAAAAAAGTCATTTAAAGGGCAGATTTAAATCCAAGCAAAATGCTGAAAGTTATTTTCTTTATCCCTTGAGGAAATTCCATTGAGTTATATTTTTATGCTTTGTTTTTCACCTGAATCAAATGCTTTAAAATAACACTAAAGCCTTGCATGAGTTTCTCTATCTGTAAAAGGAAAGGCACATCATGTTTATTTATATAAATATTTGAAATTTGAAAAGCTTCAGAAGATTTTCCTTCAGAAAACTTTTTTTAAAATAAACATCATTTCTCATTCTATTAATTTAATCTATTTTTATTTGATGGTTTAAATATTATTGACTGTGAATCTAAATTATGTGCATAAAGTCTGTGTTCCCAATGTTAATTGTTGCTATAGACAAATATCTTTTTTGAATAGTGGCCATTATATCTTACATAAAATTACTTTCTCAGTGTGTGTCATGTGTACAAAAGCAAATGGAAAGGTCAGCTTCCCTTGTAAAGAACTATGATGTGTCTGAGATTTTCTTCAGTTCACTTAAAGCTAACAAATTTGCCTAATAGTTACATAAATACTGGCAGAAGACACAAGACTCCTGGGTCTTTATTCCTTATAGAAATGATTATAATTGGGGCCAGCAAGTGGAATGGTGGTTAAAGGTGCTGGACTTTCACATGACCTACATGGTTCAAGTCTCGGACCTGGTGGTTTGCTTTCTCACTTCCTCTCTCTCTCTGCCTCTCTCTCCTTTCTCTCTGTCTCTCTGCCTCTCTCTCCTGTCTCTCTGCCTCTCTGCTCCTTTCTTTAGAATAACAATAGCTTGATCATAAGATCAAAATGGTAACATGACATTTGGTTTAAGCTGGCACATCTCATGCCTAAATTTTTTTTTTTTTTTAATTTTGGTCAGCATAAACTCTCCTCTATTGTTACTTAAGAGGAATCAACCTATATTTTTACTGTTTCAAGGGATACATACAGGGATCTAGTTAGGACTTATTTGCTGCCATGCTTGTGTTTGTTTGATTTTTGTTTTGTTTGATTTTGTTTTCTATTATCTCTAGTTCAAGTTATAAATTTCTGATATAAGATTTTTAACTTATAGAACTAGGGAGCAGTTTCTGATTTTCCCTGGGAATTACCTTGACCCATATGGTTTGGCTTTTCCGTAGACTCGCTAGGAAGATGTAGCAGAGGTATAGGAGTTACTACTAGAAAGACAAATAAAGTGAGCAGAAATACAGACTGGCTAAAGGGATTGAAAATCCATCTGCTGCCTACAAGAAACTCATCTCATGGATAAAGACATACATGGACTGAAAGTGCAGGGATGGAAAAAGGTATTCCATGCAAATGGAAACCAAAGAAAAGAGTGAGAGTCACTATACTGATTTCGGACAAAATAGGCTTTAAGACAAAAATGGTGAGAAGAGACAAAGAAGGGCATTATAGAGTAGTCAAAAAGACTAATTTACCAAGAAGATATGACACTGATAAATATCTATGTAACCAACTCAGGAGCACTCAAATATGTAAAAGAAAGACTGCTAGATATGAAAGGACAGATAGACTGTGTAACAGTAGTTGTTGGCATTCTTAACACCCCATTATCTGCTTTAGACAGGTCAATGAGACAAAAAGTAAACAAAGAGACCTAAATGATACTATAAATGAGATGGACTTAGACATCTATAGAACTTTCCACCCCAAAAACACAAAGTACACATTTTTCTCAGCCCCACATGGTACTTTCTCTAAGTATCACATGATAGGGCACAAAACCAGCCTTTACAGATTCAAAGGAATAGAAATTATATCCAGCATCTTCTCTGACCATGATGGAATTAAACTTGATATTAATCTCAGGAAAAACTCTTTAAAATACACAAAATACACAAATACATGGAAACTTGATCATCTACTTCTGAATGACTTCACCAAAGAGATTAAGACTGAAATCAAAAGATTCATGGAAACAAATGACAAGGAGTACACGAGTTTCCATAATTTATGAGACACTGCAAAAACATTCATAAGAGGGAAATTCAAAGCAATTAGTGCGCACAAGGAAAAGATGGAAAGGTGTCGAAAGGGCAACCTAACATCATGCTTCAGGAAACTGGAAAAATAACAACAGAAAAAATGCCAGGAGAAAAGAAATAATAAAGATTTGAGCAGAAATAAGTGAAATAGAAAATAAGCAACGTATTCAAAAAATAAGTGAGAGCAAAAGCTGGTTCTTTGAAAAGATAAACAATATTGACCCACCATTAGCTAGACTAAGACGAAGAGAGAAAGGAACCAGATATATCAAATTTGCAATGAATCAGGCAACATTATAACAGACGTAATAGAAATGCAAAACAACATTAGAGGATACTGTAAGTGACTATATGCCAACAAAGAAGAAAATCTGGTTGAGATGGACAATTTCCTGGACATGTATAATCTACCAAGATTGACACAGGAGGACATAGGAAGCCTGAATAGACATATAACAAGCAATGAGATTGTATCAGTAATAAATAACCCCCCAACACAGAAAAGTCCAGGTCACATGGCTTTACTGCTGAATTTCACAAAACTTTTAAAGAAGAGGTTTCCTGTTCTACTCACACTGTTCCTAGACACTCAAAAGGAAGTAACCCTTCCAAATTAATTCTATGAAGCCTCCATTACACTCATTCCCAAAATGGATAAGGATACAACAAAAAAAGGAAAACTACAGACCTGTATCTCTGATGATTGTAGTTGTGAAAATTCTCAACAAAATACTTGCTAACTGTATTCAGTAGCATATAAAAAAGGTTATTCATCACGATCAGGTAGGCTTTATTTCTGGGATGCAAGAGTGGTTCAACATAAACAAAATCAAAAATGTAATGGATCCTATTAACAGAAAGAAAGATAAAAATCACATTATCATTTCAATTGATGCAGAAAAGGCATTTGACAAAATATGACCTTCCTTTATGATTAAGACTCTCAGGAAAATCGGCATAGAAGGATTGTTTCTCAGCATAATAAAAGCCATCTATGAAAAACCTATAGCTAACATTGTACTGAATGGCGAAAAGCTGAAAGCTTTTCTACTAAAAACTGATACAAGGCAAGGCTGCACACTTTCTATGCTCCTATTCATTATGCTATTGGAAGTGCCAGCCAATGTGATCAGAAAAGGGAAGTAAATAAAAAGCATTCCAATAGGGATAAAAGAGCTGAAATAATATCTGTTTGAAGATGACATGATTGTATACACAGAAGACCCAATAGTATCCACGAGAGAACCTCTCAAAGTAATAAATGCAAACAGTAAAGTGGCAGGATACAAAATTAACTTATGAAAATCTATAGCATTGACGGAACCAGCAGTTAGTGTAATGGCTATGTCGCTGGACTCCCACATAGTCGATCGTGGTTTG
>NW_006160179.1:1299863-1312840 GCF_000334495.1 Tupaia belangeri chinensis
CTGTAAGGAAAACTATGAAAACCTTAAAAAGGAAATTGAAAAAGACACACAAAAAAATGGAAGGACATCTCATGTTCTTGGATTGGCAGAAATAATATAATCAAAATGCCAATCCTTCCCAAATTAATCTACATATTTAATGCAATCCCTATAAAATCACAAGAGCCATTCTTCACAGATCTAGAAAAGACAATCATAGAATTTGTCTGGAATCATAAAAGACCCCGTATTGACAAAGCCATCCTGCACAAGAAGAGTGGAGTGGGCAGCATCTCACTTCCTGAACCCAAAGTATATTACAAACCTGTAATAATCAAAACAACATAATATTGGCATAAAAACAGATATGAGAACCAATGGAATACAGTAGAGACACCAGAAATAAACCCCCAAACATATATCCAACTCATCTTTGACAAAGGGTACCAGTCAATCCAGTGAGAAAAGTAAAACATCTTTAGCAAATGATGCTGGAAAAACTGGGTATCCACCTGCAGTAAGATGAATCTGAATCCCTATCTATCACCATTAACAAAAATCAACTCAAAGTGGATCAAAGATATAAACCTAAGACCACAAACTATAAAACTACTGGTGGGAAATACTGATAAAATTCCCGGGAGACATTGGAGTAGGCAAAGACTTCTTAAGCAAGACCCCCAAAGCACAGGCAATAATCCCCAAAATAAACAGGAGGGATTATATCAGATTAAGAAGTTTCTCCATAGCAAAGGACACCATAATTAGTGTGAATCAACACTCCTCAGAATGGAAAATAATTTTGTTAACTGTGCCTCAGACTGATAACCAGAATACATAGAGAACTCAAGTGGCTTACCCAGAAAAAAATAATTTACGCAATTAAAACATGGGAAAATGAGCTGAGTAATCTCTCTAAGGAAGATATATGAAGAGTCAAAAAGCATATGAATAAATGCTCAACATTCCTTATCATAAGGAAGATGCAGATTAGTACCACAATGAGATATCACCGAAACCCAGTCAGAATGGCGAAGATTAAAAAAAAAAAAAAAAAAAAAAGTGCTGGTGGGAGTGTGGTGAAAAAGGAACACTCCTACATTGTTGGTGGGAATGTAAATTGGTCCAGCCTCTGTGGAGAACAATATGGAGGTTCTTCAAAAGCCTTCAAATTTCTATTTGTACCTTATGATACAGCAATTCTACTCCTGGGTATTGATCCAAGGGACAGGAGAATGCTCAGTCGGAAAAGCACTTGTACAACAGTATCTATTGCAGCCCTATTCACGATTGCTAAGATATGGAGCCAACCCAAATGTCCACAAATGGATGAATGGATTGAAAAAGTGTGGCACATATACTCCATGGAATATTCCTTAGCAATAAAAAACGAGGCCCTGGTATTTGATAGAAAATGGATGAACATGGAAAATTTGTTGCTGAGTGACACAAGTCAGGCTATGAAAGAGAGACATTGTATGTCTCTGCTTTACATGTATTGACTGTCCACACTTGATGGTAGAGACTGAAAGACATTAAAAATTGTTACGGACACTAGAGACAAAGTGGAAGAAAAGTGTGGGAGTGGAAAAGTGCAGGAAAGGAAATTAGGGGAAAAAATGGAGAGAGATATTTGTGGGACACAAGCACAGATTTTGTTTATTATCTGTTGATGAGGATGTGTATAATATTCTCAACTGGACTAAAATGTATATCATGCTGAGTAAAGTCTCTTTACAATCTAAATCATGTATAGCAGTTGAATGTATAAATAACAATAAAAAAATGAAAATAAATAAATAATGGGGGGGAAGGAGCAGCAGATGGCAAAATAGTTATGTTACAGGACTCCCACATTGTCAACCACCAGTCCCGGATCAGGTGGCTTGAACTCACACCAGCCATGGTGTAAGTATGCCCAAGATCCCAAGAGGAGAATGGAGGAGAAGGGATTATGGTGTGGCCATCCTTCCTGGAGGGTGATTTCTTACTTTCTGTCTTTCTGTTGAGCGCTCATGCCCTATAGCAAAAACCTCTCCTAAATAAATAGATAAATTAATAAATAAATAAATAAAAGAACTAGAGGGGGGAGAAAACAGTGGAAAGTGCAGTTTCTCAAATTATACCTTATATGTTTGATTATCATCATTTAAACGTATAGCCTACCACCAGATGGCAGAATGGTTACATCACTGGATTCCCATGTAGTGAACTGCATTAGCTTAAAACTCATGCCAGGAACGTATACGTGCGTCTTCAAAATCCCTAGAGGAAAATGGAGAAGGGATTGACCATGGCCATTCCCTCTAGGAGGTGATTTCTTGGTTTCTATCTCTCTGTCTCTGCCTTTCCAGTGAGCACATACACCCTATAGCAAAAATCTCTAAAATAATAAAAATAAAATATTCTCTCTGTCTCTATCTTTGTCCCCAGAGTGTACACATGCTCTATCACAAAAATCTATCTCTTAAAGACAAAAGAATGCATAGTTTTAAAATTTAATGGAAATTTATACGTTAAAACACCATGTAATAAAAAGGCAAGTAATTTAGCTATTAGTATTAAGAGTTGATTCAGAAATGAAAAGAGGTACTTGACTTAATTCTCTTTTAAGTATAATGCATTCTCATGAAATGAAGTTAAAATATGTTGAGCTAAATATATCATTAAAACAAAGCTTTCAAATACATTGTATTGGCCTCTTTTTGATAAGCATTATGTATTACATGGGAGTTGTGCATTTTGGTGTTACTAACAGCATGCATTTTGCAGCAACATAAACCTGGGTTCAGATCCAAGTTCTGCAATATTTATGTGACTTTGGGCAAAGTTTTAAGCCTTCAGAAGCTTTGATGACTTTTTCTATAAAATGCAGATTAAAATAACATATAACTCTGTGAACATTGCATGAGATCAAGCATGAGAAATGTTTAGCATTTTGTCTATTCTGTAACTATCATTATTACTATTATTACCAATAAGACTTTGGTATAATTTTCTTTTTTTTAATTTTTATTTTTTATTATCATCATAATCTTCTTTATATTACATTGGATTACATATAACTTTACAGTGTATTACATTGCTTTTTCAAAAGGGAATGCCATGTATGTCAGTCAGTACAGAGACATTAATCTCTCCGCTTCAACATTCAATATCTTTTCTATGTTTTCCCCAATCATTATTATTATTCTAATTATTTTTTAAAACAGTCAATCGCTATTTCTCATTTTGCTTATAAAAATACTTTGCCCATCATGAAATACTTCTCAGACCAATCCAGTTGAGAATACTATACATGTCATCATCAACAGGTAATAAGCCATATCTGCTTCTCACTAACGTCCTGCCTATCTATTGCTCACTTGCTTAATTTTTTACAGAAAATTTAAAAAGTTTTCTTGTTATACTGTCTGCCATATCCAAAAAATAATACCTGACATCTGGACCTTTTGACTCAGTAAAAATTGACATTCTCAAGAGTGCACATCATGTTTCTTCAAGGATTGGTTCATTCATAATTTCAACACATTGATAGAACAATATTATCATCTGAATGCTAGGAGCTATGAAAAATGCAATATATTGAAGAAATGATATACAGCAAGGTCTTTAAAAGGCAAGTTAATGAGTGCTTGCAGTTACTTAGATTCAAGAGCTATCAGGTATTGAGTTCTAAGAAAGACAATAAACATAATGTGGATAAAGAAGAACACTGAGTGAAATAGTATTAGTTACAAAGGCCCACAGTAGAATAAATACACTTCTTTGCGGCCAGCAGGTGGTGTAGTAGCTAAGGTGCTGGACTACCACGTGGCCAAAAGAGGCTGGAACCTCAGATCCAGTGTCTTGAAAATCACAAAGGATGTGTGTGCGCAGACATCCAATATCCTGAGAGGATAATGGAAGAGAAAGGATTGCAATATGGCCATTCCCCTTTGAGTGATTTCTCACTTTCTCTCTCTGTCTCTCAACCTCTTTCTGCCTCTCTCCAAAGAGAGCATGTGTGTGACCCAGGGCAAAAATAAAAAAAAGAGGAAATTCAAGCAAAAAAAAAAAAAAAAAAAGCACTAAACAAAAAACTTTCTCTACTTTTGATGAAAAGTCCTAGTATTATATTATCCTATTTATTTTTCAGAAGATCGAGAGCATCTTCTGCATCCACTCAGAAGAAATAGCCTAAAAGTAAATTATTACTCCAAGTAGTATTGATATACATAAGTGTACTTCAGGAAAAATGTTTCAGAGGAAGCTGAAACTCACACACACATACACACCACAATTTTGGAAATAGTAAAAAGTAACTAACTCCATTAATGCTTTATTCCAGTGTTAAATGATTAATAACACTTAAACATCATATTTCTCAAATTGGAAAAATAAAACTCATTAGGCATTTCTTCTTCAGAGAATGTTAAAGTACCTTACACTGTTGAATCTCTGAGAAGATAATCTGAGTAAACTATCAATTAGGAAGCTAGTAGAGTAAGTAAAACACCTTTTACACAAGGTCCTACGGGAGACTCACCAAGGGAAGTCTAGGAGGAGGTAGTTTTAGAGGTTTTATAAACTGGATTATTTAAAGCTAAAAGTTGATTGAAATCAGACAAAATTTAAACTTACTAGTTTAGGAGTAGTAAAAGCAATGAAGTGACATTACAAAGTAAGTTTTTTTGCTGTTTTTGTTGATGGCTTTGTTTGTGTGTTTGTTTTGAGAAAGATTTTTTTGCTATAGGGTACATGCACTTGCCGGAAAGACAGAGAAAGATGAAGAGAATGAAGACAGAAAACAAGAAATCCCCCTCCCACCCCACCCCCACTCCCCATCCCCCAGAGGGATAGTCAAGCCACAATCCTTTCTCTTCCATTTTCTTTTCAGGATCTTGGGCACACATGCATATACTCCAGGCATGAGTTTCAAACCACTGTGTTTGGAACGCAAATTGAGGTCAGCCACATGATAGCCCAGTACCTTAATCACAGAGCCACCTGCTGTCCTGTAAAGTACGTCTTTAAAAGTAAAATGTGGTATGATAATTGAGCTATTTGCCCTTGTAAACATGTTTTGATCTCTACTAATATAGTTTGAAAGATCCACTCTCCTCTTTCTGCAAAAAGAAAATACCAACACAAACAGGAACTATTATTTTACGTATTATCTTCTTGGGCAATATGTCCCAAAACAATTATTTATTCATGATGACCTAGATGATCTTTTTACTTGGTCTTATTAGTTAAAATATGTAAATATAGGAGTTCTTTCTTTTGTGTCAAGTATTTTCAACATCATAAATCTTTCAGGCGTTTTATATTTTGGGGGCTGTAATAAAAAAATAGAACTTTGATTAAAAGCATATGAAAACTCAAGCTCAACATTCCTCATCATGAAAGAGATACAGATCATAACCACAATGAGATACCACCCAACCCCCTTCAGAAGGGTAAAGATTAAAACAAACAAAAAAAAGGTGTTGGTGGGGCTTTGCTGAAAGGGAACTCTTCTACACTGATGATGGAAATGTAAATAGGTCCAGTCACTGTGGAGAACAATAATGGAGGTTCCTCAAAGACATACAAATAGAACTACCACATGATTTAGCAATTACACACCTGGGTATCTATCTAAAGGATAGGAGAACACTCAGTCAGAAAAATGTTTGCACATTCATGTTTATTGTGGGATTATTCACAATCACTATGACATGGAACCAGCCTGAATCTCTGTGAACAGATGAATGGACTGAGAAAATGTGGCATATATACTGTATGGACTACTACTGAGTCATAAAGTATAAGACTCTAGCCTTTGATAGAAAGTGGATGAATATGAAAGATTTACTGGTGAGTGAAGCAAACCAGGCTATGAAAGAGAAACATTGTATGTCTCCACTTACATATATATATGCATATATATAGTAAAACATTAGAGGATATAGAAGCATGGAAAATGGTTATGAAAACTGAAGACAGTGTAGAAAGGTGGGAAGGTGGGAAGAAGGTGAGAGAAGGGAGAGATTGTGAGAAAATAAATCATGGAGAAAAATAGAGAGGCAAGATATTTTTGGGATACAGAAATGCATGATTACCTGTTGATAATGTGTATAGTATCTTCAACGGGACTGGTGGGAAGTGTATTCATGTTGGGTAAATTCACTTAACAAATTAAGTAGTCTATAGTGATTAAATGTATAAAGTAAATTAGAGTAAAATTTTAAAATATTAAATTAAAAAGAGAACTTTAAAATGTAAAGCAGTTAGAAGGATAAGGTATCATTAATGTGAATTAGGAGACCATTAATTTGTAATGAATACTCAGATAAATTCAGCACTTTTAGTGACTAATAAAAAGGATTTTCTTACACATACACACACATGCACCCGTAGTACCACTTGTATAAGTTCCCTGCTACCTCGAATGTCAAAAAAAGTGTTAAGTCCTAGGAGATTTTTTTTTTTTTGGAGAGGTTTTTTTGCTATATGGTGTGTGCGCTCACCAGACAGTAAGAAAAAGAGACAGAGAGACAGAAAGTGAGAAATCACCCTCCATTCTCCTCTCGGGATCTTGGGCACACATGCACATGTGCCCCGTGTGAGTTTAAGCCACCGGGTCTGGGACTTGAATTGCGGTTGACTACACGGGAGTCCAGTGACATAGCCATTACGCTAACTGCTGGTCCCCAGTCCTAGGAGATTTTTTAATTAAATGGTAAAATAATATCTTAATCAACAATTATTTTAATAATAATCCTCATCTTCATAAATTAAAACAAATGGCAATTTGGAAACTAACCCAGATATTTAATTTAAAATTGGAAGCCATTGAGGAATATACAAAGTTTAGTGATACTAGAAATTTTTTTATTATAAACAAGGAATGTTTAGGATTTTATAATTTCAGAGGCAGATTGGTGATAGAAATAGTTGGACTCAAAGCTAATTTTGTGTTCTCTTTTAACTTATTTCCTCCTGCTGCTATTGCTACTCTTTGAACATAATGATACAAGCACAGAACACTACAATAAAAAAGATTTTCCATTGTGTATTTGAAGCAGTAGGCAACTGAGTAATGACTCAGAGCTATTAACTGTCTCTGGCATTTTTCAAGATCCATAGCTATTTCTGCATTTCTTATACACTCTGTGATCCAACTAGATCCTGTGGTCATAAGATTTGCAGGGAAATAGCATAATGAAAGTATTATCATACTGGCATAATTCAAGGTTTATTCTCTCAGTGTATTCTGATCACCTAATTTTATTTAACAAGAATTGGCTGTGCTCAATAAAGCTTTCCAAAATCTAGTGACAGGAGTTTATCACCTCTGTCCACCATATCCTAACCTTCAAATATCTCACCCTAGTTTACTTATAAAATAGTTTTTATATATAGACTTGTTAATGTGTGCACGAAACTGTGTATCTATGGTCTGAGATGTTTCGATTTGTTTCTTCAAGTTTCTTCTTTCCTGGTCTCACCTTGCTGCTCCTTCTACTCTCTCCTGAATTTCTTTTTTTCTTGTTACTACTATAACATAGCCATTATGCTTTGAGAAAAAGGTTGTCATTCAAAGTATGTTGAAACCTACAGGCCTACAATTTAAAATGTAATTTGGAATCCATATTTTATGCACAGATATGTACCATAAAAGGAATTCCAAAAAAAATAAAGTGACTGGGCCCTCAGGTGGCGTGGTGGTTCGAGTGCCGGACCTGGTAGCTTGCTTTCCCACTTTCTCTCTCTCTCTCTCACTCTTACTTTGTCCTTCTCTGGTCAAATTAAAATAAGTAAATAAATAAAGACAAATAAAATAATTCTTAAAAAATAATTGTGACTATAAACATCTCAGGCTGGGCTGTAAGCACATTGGGTGCTGAATCTAGAGCTGTTATTATTATTTTTTCATTTAAGAGAATTTTTTGCTATACGGTGGGTGCACTCCCCAGAAAGAGAGACAGAAAATGAGAATTCTCCCTCCAAGGGGATGACCACGCCATAATCACTTCTCCATTCTCCTCTTGAGATTATGGGCATGCCCTCATATGTATTCAGCATGAGTTTTAAACCACCAGAATGGGAGTTGAACTGTAATCGACTACGTGGGAGTCCAGTCATGTAACTATTATTCCATCTGCTGCTCCCCTGGAGCCGCTATTGAGACAGAGGTAGTAGAAATTTCCCGCCTGGGAGAGGACCACAGCTTCTTTAGATACTGGAACAGTTCTCAGGCTGCAACATTTTTCTGAGTTCATTTCTGATCTCTACTCTACACCAGTCTGAAAATTCGCTAACACTTTAGTAATAATAATTATTCTTATGTGAAAATAGTATTAAGGAATAATGGCACGTTTGCCTAAAATGTTGAAATACGTGAGTCAAAAATATCTTTGCTTCCTCAAGGGTAATTTTTATTTACTTTTTAGCAGCTTTCTCCATTCCTCCAGGATATGGTTAAAAGTATATAAATCTCTGACACTCACAGTAAACTACTGATTTTCCCAAGTGTTTGAAAAAATAAGTCGGGAACAGAGAAGCATGATGGAAGGGCACAAAGGCTAATCCAGTTTTTCTTTCTTTTTTTTTTTTTTTTGTTTTCTTTTCCTGTCGAACTTTGAGCAAAACTAGATCAAGCCTAGGTTTTTTTTTTCCCCACTTGACTAAAGTTAACAACATAAGGATGAATCTGAATTACTCTTTGTAATCAACATGTATGATTACTACCAGCTGGAAAGGTAATCAATACCAGGCAAGATGAGATCATAGTCAGCAGAGAACTTTTCACCTCAGCTACTTTTTAAGATCTTTGAGTTAAAGATGACTCTTGGGAGACTGAAATGAAAAAGAAAAGAAAGTGAAAGAGAAGGAGAAGGTCACTGGCCTCAATTTCTTCCATTAATTTGCTTACCGTAAAAAGAAAAAAAAAAAGTAAAACATGACTGACAAATGTTATTTGTGACTGCTTTAGATCTTGTTCTTGTTATGTTGCTTTGTTTTAGTTTGCCCCAGTGTCATGGTTTTTATGTGACTATTAGTTGAACATTTGCACACTAAAAACCTTGGATCATAGAATTTTAATTAACATTGCCAGGGTGCTTCTGTTGCTTGCTATTTTATATTTATTGAGGATTAAAAAAATTAAAAAAGAAGATCAACACAGTGATCTGTAAAGACCTGCTCTAAGTTGGACTACAATTATTTCTTTTGGTTTATTACAGGCATTTGAAGTTTACTCCTCTTTTATGAAGATCCAGACTTCTGAAAATAATTCATCTGGAAAATAGGTTATGGAACAATCTGTTACAAACTGAATTTCATGACAGAAATCAACACATCGTGTTCAATTTATTTGATAGGCTTAGCACTTTAAAATATATGAAGTAGCTGTGATTACAATAATGGATCTAAATGCTTATAAAGGAAAGATACGTTAGCAGGCACTTTAACAGCATTAGCAATGATTCAGCACTGCTTAAATATTAAGTCTTAGCGAAAACTTAGAACAAGCTGAGTGACCTGTTGAATCATGGAAAAGTGCAAAAGTCCTAAGATGACATTATTAAAATCCTAAAAACAGCATTTATTTAAATGTCTACATTTTTTTCCCTCTGATTTATCCAAGCCTCTGAGGGGAAAAACATTGTTCATCTACCGTGTTCATTTAGTACTATCAGTCATGCATTTGAAGTTATGGAAGAAGTCAGCATAATTGAAGTGAATTTTGTCTTCTCTTCTCTCATGTTTTATGAACCCTGAAACTGTCCTGTCATTGGCGGTTCATTCTCACATCTCAGACTCTGCTTTTCAGCAGATGAATGAAGTACTACTGAGAAAATCGCAGTTGCATCCCTGAGTCTCTGTATGAAGCTAAATATTCCCAAATCAGAGAAGACAGAGGAGAATAACATCATGCACTGATAATCACCACAAAAATATGACCTTAAAATAATTATTTTTAAAAAGTTTATATATATAGTATTTATATATATAAATATTTATATATATATAAATACTATCTCTACAACATACATTCTATCATGCCTATTTTAAAAAGATGACAAATTAAATTTAACAAGTGGAGTGTCATACATGACACCTGCAATTTTATTTTGGAGACCCAGGTTCAGTATACAAACACACACCTGTAGGGCACACAAGATTATGCTATTTCTGCTAATTGGCCAAAAACGACTTTTAAAAAAACCTACCTAATTGAAGGTAATTTTTATTGTTAGCTATAGTTTGGAAAATAGTTTGTGATTCTCACCTTTCCTTGTTTTGAAGTGCATTTTTTTTTTCTCTTGACAATACTTTATTGATCTTTCCTCTGTCTCACACAAATGGATTCTCATTGACACTTGGATAACATGACATATCATAAATGCTTGTGTAAGGTACCCTGAAGTCACTCCCACACTCACACAAAACATAAATATACAGAAATAAAGTACGCTTACAGGTATATAACTTTCCATATTGAGTGTGATTTTTTTCCATAATAGCTCTGGGACCTGGAGATTTCTAGTCCATGATGTCATAATACCTAAATAGATTGTACTTGAATATTAGTGCACCTGAATATAATAGTTTATATCATTTTGAACATTTCTAATTTATTTAAAATATTTAAAATATTTCAAAGACACAACATGAGAAATTTTTTATGGTTTCCTAAGAACACTAATTTCTCAAGTGATATTTCAAATAGTAACATATAAAAACACATTTTAGAGCATTGTATTTTATGCACAAGAGGCATATCTTTATTTTAAATCCTCCAAAGTGAGACAAGGCCAAGGACAAGGCCCCTGTAATACATATATAATATACAAAATAATTCTTTGTTTTACTAAGTTTCAAAATATTTGAAGAGACTTTTATCATGTCCAACAGGGACTTACTTTATGTATTTACACATCTTCTCTTTTCCCCACTTCCTACCTCGATCTGTTCAAGGACGCAAATAAACTTCACATTACGATAGTATCATGGGCATTTTAACTTTCTGTATTCATGTTCCCTTTTCAATGAATCCTGTCACGAACTGGACTACACAATTTTTCCTAACATTCTAAGTATAATTCATTACACTCCTGTGATTTCTTTATAACACTTTTTTTCCTTGATTTGCAGGAAACTCTTCGAAAGTAGACCATCAATCACTGAGCATGTACATGAAATGACCTTCATGTCTGTTTTTTGTTCTACATAATTTCCCTCTCCTTGGACAAATTCTTTAAGGTAGTATTATTTTTTTCAGCTTCTTCATCCAGGTTTTTGCTATAAAATTGTAATTGTAGATAGAACAGTATAAATGTATTCTTTGTATGTAGTATATATACATACATATGGTGTGCACTTATACATGTGTCTAATGTACATGAATTTATATTACCATCATGTATGTATTGTTATTTTCTTATTTTTATTTTCTAGGTGAACAGATAAAAAGATGATGAATGCATCATATAATAAATAGAAAATATCTGTGTGTATGTGGTTCTCTTCTGAATGCTTTTGTTGTTTTGAATACCTAAGTACTTGAATACATAGTGACTCCTTAATTACTTTAAATAGTAATTTTACAAACAGGTTTATAAACGATGACAAGTGATCAGTAAATAATGCTGGATTTGTTATTATTACTTAAAAATGTTTTCAAAACCTGAGGAATAAACTTCTGAGTATAGACTGCACCTACAGTTGGAGACACCCATTACCATTAATAGAATTAATTATAATAATTATAATGAGATTATTAACTGGCCATTAGTTAGTTTAGGCCAGATTATTCTATGGAAACCAACATTCCTAAATCCTGGTGGATAAGCACAGCAGTTTTAGCACTCACTCTTTTTATAAGTTTACCATGTCTTTGTAAATTATTCTACTCCACATAGTCACAGACAGCGTCTGAGGGAGACCTACCACCATGGAGTGGAAGCATCTGGGCAGCCTGCCTGTTTCATTACCGCAGATGCTGATGAGCACTACAGAGTCTGAAACTGTCAATTAAATGCTTTGACACAGGTCGTGTCTACCATCCCTCCATCATAACAATAGCTCTTATGTCTACCGATGAGGAATTGTCACATGACACTACCCAGTCTCCAGATGGACAAGAAGCCAAGACAAGGAGAGCATCATCAGAGACTTGTTTGAGCTGTAATGTCATTCTGTCACATACATTCACATATGATCGCTCAGGAAGCTTTAGTAAAATTTCAAACATGTGACACATTGTTTTAGGATAATATTTTAACTTTAAACACTGATGATATGCACAGGATTTCTTAACAGTCAAATGATTTGATAAAACTTCTATTCATTATCTGCCTATTTTTTATTATTAGAATTAGTAATTATGGTTTTAATTTCTAACTATAAATTGACTCATTTGTTGATAATGGTATATCTTGGAAAATTATATTTGACATCTCAGACTATAGTTTTTCATCTTTCTAAATATTTTAAAATGAGGAAATTAATATTTGTAAATTTTTTCTTTTTATGAAGAGATTTTTTTAAAAACATAATTACTTATTTATTTTTATTATTATTTAATTTGACCAGAGAGAGACAGAGAAAGTGAGAAGCAAGCTGCCATGTCTGGGACTTAAACAATCGTCTCCCATGTGGGAGTCCAGCTTCCCAACCACCATACCACCTGCTGGTCCCCAGGAAGGGAGATTTGTCTATCAGGCACAAGAGCTCACCCGGAGACACAGAGATACAGAGACATAGAAAGGGATAAATCACCTCCTAGAAGAGATGGTCATGCCACAATCCCTTCTTCTCCAATATTTTAAATAACATTTTCTGACTCGTGTTCTTGTCAGAAATACAGATAGAGCCAGTGAGAGGGATGGTGGGAAACTGCAATCCCTTCTCCTCCATTCTCCCCTCAGAATTTGGACAGGCACACACATGTAACCCATATGATTTTCAAGCTACCAGGTCTAGAACTCAAATCATGGTTGGCCATATGGGAGTCCAGTAACCAC
>NW_006160179.1:1312873-1316425 GCF_000334495.1 Tupaia belangeri chinensis
ATATATTTTTTATTTTGGGGGGAAAAAGTATTTCTAAATGATCAAAAGCTTTAATTTGCATTATTTTCTCAAGTACTGAGTGTGGTCATAGTCTATGTATTTTTTTTTTTTTAATGATTCTACATGTTCTGTTTTGCTTCCTTGGAATAGTTTAAAAGAATTTGTAAAGAATTTTTTGACATTTGTAACTAAATCCTTTGGTCTTAATATTATCTGCTGAATTAATCCTTTCCAAAAACAGCACAGCCACATGGCACTAAATTCATTTACGTAGGGCGTGTCGCCCAGCAGTTAAGGGAAATAGATACTACATGACCAATTGCAGTTTGAGTCTCGGCCCCAGTAGTTTGAAAATCCTACAGGGTGCATGTGCATGGGTGCCTTAGATCCTGACTGGATGGCAAATGGAGGAAAGTGGATTGCAGCATGACCATAACCCACTGAGGTGGTGCTTTCTCTCTCTCTCTCTCTCTTTGACAATTGCACATGCTTTCTAACAATAAAAGGCAAAAATTTTAAAACTTCATTTATTTAAAGTATAGATCACATTTGCAAATTTTCTCTAAAATTTAATTAAAGTACTACTTTACTTGAGCCCTTGAACCAACACCTTTTGTGTGCTTATTATGCTCAAAGTACTACGATACCTGCTATAAGTTTTATGCCCAACTTGATGAAAGCAGTATAGATGATGAGATAAAGCATTTATAAGTACATTTGTTTTGTTGTTTTATAGCTTAGGAGAGTTCATTTTCAGAAATGCATAGTGAAATAGAATTATATTTACAGATAGGGGTAAATCTTATCTATGCATGGATTTAGAGGTATGCATAATTCAAAAAACAAATCATTTAAAACCATTTACATTTCAGTTTGGAATATTTAATATAATTTGAAGCAGTAGAATAATCTGAAATATATTTTGCTTGAATTAAAGCTGGAATCGTCTGCCTTGACCAGCCAAGCTTGTATTACAGACTAGGACAAAAATGTTCTTTGTGTCCTAGTGGCTGAGGGACATTAGCCTGGATTAAATATTTGCCATTAATAGCTTCCAGATGAATAAGCACATGTGAACAAATGCAGATATTTTCCTGTATACATGATTTAGCTGATGAAAAGACAGATTCTTAGTATGTCTTATTTGGATGAACTGATAATAACCCATGTTGGAAATCCACTGGTCAAGTGCCAATTTATTGATTGGATCTCTTGATTTGCCATTTGTCATTATTTTGTGCTATTTCTCAAAAGTCTTGTTTTCAGTCACAAAGCTCTAGTATATAAGAAAGCAATAGCCTGCCCTGTTTCTAAATCTAATCCTACAAAGTAATATACTTTCCAAAGACTTAACTGTTTTACATATTTATGAATTTCTCCACAGGCCCCCTAAGGGATTCATTTCTCAATTGTGTCATAAGACACCACAGTATAATGCTTGGCTTATTTTCCCATCAAGTATTGTTCTACAGCTACATGGTGTTTTCTATTTGTCGTTGTCTATAGCAAACAGAGGATGGAGCATTGACCTAGCCTGCTCAGTGTGCAGGACTCATGCCTGCAAGCACTGGGACTCAAGACTTATCACTGTGCATTTCTGTGTTGTATCAGCAAGCTCATCTGCAGAAATACATTCTGACTGAGTAACCCTGAGGTAGATGATGCTTAATTCTCCATTGCAAAATCTTCCAGGAATAGAAAAATGATTCAGCTGGAAGGCATCTACCCTGTCAGCACCCTATTATCCTCACATGGTGTTTACTCTGTTACGGGTTTCAGTTATCCTTACACAGTTTGATAATCATTTTTGAAGCTGGCCTGGTGTATAACTTAACACTGGTTCACAGTATGTCTAAGATTGGTTTTTAACATGATACCTATGTTTGCATCTATCTCTTCAGCTAGTTTCTCTATTCTCTACTTTTGAGCAAATATAGTTAGAAAAAGTCTAGTTGTAGAAAAATTACTAAAACTTGAAAAAACATTCATTAAAAATACTCCAGAGTTATTTTGGTAATTACCAATGAGCAGTGTATTGAAATGAATGTACACAGAAAGAGATGAAGAAAGAGAAAGCATGAGAGAGATGCTCTCTCTTTGTTTGAGTGTATTAACATAAAATGTCATTAAATATGATGTAATCTTATTTAAAAATTATATTAAGAACTTTATCTTTCTCACAAATGATATAATTTATTCAGTTATTTAGCATTCTTTCTCCTGTGTATATTTATAATACAGTTTATAAAAACAAGAAGTCATTAATGTTTAATACAAAGGAAAGTAGTTATTATAAATACTGTTTTTCACATTAGCTCACAATAACAAGTAGTTTTTTTTTAAAAATATATAGGGAACAGCAGATGATGTAATGGTTTCATCACTGAACTCCAATTGCAGTTGGAGTCCCGGACACAGTGGCTTAAAATTCACTCAAGGTGCCTGTGCATGCATGCCCAAATTCCCAAGAGGAGAATGAAGGGATTCTCCCAAGGGATTGAGGCATGGCCATTCCCCCCGGAAGGTGGATTTCTGTCTTTGTCTCTCTCTGTCTCTTTGATGAGTGCACATGCCCTATAGCAAAATCTCTCTCTAAAAAAAAGTTTAAAAATGGGTAAGGAATGTAAAAAAGAAGAAAAGTTATTCTTTCAGAAAGCAAATCAGACTTTTAGTAGGTTTATTTATTTTTCAGTAGGTTTATTTATTTTTTATTTACTATAAGGAGTTTGTACTCACCAAAGACAGAAAGAGAGAGAGAGGGAAAGTGAGAAAGCACTTCCCAGGTGCAGGGCCACACTGCAATCCCTTTTCCTCCATTCCCTTCTTGGGATTTGGACATGCATGTGCATGTACCTGGCATGTTTTTCAAACTGCCAAATCTGGGACTTGAACTGGGAATTCAGTCATGTAATATCCAGCTTTCTTAACCACCTCACCATTGGCTGACTCATAGTAAGTTTACTTTTAAGCTGGCTCTAAAATTATGTTTTTCTATATAAATCTAGGAAATATATTTTATATAATATCATTATTAAACTATTAACATTAAGATGGCATTTTTTTCTTTGTGGTCATGATAAAGATGAATAATTTTAATAAAAATATGTAGAATTAATTTTTTTGTTTTAAAAAGTATAATTTATTTAATCATAGGGTAAATATTTCTAAAGTTATTGCTACATGCCAGATACTTTCTTTAACACATGGTACTTTGAAAATTTAAATACATAATGAGGCCCGCAGTGGTGTAATGGTTAAGGATTTGAACTCCCAATGACCTACCATGGTTCTAGTTCTGGATGTGGTGGATTGCTTTCTCTCTCTCCCTCTCTTTCTTTCTCTCTCTCTCTCTCCTCATGTTCATTTGCATAAGTGCCCTGTGACAAATTAAAAAAATAAATAATTAAAATTTAAAAAATAAAATTTAAATATATAATGTTAGAGTTGTAAATACCTTTTTTGTCTTTCTCTCTCTGAATTTAACTTCAGTCATTTTCAGGGATAATACTGCTGAATATTTATTGTAAACTGTAAAATGTTTGGGGTTTGGAT
>NW_006160179.1:1316682-1386606 GCF_000334495.1 Tupaia belangeri chinensis
CTGAACCCTAATATATATTTTTTATTTTGGGGGGAAAAAGTATTTCTAAATGATCAAAAGCTTTAATTTGCATTATTTTCTCAAGTACTGAGTGTGGTCATAGTCTATGTATTTTTTTTTTTTTAATGATTCTACATGTTCTGTTTTGCTTCCTTGGAATAGTTTAAAAGAATTTGTAAAGAATTTTTTGACATTTGTAACTAAATCCTTTGGTCTTAATATTATCTGCTGAATTAATCCTTTCCAAAAACAGCACAGCCACATGGCACTAAATTCATTTACGTAGGGCGTGTCGCCCAGCAGTTAAGGGAAATAGATACTACATGACCAATTGCAGTTTGAGTCTCGGCCCCAGTAGTTTGAAAATCCTACAGGGTGCATGTGCATGGGTGCCTTAGATCCTGACTGGATGGCAAATGGAGGAAAGTGGATTGCAGCATGACCATAACCCACTGAGGTGGTGCTTTCTCTCTCTCTCTCTCTCTTTGACAATTGCACATGCTTTCTAACAATAAAAGGCAAAAATTTTAAAACTTCATTTATTTAAAGTATAGATCACATTTGCAAATTTTCTCTAAAATTTAATTAAAGTACTACTTTACTTGAGCCCTTGAACCAACACCTTTTGTGTGCTTATTATGCTCAAAGTACTACGATACCTGCTATAAGTTTTATGCCCAACTTGATGAAAGCAGTATAGATGAAGAGATAAAGCATTTATAAGTACATTTGTTTTGTTGTTTTATAGCTTAGGAGAGTTCATTTTCAGAAATGCATAGTGAAATAGAATTATATTTACAGATAGGGGTAAATCTTATCTATGCATGGATTTAGAGGTATGCATAATTCAAAAAACAAATCATTTAAAACCATTTACATTTCAGTTTGGAATATTTAATATAATTTGAAGCAGTAGAATAATCTGAAATATATTTTGCTTGAATTAAAGCTGGAATCGTCTGCCTTGACCAGCCAAGCTTGTATTACAGACTAGGACAAAAATGTTCTTTGTGTCCTAGTGGCTGAGGGACATTAGCCTGGATTAAATATTTGCCATTAATAGCTTCCAGATGAATAAGCACATGTGAACAAATGCAGATATTTTCCTGTATACATGATTTAGCTGATGAAAAGACAGATTCTTAGTATGTCTTATTTGGATGAACTGATAATAACCCATGTTGGAAATCCACTGGTCAAGTGCCAATTTATTGATTGGATCTCTTGATTTGCCATTTGTCATTATTTTGTGCTATTTCTCAAAAGTCTTGTTTTCAGTCACAAAGCTCTAGTATATAAGAAAGCAATAGCCTGCCCTGTTTCTAAATCTAATCCTACAAAGTAATATACTTTCCAAAGACTTAACTGTTTTACATATTTATGAATTTCTCCACAGGCCCCCTAAGGGATTCATTTCTCAATTGTGTCATAAGACACCACAGTATAATGCTTGGCTTATTTTCCCATCAAGTATTGTTCTACAGCTACATGGTGTTTTCTATTTGTTGTTGTCTACAGCAAACAGAGGATGGAGCATTGACCTAGCCTGCTCAGTGTGCAGGACTCATGCCTGCAAGCACTGGGACTCAAGACTTATCACTGTGCATTTCTGTGTTGTATCAGCAAGCTCATCTGCAGAAATACATTCTGACTGAGTAACCCTGAGGTAGATGATGCTTAATTCTCCATTGCAAAATCTTCCAGGAATAGAAAAATGATTCAGCTGGAAGGCATCTACCCTGTCAGCACCCTATTATCCTCACATGGTGTTTACTCTGTTACGGGTTTCAGTTATCCTTACACAGTTTGATAATCATTTTTGAAGCTGGCCTGGTGTATAACTTAACACTGGTTCACAGTATGTCTAAGATTGGTTTTTAACATGATACCTATGTTTGCATCTATCTCTTCAGCTAGTTTCTCTATTCTCTACTTTTGAGCAAATATAGTTAGAAAAAGTCTAGTTGTAGAAAAATTACTAAAACTTGAAAAAACATTCATTAAAAATACTCCAGAGTTATTTTGGTAATTACCAATGAGCAGTGTATTGAAATGAATGTACACAGAAAGAGATGAAGAAAGAGAAAGCATGAGAGAGATGCTCTCTCTTTGTTTGAGTGTATTAACATAAAATGTCATTAAATATGATGTAATCTTATTTAAAAATTATATTAAGAACTTTATCTTTCTCACAAATGATATAATTTATTCAGTTATTTAGCATTCTTTCTCCTGTGTATATTTATAATACAGTTTATAAAAACAAGAAGTCATTAATGTTTAATACAAAGGAAAGTAGTTATTATAAATACTGTTTTTCACATTAGCTCACAATAACAAGTAGTTTTTTTTTAAAAATATATAGGGAACAGCAGATGATGTAATGGTTTCATCACTGAACTCCAATTGCAGTTGGAGTCCCGGACACAGTGGCTTAAAATTCACTCAAGGTGCCTGTGCATGCATGCCCAAATTCCCAAGAGGAGAATGAAGGGATTCTCCCAAGGGATTGAGGCATGGCCATTCCCCCCGGAAGGTGGATTTCTGTCTTTGTCTCTCTCTGTCTCTTTGATGAGTGCACATGCCCTATAGCAAAATCGCTCTCTAAAAAAAAGTTTAAAAATGGGTAAGGAATGTAAAAAAGAAGAAAAGTTATTCTTTCAGAAAGCAAATCAGACTTTTAGTAGGTTTATTTATTTTTCAGTAGGTTTATTTATTTTTTATTTACTATAAGGAGTTTGTACTCACCAAAGACAGAAAGAGAGAGAGAGGGAAAGTGAGAAAGCACTTCCCAGGTGCAGGGCCACACTGCAATCCCTTTTCCTCCATTCCCTTCTTGGGATTTGGACATGCATGTGCATGTACCTGGCATGTTTTTCAAACTGCCAAATCTGGGACTTGAACTGGGAATTCAGTCATGTAATATCCAGCTTTCTTAACCACCTCACCATTGGCTGACTCATAGTAAGTTTACTTTTAAGCTGGCTCTAAAATTATGTTTTTCTATATAAATCTAGGAAATATATTTTATATAATATCATTATTAAACTATTAACATTAAGATGGCATTTTTTTCTTTGTGGTCATGATAAAGATGAATAATTTTAATAAAAATATGTAGAATTAATTTTTTTGTTTTAAAAAGTATAATTTATTTAATCATAGGGTAAATATTTCTAAAGTTATTGCTACATGCCAGATACTTTCTTTAACACATGGTACTTTGAAAATTTAAATACATAATGAGGCCCGCAGTGGTGTAATGGTTAAGGATTTGAACTCCCAATGACCTACCATGGTTCTAGTTCTGGATGTGGTGGATTGCTTTCTCTCTCTCCCTCTCTTTCTTTCTCTCTCTCTCTCTCCTCATGTTCATTTGCATAAGTGCCCTGTGACAAATTAAAAAAATAAATAATTAAAATTTAAAAAATAAAATTTAAATATATAATGTTAGAGTTGTAAATACCTTTTTTGTCTTTCTCTCTCTGAATTTAACTTCAGTCATTTTCAGGGATAATACTGCTGAATATTTATTGTAAACTGTAAAATGTTTGGGGTTTGGATTTAATAATGAATTTCAAAAACTGCTTTTTGAAAATTTTATTTTTTGTCTATATTACATTTTAAATTAAATATATTTAGTATATTTTAATATAAACATATGTAGAAGACTATTGTTAGAAAATTTCCTGTTAGAATTGAAAATTACGCTGTGGTTTAGATAATTAAAGGACCATATCTTTGGTTTGATAATATGTGTATGTTGCAATGCATAGATGTTTTCTTTATAGCTTGATATACATTTCAATGAGCTAAATTTTTTAGAATCATATGTACTTATGTGCATATGTATCCATAGACATGATCATATATACATATTAATCTATTTCGAGTATTTATGATTTATAATCATACTCCTGTATATGCATGTTAATACATGCATATATAGTATCTTAAGACTACAAAAACAAACACAAACTTGGAAAATTACAGGAATAATTCTGGGGGCCAGCAGATGGCATGATGCTTAAGGGCACTGGACTCCCTCATGACTGACCATGGGTCACGTTTTGGAACTGGTGGTTTGCTTTCTCACTCTCTCTCTCTGCCCCTCGCTGATCAAATTTAAATAAATGAATAATAAATAAACAAATAAAATTAAATAAAATAATTCTTAAAAAAAGAAATCTTGGGACCAGCAGTTAGTGTAATGGCTATGTTCTTGGACTCCCATGTAGTCGATGGTGGTTTGAGTCCTGGACCCGGTACGTGCCCAAGATCCTGAGAGGAAAATGGAGGAGAAGGGACTGCGGGCGTGGCCATTCCCCCTGGGGGGGTGATTTCTCACTTTCTGCCTCTCTGTCTCTCTCTGTCTTTCTGGCAAGTGCACGTGCCCTATAGCATAAACCTCTCCATAAAAAAATTAAAAAATGAATTCTGGAGGATAGAAATCTGAGATCAAGATGTCAGCAAGATTAGTTCCTTCTATAGCCTTTAAAGGATAATCTATTCCATGTTTCTTGTCTACTTTCTAGAGTTTTTTGACAATCTCTAGTCATCCTAGGCTTGTAGAAACATCTTTCCTGTCTCTGCCTCTCTCTTCACATGGCATTCTTTCCTGTAGTCTGTTTCTCCTTATGAGAATACAAGTTGTATTTGATTTAGGTTTCATACTAACCCGGTATGACATCATTTCAATTTAACTAATTGCATTTGCAAAGGCCCTTTTTTCCAAATAATATCATTTTCAGTTACTGGGTTATGGAATTCAACATAAATTTTTAGGACTAAATTCAACCCACTTTGTGAGCATGCACACACGCACACACAAATCTATGCCATGCATATGCACATGTATAACCATATAGGCATATACACATCTATAGATATCACAATTATTTTATTAATCAAGAACATTATAGAATAATAAGTTTTCCACTTGACTATGATAATTGCAACCTGGTCTATCACATACTGTTTTATTTATACTGCTTTAGCTAATTTTAAAAAATGAATTCAAAACTAAATTGGTATATTAGTATTTTGGAGCATTATATCTAAATTAAGTACATTTTCAATTTAGTGAAAAGAAAAATAATCTGCAATATTATTAATGAAAAATGTGTAAAACAGACAATGGGTTACATATATTTAGTACTCAAATATTAGAGGATGAAAATTAATTATAAAGTTTTTTTGAGTCCTAACTCCCCTATGAACAGCAAAGAGATAAACCTTCAAATGGTCGTGATACTTCATTCCACCCCTAGCCTCAGCCAGTCCCAGACCATAGGCATTCACTTGCCGGGGATACTCAGCGAGGTCTCCAGAAGTGATCTGGAACCTTTCCATGTAGACCAGGCTCAAAGAGTGTCACCTTTTTCCAACCATGCCACTCTCTGAAACACCGTAAACACAAAATTTTAGAATTAGATGGATTCTTTGTATCCATGTCATTTTAATTTCAGTCTTTATAAGATGTCAAGTTAGACACATGAATGTGTTTTGTGGCCCAGCTACAGTGGTGCAGGCAGCAGGGAATGCTGTTACTTAATACTGGAAATCATATGTTACTTATTTTTTGGAGAGGTTTTTGCTATAGGGCGCATGCACTCACTAGAAAGACAGAGAGACAGAGAGACAGAAAGTGTGAAATCACCCCCTAGGGAGAATAGCCACACTGCAAACCTTTCTCCATTCTCCTCTCGGGATCTTGGGCACACATGCACACACACCCAGCATGAGTTTAATCCACCGGGTCAGGGACTCGAGCTGCGGTCGACCACCTGGGAGTCCAGCGACATAGCCATTACACCGACTGCTGGTCCCCATATATTATTTTTGATATCCAGAATAACAATTTGATGATTATTTTTTACAATTTGTATTTCTCTACTTTGATCATTTATCTTGGAATTTTTATGTGTATGGTTTTCTTCATTTAATTGAATAAAGTTATAATAGTGAATTAAGTGTACCTGCTTATCAGGAAGAGTTCCTTTGATTGATTCTTCTCTGGCTAATGGTTTGGAATTTTTATGTGTATGGTTTTCTTCATTTAATTGAATAAAGTTATAATAGTGAATTTAAATGTACCTACTTATCAGGAAGACTTCCTTTGATTGATTCTTCTCTGGCTAATGGTATACTTCTTAGTTTTTATTTGTCTAATAATTTTAGGTAGATTCCTGAATATTTTGACTGCTTGGTTCCTGGGAAAGTTACTGCCATTCCTTTAAAGAGTGCTTACACTTGTTTAGAAAGTGTGTAATTTAATGAGGCTTATGTAAATGTACCTACTTATCAGGAAGACTTCCTTTGATTGATTCTTCTCTGGCTAATGGTATACTTCTTAGTTTTTATTTGTCTAATAATTTTAGGTAGATTCCTGAATATTTTGACTGCTTGGTTCCTGGGAAAGTTACTGCCATTCCTTTAAAGAGTGCTTACACTTGTTTAGAAAGTGTGTAATTTAATGAGGCTTATGCAGCAATATGTCTCTCAGGTGGGAACGCGAATGACAGTTTAGTTCTCTTCTTTTTCTCCTCCTCCTCTGCCTCCTTCTGCTTCATCAATGTATGTTAGTTTCTAAGATATTTGAAAGAAGTTCATGCATAGAAGTCTGGATTATTTCCTCTGGTTTTCTTTCTGGTATTTATCACTTCACTGGCTACAGTCACACTAAACTTTACCGTCTTGTAATTCTTTAGGCCAGAAGTAGTATAGTTTTCTATTTCAGTTTTAACTGGTCACTATGAAGCCATAACTGGAGCTTGTCCTCAAACTAAAAATGAAAGAGAATAAAATGTTTATTTTATACTACTGTCATAAAAATTTCAAAAATTCTGCTTTTGATCATTCCCAAGTCTTCAAATAGTTCTTGAGATTTGTTGGGACCAGCAGTTAGCGTAATGGCTGTGTCGCTGGACTCCCACATAGTTGAACGTGGTTCTAGTCCCGGACCCGGCAGCTTGAACTCACGCCGGGCGTGTGTGCATGCGTGGCCAAGATCCCAAGAGGAGAATGGAGGAGAAGGGATTGCAGCGTGGCCATCCCCCCCCGGGGGGTGATTTCTCGCTTTTTATCTCTCTGTCTCTCTCTGTGTTTCTGGAGAGCACACGCACCCTATGGTGAAAACCTCTCCAAAAAAAATATAAATAGTTCTTGCGATTTGTTTTGAATTTATTTATATAAATCTGATATCCAAAAAAGGGTCAGTCTCTTAGGAGTTTACTCAGTCATGCGAAAAGAATGAAACTTTTTTTTCTAAAGACAGGATCTCTGCCGTGTTATGATCCTACTGCCATCCATGTCCCACTCTAATTTTTTTTTTCAAGTTTTGTCTTAGGGCATGTGCACTCAGAGGTGACAGAGAGAGATAGCGAGAGGGAAAGTGAGAAATCATCCCTCAGAGGGAATTGACATGCCAAAATCTCTTTCTTCTATTCTCTTCTCTGGATATTGGGCACTCATGAATATGCATCCAGTGTGATTTTCTAGCAGCCAAGTTCAGGACTCAAACAGCCTTGGACCTTGTGGTAATCCAAAACTTTAACCACTACACCACCTGCTGGGCCATTTACAGCCTTTTTAAGACAGGATCTTGTTACATTTTTCAGGCCAGCCTTGAAGTCATGAACCTCAATCTGCCTCAGAGTCACCACTGAGCCCAGACTCACCCCAACCAGGGCCTCCCATGCAGCCCCATTTGTGGGTCACTGTCAATTTTGCTCACCACAGGGATGAAACTTTTCAAGTATTATAGTCTAAAAACAAGATATACCTATTTTCACAACCTACGTTTGTTAGTAAACTTCATTGTGACATAAAAAGTTTAGTTTTGTGAATAACAGTGAAGGGAAAAAATCTGTCAGTACTTAGTATGTAATCATATAATAGAATGTATAATAAACTATTATAAAATCTATTTTCCAAACTTGCATACAAAGTAATGAAATAAGGAACAAGAAAAAAGTACATGGAAAAATGGAAACTGAAACCACAATATTTTTGAAGGAAACCATTGCTAAAACAATTTAAAGCACCCATATTTTTCTGTCATTTATCCCCTGAAAGGAAGAAAAGTAGGCATCCTTGACAGGGTCTAGTCTTGCCATGATCCTCCCCCATACTGATAGCCTCCCAGGCAGCCAGGACCTGCCCACACTGACCAGGGTCCCAACCTGGACCTTCCACTGGTTCTAGCATGCTGCAGTGGCACCTCACCACTCGCATCACAGCAGATGAGACAGGAGCTCTAGCCATTTGAAGTATCTTTTAAAGTTTAAGTTCTAGAGCAGTAATTTAAAATAAATAAAAGGAAAGAACCAATTTCCTTGAATTTTAGAGTAAAAAGCAATTGGAGTAAAATAATTGACATATGAGAAGAATCAATTTCATTAAATTTTAGAGTAGAAAGCAATTGGAGTAAAATAATTGACATATGAGTATCTGAAAAGGATCACAATTTATAAGTTCCGTAGTTTCTCAAAATTGCGAAAGCCAATTTTTTTTTTCCTTTAAATACAATTTTTCTCCAAGAGATTAACTTACGTAATTAGGTTGTTAGTTTTTCGTGCATACAGCTGACATAAAAGCTACTGATATCCTTTTTCCAATTCTCTAGAAGTTACAGTCTCATCTCTTGACAGCAATACTTTTAATAGCAAAGATGTAAGCAAAGAAATCTTATTTCTTTCTAAAATTTTTTACATCAATCATATAAATGTAAAGTACTTTAAAAATTGTTGAAATACTTGTGATGTTGGAAAAATATAAGTATTGTTCTAATGGTTTTACTAACTTTATTGTATGCTTGGGCATACACGTACATGTGCCTGATGTGAATTTCAAACTACTAGGTCAAGTACTCAAACTACAGTCGGCCTTGTTGGAATCCATCACTTTAACCACCATGCCTAATGCTGGCCCCAACTATCCATATTTTAAGAATTGCTTTCAAGGTGAAGAGCAAGCAGAAAATTAAAAGCTTTGTAATACTGTTGTTTGTGAATATTTTAAAAAGTCTTTTTTTTTTCTTTTTAAAGATTAATGTATTTTCCTTCAGGATTAATGGACATAGCTCTTCCATGTATGCTAAAAGTATGTTGCAACCAAATAAAAATACATGAATAGATTGTTTGACAATTCCCCCATAGAAACAAATGTGTGAGTTCCATTTAGTCTGTTGGTAAATGTATATATAAGAGAGCCAAACAATTCATCATTAGCAATAAGTGATTTTGCTAAACTGTTTTTAAAATATTAGAGATGTCCTGTGTTTAAAAATCATTTGGCAGCTTTAATTTAATTTTACTAATGTGTTTAATTATAATTCATATTACATAAAAGGTGCTCATTTAAAATACACAATTTAATGAATTTAGCATATTCAAATAATTTCAAAATTATTACTACATTCTATTTTTTTCCTTAGAGAGATTTTTGGTATAGGTTTTGTACGCTAGCTGAAGAGATTAGAGACAGAGAGACAGAAATTGAGAAATTATCCCCTGGGGAGATGGCCACATCACAATCCCTTCTCCTCCATTGTCCTCTGAGGATTTGGGGCAAACATGCACATGCACCTGGCATGAGTTTTAAGCCTGTGGGTCTGGGACTTGAACCACAGTCAAGAACATGGGAGTCCAGAGATGTACCCATTATGCCATCTACTGGACCCATAACAATCTCTTTAGAAGATGTTAATAACTCTGAAAAGGAACCTAAGCCTAGTAACCTAGTCATCCTCCCCCAAGTCCCTTCAATTCTAGACAATCATTAATCTACTTTCTGTCTCTATAAATATGCCTATTCTGGACATTTAATTTATATCAATTCATATAAAAGTTGAGTTTTGTGTTTGACTTATTTTAACGTGTTTTCAGGGTTCATCTATGTTGCAGCATATAGCAGTGTTTTATTCGTTTTTAATGTTAAATAATAGGTTATCATGTGGATAGTCAACTTTGTATATACATTCATCAACTGATGGACATTTGTATTGTTTCCACATTTGGTTATTAATTTAATGTCTCAAAAAAAAGATTAATGTTGTTATGTACACACATATAAAAGTCTTTTTGTGGATATTTTGTCAGTTTTCAATTCACCTGATTATATATTATTAAACTGGACTGGAATTCATGGGCATGTGTTTACTGTAGGTCATGCTTAAATCTAAGCTATATTTAACAATTAAGGAATGGTTAAGGCATTTTCAAAAGGGTTTTGTTATTTTACAACTCAATCAATAATGCACCAGTGTTCAAATTTCTGCATATTCTTGTCAAAAACTATTATCGTTTGAGTTATTTGTCATAATTATCTCATGAGTATGAAGCGGTATGTAGTCTTTTGACATGAATTTCTGTAATGACTTATGACGTAGACCTTCTTTATATTTGGTAATTGTCCATGTAAATATCTTCCTTGGAAAATGGATATCCAATATTTTTCTAATAATTCAAACCTTAGTTTTAAATTAGTATGTAAGGTATATACAACTCAGTGGTAAAAATTCTTTATATATTAGGGATAAAATTCCTTTATTGAATATATGACTTGCACATATGTTTTCTAATCTGTTAATAATTAATTAATTTTAATCCTTTCTTGATGATGTATTTATAGAACAAATATTTTCAATATGGATTCAATTTATTTCATCCTTTCTTCCTTGTGTCATTTTTTGATTGGCATCATGTCTAAGAAACTATTGCCTAGCCCAAATTCAAAAAGATTCACTTATATATTTTTCCAAAAATTTATAGTTTCAACTATTACACTTAAAAGTCATAATTCTTAGTATTTTTTGTGGGAGATATAAGTTGAAATACAAAATGATGTTTTTGCATCTAATTATCCTGATTGTCCCAAATTGTTTATGAAAATATTATTTTTCTTTAATAAATTACACTAGATTCTTTGTTAAAAAATACAGCTGACTATAAATGTGTAAGATCATTTCCGAATATGCTGATCCTACTCTATCTACCTATATGCATTTATTTATGCTAGTATCATAAAGTCATTATTATTGTTATTTGTGTAGTAAGTTTTGAAATAGGAAATTGGTATTTTACAAATGATTTCTCATTTTTAAGATTTTTTGGTTTATGCATTTCCATATAAATTTTAGGCTGATTCATGATTATGAAATTTCTACTTATTTTGCTATTTTATTCCTTCTAATAATATTCCTAAGAGTTTTTCTCTTTTTACTACTATTATAAATGAATTTCTTTTTAGAATTTTATTTTCAGATTACTCATTACAAATGTATTGAAAAAATGATTTTTTTAAAAAATATCTTTCTTGTATAATGAAACTGCTCACTTCATTTATTAATTTTTATAGGTCTTAAGTAGATTTCTGGGTATATTTTTACATTCAAAATCATGTAATTTGTGAATACATATAGTTTTACTTCTTTCATTCTAATTTGGATCCTTATTGCTTTCAGAAGCAAATTACTGACATCATAAAAGTTAAAATGTTTGGAACCAAAAAAGTCATGTTAATTTTAATAATCTATTATGTAGTTATTTTCATATTTTAGTTCTGATTATGGATAGGATTTTCAAATAAAATACAGGAATTACAGGTAAAAGCAACTTTTTTTCAGTGTATCTCTCATCTATTGCACGGGAGATATACTGAAAATAAATATTTATTTTTATTTTGAATTCTAATGTGACTGAGTATTTTTTAATATATTTTTGCAAGATATGGCCACCCTATTACAAAGTAACATAGAACACAGTGAATAATATGTTAAAAAATATGCACAGTGAGAATTAATAGACCTAGATTCTGACCTCACTTTTGGAAATGACTCTGAGTCTTTCAGTTTCACTTTGCTGCCTTTGTGTTTATGCCAAATGAGGAAGATAATTCCTGACCTCACTTTCTATACAGAAATACTGTTAACGATAAATGAGTCAATGTACACATAAACATGGAGCATGTTGGAAGACAAATGCTCTATAAAACTGGAATATTATCATTATTATTATTGTTATATTATAGAGAGAATTTTTGAAAAGTCAGTTGCCTGAATATATTATAGTAATTTTCTACAAAAGAGAAGATGAAAATATCATTACAATGTGGATTTAATGTATTTGTCTTTCATTTTATTCAGCACAACAGGAAAATGTAGATGTACCACCTTTGGATTAATACAAAAGTGCATTGTTTTTCATTCCCTGTGACCTTTATGCCTTCTTAATCACAAGCTAAGAATACATATGCTATTGCACTTACATCTCTTCTTAAATTTCTAAAAATCATTGAAGGCTGAGTAGTTATAGGTACCAAATTTCAAAAGATTGTATCTTGACTCATATATTTATGAGTATATATATATATGTACATGTGCATAGTGAAAGCTTAGTACACAGAGTATACTATATCTATTCCTATGAATGTTATGTGATGATCCACATATTTAACAAAAGTACTAGTACTACTCTTTTTTGTTTTGGCAGTCTTTATTGTTGTGGTAATTTTGTATGTACTCACTGGAGAGACAGAGAGAGAGGGAAGGTGAGAAAGCACTACAGGAGGATGACAATATTACAATCTCTTCTTGTTCTTTTCTCCTTTTGGGATATTGGGTATTCACACACATGAACCTCATCCGTTTTCAAACTACTGGGTCTAAGACTAGAATCATATAGTCGGCCATATGGACTCTAGCTGCCTTATCCACTGCACCATAGACTGGCCCCAGTGTTAGTTGTTACAATTTAGGTTGCTATTACTTCCTCTTAAATAAAAGGATTGTATATAACCAAGAGTTTCTATTTTAAATAATTAAATGTTAAACTAAACAATCATTTTGGCTAACTATGCATCCATGGGCAAATCACCTTAACTAGACTTATTTATGTGATATATTATGGGGCTAAGGAAATTAACTATTAAGCTGTGTTTGCATTTTATCTATGCAGAGTATGTAAGGGAATAAGGGGAATGAAGAAAAAGATTAAATATATGTGTGTGTGTGTGTGTATATATATATATTTACATACATATATTTAAAAGTGAAAATATAGGGTAGAGTATTTTCAAATTTTGGATTTCTGAAGTAAGTAAAATTATGTAGTAGATACCATTATTTGAAAATCAATTTTTAATTTATCTAAATTTTTCTTATAATTCTTCAATGTATTAACTTTAGCATGTAATTTGTAAAATAATACACTTGTCAACACAGTGCTCTAAACAGCTGTTTTCTAAATCAAAAGTGAGTAGTTTTATTTCAATATATATTTAATTAAAAGTACTGTTTCTGATTATAAATTAGTTTTTATATTTGAGATTATTTTCTTCTAATTTTTATCTTCTAATTTATTTTCTAATGTTTAAAAAGTGGAGTCCACATTAACTATATTATAGATGTTATTTTGCACATTTTTTATATATTTGAGATTAATTGTAGTCCGTTTGTTTATGACTGTTATAATTTTCTGATAAAATCTAGTGGAGCCCTAGGCTTTGTGACCAAGTTGTAAATTAGCTTTCTCCAAGCTTTTGAGGACAGATATTTTACATTTGTTTTCATCCACAAAGGCGTTTAATATTTTGAAGCTAATGTGTCATATTTGGCTGCCCTTGTCATATTACATCAATCATATTCCTTTCAGTGAGCCATAATCAGATTTTAGCTGATGAACGTAACTTGATTTGAAATTCTAGAGTCTCATCTTATATAAAAGGTCAAAGAAAACCAAAGTGAAGTGAAAATTTTAAAAGTAAAAACAAACAAAATTTATTTGTCATGGAGCAATTAATATGGAGCAAGTAAAATACACAATGGAAACTTATTTTCATTCTTCTATAGACTTATGTTTTCTTCATATATGAATATATAAATTTAAAGGGAATATTTGCAATAAAGCTATTGAATTTTGGGAGCAATAATGGTTGTAGTAATATGAGTAAAATTCCTCAATATGTTTAATTAATTTAGTCAATAACTTTCTTACAGACAAGAAGCACTATTTCTCTGTCAGCAAATGCTTAAATGTTTAATTTTATATCCCTTTATTTTACTTTAGGTTTTAAACACTATAGTCACATGGTTGCAAAAAATTTCTTTAAGAATTTTTGATCTTTATCATCAGATATTATAATTTTTGCAATTGTTACTACCTCTTATTCTATCTCACACATTTTTAAAAGTTTATTTTATAAACTTATTTCATGAGATATAGAAGAAAAAGAGAGAGAGATAAAGAAGCACTTGTCATGCATCAATCCTGCTCCGAGCCTCTTAGTCAGCCAGGATCATGGCACATGTAGGCATGCCCAGTTCATTCAGGGCAACCCAGGTTCTAAACCTGCACTCCCCCTGGCCTTCAGCATCACAATGCAATGTTCTACTATCTGTGCCACTGTGACTGGGCCATTGCTTTCACCATTTGGCTTCTAAATTTTATTATTACTAAGTAAAAGAGTACTGTAACCAATATGAAACAAAATTTCAGTACTTCAGTGATTTATTAGGGTATTTACAGTAATTGAAAAGTTCACAATAAGGAGAAAGAGAAAGAGCAAACATAAAAGTAAGGAAATACTCTGGATTTCAATTATTCTGCATACTCCAAATAGATTTCTATTCGGTAGCTTAGAAGGGAGATAAATGATAACCACTTTCATATCACATCTTGTTTATTGATTTTGAGAGCAGTCTTAGTCCATACAGACTGCTAGAACAAAATACCACAGACTGGGTAGCTTATAAAAACAGAAATGTATTTTCAACTGTTCTGAAATCTGGGAAATTCAAGATTAAAGGTGCTGAAAGTTCAGTGACTGGTAAGAACCCTGCTTTCTGGCTTATAGAGGACACATTCTAGCTGTGTCCTTCCATGACAAACAGTTCTGGGCTTTTCAACTTCTGCTTCTCTCTCTCTCTCTCTCTCTCTCTCTCTCTCCCCTTTTTTTTTTTTTTTTTTGACATTCCATACTACACATGGTTTTATTTGTGAGTGGAGGGCTGAGCTCTCGTCCATCATCTGGGATTAGCAGTTTAGTCCTTTTATATATTCTCATGACTCTGTTATAGGGGTAAAAGGGTAAGCTTCCCTGTGCAAGGACATTTCAAATTCTTACAATTCCTGCATATATCATGACTACACTGGCCAAAACAATGTCCAGATTGACCAAAGTCTATGACTGGGAAGGAAGGCAATGTGGTATTGCAAAGACTGGATACAGTAAGGGAAAAAAATGGAGCCGTTCAATTTACCCCACAACCTTTCATTGATCACACTGAATAATTAATAGTAAAGTATTTCTTTTCTTTTTTTTTTACATTTTGAAAGAGAATGAGTGCACTCTTAGAGCCAGAGAGAGAGAAAGAGAGAGAGAAATATTCCCACTCCATGGAGAGTGATCATGCTGCAATTACTTCTCCATTTCTCCAATCTGTAGAAAAATCGTCATGCATACACACATACCTGGCATATTTCACAAGCTGCTGAGGCCAAGATTCATACTGCAGTTGGTCATATGGATCTGACTCCTTAACCACTAGGCTATAGGACTGACCCAACAATGTATTTCTTCATTTGATTATTTGTTGTTTTTCTCCTGATTTACTGGTATAGTCCCCAGTGCCTAGCATTGTGCTACTCACATTTTAGGTAAACAACATTTTTATTGTATTCCAAATTTATTTTAAAATAATTACATAATGGAGACCAGCAGGTGATCTGGTGGTTAAGGCACTTGACACTCCCACATATGGCTGACCATGTTTTGGGTCCTGGATCTGGTGGCTTACTTTCTCACTTCCCTGTGTGTGTGTGTGTGTGTGTGGTTTCTCTGGTTAAATTAAAATAAGTGAATGAAGAAATAAGATTAAATAATTATTTAAAAAATAAAGATTACATAGTATATCTCATAAAATTATTTATTTACTGAATTTTTACATTCTATCATTGTACATCTTTATAACACATAATATAATTTTTCAAAATAGGCATGCAGTACATGGCAGTCAAATCAAGGGCATTAACATATCCATCTTTTTTTTTTTTTTAAAGAGATCTTTACATTCTTCCATCAAATGTTTCTTCCCTTTGCCCCTCCCCCTCACCTTTTACCATCCACTCCCCTCCCTCACAGTCTCTAGGATCAACTCTTTTCTTTCTACTACCATATCTTCAGATATTTCAGTGTCTGCACTTTTGGCCATTTGTATGTCTTCTTTGGTGAGTTATTCAGTTATTTTGCTCTTTTTAATTGGATTATTCTTTTTTATGGGTAGCTGTTTGAATTCCTTATAAATTTCAGTTACCCACCCCTTGTCTGAGGTATAATTTGCAAATATTTTCTCCCATCCTGTGAGTTGTCTTTTCACTCTAATTGTTGTTATTTTAAGGACACCAATCCTATCTATGACAGTTCTGCTCTCCTGAACTAATTATCTCCCAATAGTTCTCATTTTAGGGATTAGGATTTAACAAATAAATTTCAGAGGAAACAAACATTGAGCCCATAGAAAATATTTTTGAGTTTTAGCTTTTCAAGTTAAAGTTACAGAAAACTGTATGTTATACCCTTCCTCAAAAACGGTAGCTAAATTGTGAAATAAAAAGGTGTCATAGTAAATAATGTATTGTCTTGAGAACAATAATATGCCATAAATCATAATAGTCCCAGAGGCTCAAATTACAAGTCTGCAATAATTTATAGTGTTTAATACATGCCGTGATGAGAAATGAAATAATAACAAGTCTATTTTAATCATTATTATTTTCCTTTCTTGTATATTACAATTGGAGATGTTAGCATATTGAAGCAATAAAGTAATAAACCAGAATATTTCTTAGAGCAGTTTTATATATTCTGAAATATTTAACAAAAAATAAAGATAGTTTCTATACATCACTTATTTCCCTCACACAGCTCCTACTATCATTTATATCTTTTCTGTCATAGAACATTTGGTATAATCAAGGAACCAATATTTATAATATGATAATTGCTGAAGTCTATAATTTGCATTATTCATTTTTTGTGTTGTGCAGTTATCTGTGCATTTCCAGAGACACAATGCTATGTGTACTTTAGTCTAGTATCATACAGAATAGTTTCATTGTCCTAAAAATCCCCCGTGTTCCTCTACCAACTAATCCATGACAACCACTGATTTTTCTTTTTTTTTTTTCACTGTCACAATAGTTTTGACTTCTCCAGAATGCCCTATAGTTGGAATAATACAGTATCTAGCCTTTTCAAACTGTCTTTAATAACTTAGCAATACTTATGTATTTATATGTACTTACATATCTCCATATAATCTATAGCTTGATAACTTATTTCTTTTTGTCATTGACTAATATTCCATTAGATGGATATAACACACTTTGTTTATCTATTGACAGATTAAAGACTATCTTGGTTGTTCCAGTTATTGTTGACTATAAATAAAGGAGCTATAAGTGTTTTGTGAAAGTTTTGTATGGATATAACTTTTTAACTCACTTGGGTATGTACCTTAGAAGTACAAATTTGGGACCTTTAGTAAAACATGTTTAGTTTGCTAAGAATGTTGTAGCATTTTTCATTCCCACCAGTAATAAATAATTTTTCAATTAATAATTTTCTCACCAGAATCTAATACTGTCAGTATTTGAATTTTGCCCATTTTAACAGATATGTAGTGGTATCTTTTTGTGGTTTTAATTTGTAATTCCTTAGTGAAATAAGATTGTGAGCAGCCTTTTATCTGCTTATTGGTTGTCTGTGTGTCTTCTTTGTTGAGGTGGCTATTTCAATTTATTTCCTACTTTTTAATAGAGTTCTTGCATATGGTGGATACAAGTACATCATCAAATATGTATCTTGCAAATATTTTCTCAGTTATGACTTTTATTTTCATTCTCAGAGCAGAAGCTAAGTCCAACTTGAAAGTTTTTTCTTTTACAGTCCTTGTTTCTGTGTTGTATGTAAAAACCTATCATGGATTTTAGTCCATGTTATTTCTTCAATAAATTTTACAGTTTCCAATTTATATTTATATTAGGTATCAAGTTAAGTATTTTTAGTTTATTTTCACAAAGGGTTAAAGGTCTGTGTCTACATTTAATTTTCTTTGTATATGGCTTTTAGTTGTTCCAGCACCACTGACAATAAAAATACTACACTCTGCTCCTCTATCATAGATAAATTTAATATACTTTTGTGACTCTACTTTTGGTCTCCTTATTCTGTTCTACTGATCCATGTGTGTGTATAATTAATTAATACTACATTTTTTTTAAAGGTTTTTGACTTAGGATATGTTTGCTAGCCAGCAAGAAAGAGAGATAGAGTGAGAGGGAAAGTGAAAAGGGGGATAACCACGCCACAGTTCCTCCTCCTCTATTTTCTGCCCAAGATCTTGTGCACAAATGCACATGCACCCAACATGAGTTTTAAGCCATCAGATATGGGACTCAAACAACGGTCAGCCATATGGGAAGCCAGCAGAGAAACTGTTACACTATCTGCTGGTTTCACACACTTTTTAAACACCTTAACTATACAATAAGTTTTGAAGTCACAAGGTATAAGACTTTATTATTCTTTTCCAAATTGAGTTGTTTGTTTGGAATTTTATTTTCCCAAACACACTTTAAAATAGTTTGTTAGGCCATTCATATATGAAGTGATTACTGAAATAGTAGAATTAATATCTATAATTTTGTACCTTTTTTCTATTTATTATTCTTTTCCTTTGTCGTTTTTACTTATTTTTTGTCTCTTATTTTAATTGAGCACATTTTGTGATTCTATTTTCTGTCTTATCTTAGCATATCATTTATACATAACTACATTTTCTTAAAGTTATTTTTGCTATAGGATGAGTGAGCTCATCAGAGAGAGAAATAGAGAAACAGAAAGTGAGAAATCCCTCTACCCCACCCAAGGGAATGAATGACCACACTACAATTCTCCTCTCCTCTGGGATTTTGGGCATATATGCACGTGTGCTCAGCATGAGTTTCAAATCACCGGGTCCAGGACTCAAACTGCAGTTAGCTATGTGGGAGTCCAACGACATAACACTATTATGCCATCTGCTGGTCCCAATATATTTCTACTTTTTAAAATATTAAATGACTATCTTAGAATTTGCAATATAAATTTAAAATTAATCCAAATCCTCTCTCAAATAATTCTATACTCCTGAAAGTATCTTATAATGGAGTATTCATATTCCTTCCTCCCTTCCTTTACAATATTGCTGTCATTCATTCCACTTAGCTACATAAGCTATAGTCATGGAAACACATTACGATTATTTTACATTATTTTTATTTCATTATATTTTTTCCTTACATACATCTGAATTGCTGACCTATATAGTTTTGCCTCTGTGAAGAACTTCTGACCATTTACTGGTAACAAATTTCTTTCTTTTGTTCAAATGAGAGTCTTTATTTCTCTTTCATCTTTTCATCTTGAAGGATAATTTGGCTGGATACAGAATTCTAGGTTGCTGTACTTTTCTTTCAACTCTAAATATTTCACTGTTTTTCACTGTACTCTCTTCTTACCTGCATGGTTTCTAAATGGAAATATGATGTTATTCTTATGTTAGTCTATGATAGCAACTTCCATTATTAAATGAAATGTTTTAACAGCCCAAATTTAAATTTTTATATCTGGTTCATATTACTAATATTTGAATCCAAGCCAAGAAATTGAATAGTTTCTTGACCCAGAAGAATGAATGCTTAAGAGTACTTGTGAAGTAAAATCTGACTGATTAAGGTGTCTACTATGGATAAAAAGCAAACTAGGTAAGTTGGCTGACCAATCTCAGAGCATTCAAATTCATAAATGTTAAAGAATATTAAATGGCAAACACTTTATGTGATTATTTAAATTTTTATTTTATCACTATAGAAACTAAATTGAATTCTCAAAACTGAAACCTTTAGATGAATAAAACTATACTGTCAATTTTAACATGTGACAGAATTGTCGCATTGCAGCAGAACAATAGATTTGTCCAAGGAGGAGTCATCACCTATGGGTCCTAGTCTACGGTGCAGTTCAATTTTGGTTCAAACAGTATAATACCAATACAGCAAATTTAGCAAAGGATTCTAGATCATTTCTACAATTTTAAAGCTCCATTGAAAAAGAGGGCAAGAAGGGTGTTTTTCTCACATCAATTTAAAATATAAAACAGGGAGATGATAAAAGCTTAATATTGATCGAGGATTTTGCCTATTTTAAAAAATATGAGAAAATGCTAATTGCATTCTGAGATGCAGGATGTTTACTTTGCAGTTCTTTATTTTCATAAGAATTCATTCATTTAGTATTGAGTACTTGTGATGTGCCAGATCCTGTTAGATAAAACTGTCTGTAATATCCCTGCCACTGACAAGTTTACAGTCTAATATGTGCAGCATAAAGAAATAGCAAAACAAATAAAACCATATATAATATCAGGTAGCTCTAAGTAATCAGTAAATTTGTATAATTGGATAAAAGAATATTTTAGTTGGAATGGTCTGGGTATGTCTGCCTGAATGGTTGACACTGAACAGAGATCAGAATAAAATAGAGGATCTCACACAAACTATCTTCTTGAAGATCATTACAGTCAGAATAAACAGGCAAAGCAAATGTATTGAAATTCGTTCTTGGGATATTGACTGAATATAAATAAAGGCTATGAAATTGGATATTCTACTGATTTTTTTAAAAGAGAGTTTTTGCTATAGGATGTGTGCACTCACCAGAGAGACAGAGAGAGAAACTGAGAAGTAACTCCCCCGAGGGTATGGCCACACCTCAGTCCCTTCTCCTCTCTTCCCCTCTTGGAATTTTGGCACACACACCATGCCTGCTGTGAGTTTCAAGCTACCAGGTCTGTGACTCGAACCACGGTTGGCCATGTGAGAGTCAAGCACTTTAACCAGTACACCACCTGCTAGCTCTTGTACTGAATATTTTACTCAGAAGTTTCTAGGTATCCTGAAACACATTAGGATATGGCTTTATTCAGTCATTCCCAAACTTAGATGCAAATTGGAATCATCTGGGGATCTTTAAAAACACTAATGTTTGGGGACCAGCAGATGGCATAATGCTTTCATCAATGGACTCCCATGTAGTTGACTGCAGTTCAAGTCAAAGACCCAGTGACTTAAAACTCACACCAGGTGCGTATGAGTGCATGCCCAAGATCCCTAAAGAAGAATGAAGGAGAAGGGATTATGGTGTGGCCATTCCTCTGGGGGGTGATTTCTGTCTCTCTATCTCTGTCCTTCTCTCCAGTGAGTACACACATCTTTTAGTAAATATCTCTCTAACAACAAAAAAACAAAAACATTAATGTCTGGATTATAAATCTGAACATTTTCATCTAATTAGGATGATGTGCAATCTTGGTATCTGGAATTTTAAATGCTTCCCTGATGATTCTAATGGGCAGCAAATTTGGGAATTTATCTGTGCTCTAAATTGCTTTTGAATCATTAAACAGCATACATAGCAAATTACTTAACATAGACTATCACCTTCACAATCTGGTCTTGTTTTCTCCCAATCTTATCTGCCACTGTATCTTTTGCTGTATTTTTTTTCATCAGGTTTCCCAAGTTCTCTTTTTCTCAGTGTTTCTCCTCATGTTGAGCCGTATGCCTTAAATTTGCTTTCTTGTTTTCCATTCTCTTTTTTCTTGAATTGCTCCCAATTTAAGGTTAAATTCAGAACTTCCTTGAGGAGCCTTCTATCTTTACCAGACAAGCATTGTCTTTGTCCCACTTATTCCTAAACAATTTCTGCTTACTCTAGTTGTTGCAGCATAATTATTAATAATAATTATTTTAGTCAAAAAAGAGCCCAAGTTTCCACCAAAATATATAAGGCTATTCTCCAATATGTCCTCCCACAGTATACATAATTATTATTTATTGTTACATAATAAAAATTTTAAGTTACTTGATTCTGTCGTGTACTATATCGTGACTTTCGTAAGAGGAGCAAAACACTCATGATGTTCTCTTTTATAACTTCCACAATGAAGTGTGTTGCCTATTACACAATCGATATTCACATAAATAGTTGAACTGATTTATTGGACATATGGAAGTTTGACGCATGTGAGAGATGATGCAATATTTGTATAAAACAGCCACAAATGTCGGTACTTTTAATATTAAAATTATTTCATTCAAATTCCTACTTTTAAGGGCCATCTTCCCACAGCTGTCTAGAATATTGTGGATTAAATTTACACAAATCTAGTTAAGGTCATTTCTGCAACACGGCGACAATGATTTTACCAATATAGTCTGAAACAAATTGAGGTCAGTGTACATTTTCTCATAGCCTTGCTCTTAGCTTCCTTCCATGAACTGCAGAAGGTTTCAATTTACTGAAGCACCGAGGTAGGTAAGATCCAATCAAAGTAAAAGTAAAATCAATAAATGCTAACCTCAGAGGGCTAAATAGTAGTGACATCAGTCACAAAGAAAAGTTGCTTGCAGGCTTAAAATACCATTGTTCCATCTAGATGAGAGAACAAAACTGCAACTATGGACACTTGCAAATTTTGTTTATTCTAAACTATTTAACATACAAAGAGATAACAAGATAAATGGTACTATGTGGACAGACTGGTATTTAATATGAGAGAAAAATCTGAACTTCTCATAAGAATAAGAACATATTTTATCATTGCAGCACCTTTTTATAATATATTCAAAAATTAATCACTTAGATGGTTTTTAATGTTTGTAATAATTTTTATTTTGTTAGCATAGTTGTTTCTTTTAATTTTAGTGATTTTAAGGTCTATGTGCAAAGATTTTCATTCATTTTACACCTAGAGAAAAATACAAAAAATAAGCAGATAAATAAATGAACTTGAAAGTGAAACTCTGGCTCAAAAATGTATAGGAAATTTACTAAAGCGTATGTCACACTGTGCCACTCACTGGTATGTGAACGTTATCAATATATATTAATCTTCTTTTCATATTACTGATCTCATGTGGTGTTTTAAGTATTTAGTAAGACAATTACCCATTAAGTGTTCAAATATTTATTGAATGAATATGACATGCCATAGTAAACAATCAAGACATAGGCTGTATAGTCATGGTTATTTGCTTGAGGACTCCTTGAACTTATATCAATGATACTACAGAGGTTAAAGGAGTCAAATTACGTGTGTGTTAATTATAACTTGTACATGTTTTTCAATATATTTCTATTGACGTTAATATTGTCATTCCTTTTCCCTTCACTGATTTACTTGTTTTATCTCACTAAATTTTACTCAAAAAATAAAAACAGCCCATACTTTTGTCATCAAACTAATAGTTTCAATCATCATAGACTCTGATTTTTATGTATGGTTTTTTAGTCTATAGGAAGAAAAGGAAAGTAAGTCTTATGCACATACCTTGCTAATATGCTCACATAGAAAGCTTCAATCCCAAACTCATAACAATAAGTTTAAATGTTTTTTGCCCTGCTTTATTGTTGTTTCATTCCAGTAGAAGGACCATTCTACTCTTATTTATATGTAGGTTATTGTTTCAGTACTTCCACATTGTCATTAAAATATCTGAGTTTTAAACTGATTTCCTTGTATAACATGGCTGTAACTCTTGATGAATGTTGAGTTTATCTTGTTACATTCTCCTGTGCTGATTTTTGAGTAGCATAATAATTTTCCTAGAGAAGATTTATTAATCTAGTAAAAATATGGGTTTTAAGACAGAACTGAAACTAGAAAGATGAGGCTTACATACTGTTGCTTAGGGGCAGACATGTTTAAGGACATGCCAGATGATAAAAAAAGACTCTGCCACATGAATCAGGTTGGGACCCATATGGATATTGTCCTTTCTCACTTTTACCCTTTTGTTATTACCTAAGGCCTAATAAAATTTTGATTTAATGTCTTGCCTGATCTCATCTTTTCCAGGTGGAATGGATAATAGGGTCAAGCAGTTAAGTATATTAAAAAGAAAGCAAGACTCCTTGAAACTATATATTACTATATTAACTGATTGGTGATCCCAAGGGTAAGATAAACAATCAAAAAACCTAGAATGTGACCTAATGAGATCTGGCTATACTGCCCCTTCAGAATATTGTCCTTTTAGGCAGCTTCAGTGATTCAACCTTGGTTTTATTTACAATTTTTTAAAAAAGTTTTACTTTCAAATGCTGAACAAACAATTTGAAATAGATAATGTTTTCCTAAAATTAAGAGGTGAAAGAATTTCTCTTACTATTATGTTGATGACTATACTTCACTACATCAATCAGTTTTTTTAATCTTTAAAATGACTAAATGGTATGACCAATGAATTTTCATTTCTGCAATTGACGTATAGCTAAGACAAATATAAATCCTACTGCCAGACACATAGTCAATGTCTAGTAGTTGATGCCAGAAAGTCCTTCTATTTGGGCAAACGTGACTTATGGTAGTCAGATTATTATGACTGCAGCCAGCAGTACAGCAATCAGGTTCTCTTTGTTTGGTTTTGCTCATCTAAAACAAAAGTTAACAAAACTAGAAGGACAAACTGAACCCAGAATAAAGGACTACATCTAATTCTTGTATATCAACTGGGAAGTTCAGATCTTATTTAAATGATAGGGCTAGTTGGATATATCAAAGCAAAAATGCAAAGGCCAAGAAGTGATGCATTCATAAAATGTGGTGCTTTGACAGGAAGTCTCACCTGGGAAAGTTCCTAGTTCAAGTCCAGAGACCTCCCTGTCTATGCTGTGCTGGTGCACACACAATGTTCCAGAACTGGCTGAAGCTGAGTGTAGCTTGAGATATCAACATTGAGTTGGGGGTATTTTCTCTTTCTTTCTTTCTCTTGTTCACAGTGGAAATAAATAAACTTTAAAAAAAATCAAATATATATTATAATTAAAAAAGAGGAAAAATTCAGCAGAGCAGGGGCCTCGTCTTTTAAATCAGCTCTATATCACTTCTTTACAAAGTAAGGAGCACAAAAATGCTTTTTAAATTTGTATTTATTACATGAAAAATAAAGGGAGAGAGAAGCAGACACTCCTAGAAAGATCTTAAGTAGCTCTCTACCCACAGTCTTAGCTGACTAGGATCACAGGCATGCACCTATGCACCTGGCATGCTCAGGGAGGTCCTGGGATGTGAACCCAGGCATAACCCATGTGGGTCCAGAGCGTTGTTTCTGTGCCAGCACTGGGCACCCATAAATAATTTAATGTTATTTTTAATGAGTTCACCTTAGAGTGTGTGTATTCAGTGGGAAGAGACAGAGAAAGACAGTGAGAAGGAAAGTGAGAAAGCATCCACCAAGGGAATGGCAACTCCACAATCACTTGTCCTCCATCCTCCTCCTGAGAATTTCAGTATGCATTCACAGGCACCCTGCATGTTTCAGGCTGCCAGGTCCAGGACTTGAACTGCAGTGTGCTAACCACAATGATTTTTTTTAAAGAGAGATTTCTGATATAGGGAGTATGTACTCACTGAAGAGACAGGGAGAAACAGAGAGATAATAGCCTCCCACCCCCCAGGAGGGATGGCCAATCCGTTCTTCATTCTCGTGGGATTTGGGGCATGCATGCACGTGTACCTGATGTGAGTTTCAAGCTGCTGAATCTGGGATTCAAATCGTGATCAGCCATGTGGGAGTACAGCTATGTAACCATTATACTATCTGCTGGTCCCACAATGTTTTTACTTAAAAAAAAAAAAACTGAAAGAAAGAATAAATAAGTTAAAAGTAAAAGAGAAGGGGTTCTGCAGCTGATCTTGGGCTGCAAATCCTTTAGTAGCATCTGATAGTATATTTTCAATGGATTATTTGGAAATGAACTTTTTCAGGCTCATTTATTTCCTTTGGGAACAGTAGTGCCCAGGATACCAACCATTTTCTTGACTCTGTATTACATATCTGGTAGCCGACCCTACACATGCGCATACTTTTTCTTCTCCTGAAAACTTATTATTACAAGGGAGATAAGGTTTACACAGAAGATATTTTCAAAAGAATACTAAGCTAACATAAAGTTGACTGCTTTACTTTTATATAATTTGAAATTTACTGCTCAATGCAATCTTTAGCTTGCCTTTGTGGTACTGATCTCTGTGGAAATAATGCCTCATTGCGCAAATCCACAAGGTCATAGGAGAACATCCTTCTGAAACCCTTTTCGAATGCAATTAACTTCTTTTCTGGTTCAAACTCCTTGAGTTGAAGCAATATTTCTACCCATGAAAGGCAAAAATGTATTCCCATTTGTTTGAGTGACCTAAACGCATTACCATTGCATAGATCACTGGTTATTATGGTGTGTGTGTCATGTAAAGAAGACCTTCAGCTTTACCATAATATGTCTTGGTTCACTTGATTTTCAAGTGTCCTGTCAATTTTGCTTAAATATTGATAACTTAGCACAGCAGAATGCAGAATGTTCATTCTGTGGTAGAGAGCAGGCTCCTGGTGGAGTGAAGCTTTTTATATTCTGTGGATGTGCAGAAGTCACACACCATATTGACATAACAAAATCCCATTATACAGAACCCTGTACAAAGACTACAAATGATGATAATATCTGACATGTAAAGTCATGAGATTAAATCAGATATCCTGATCCCTAGTGAAAACATGAAGAAAATTGCCCACAAAATAAATGTTCTAAAATACTTCTGAGACCTGGAAGACATGAAATATACCTCTAGAAAACATCATTTACTTTTCTCAAAGAAATTCTGAAAAAAATCAGGAAGACTACATAGGTTATTAATCATTGTTACCTAACAGAACCAACAAAGATAATATCAGCTCTTTAGAAAAAACAGTGTTATAAATACATATACAAGGAGTATTTCTATTCAAGCTTAAAATGCTTTAACTTTCACTAAATTATTCTGCACCTTCTCCCCATAAAAATATATGCCATGTTCTTTAGAATTTAATATCTTAGATCTTTAAGTAGGTAGTTGGTTAACATTTATTATTATTAGAAATTGATTTAGATAACTTTTGAGGTAAAATTACATTTTATATAACAGGACAATTTTTGGGGGGAATGAGATTTTTGCCATAGGGTGTGTGCACTCATAGAAGAGACAGAGACAGACAGAAAGAGAGAAATCACTCCCCAGGGGTGATGGCCACATGGCAATTCTTTCTCCTCCATTCTCCTCTTCAGATTTTGGATACACATGCTTGCACATGAGCCCATCGTGAGTTTTAAGCTGCTGGGTCCGGGACTTGAACAGTGGTTGATTATGGGGAGTCCAGTGATGTAACCATTATGCCATCTGCTGGTCCCAGGACAATATTTTTCATAACAGTAATAGTAAAGATTTTTAAAGTAAAATTTTGTTGTCCCTTATTTTATTTTTCTTCCAAAAATATCCTTAGGTAAAAGTATTTTATCACTTATTCTGTGCTAGCCATTAGCATAGAAGAGCTATGAACAGGACAGACCTTAGCTTTATAAGAATATGTCAAGCTGGATAACAAACCATAAAATGCATAAAATGCATAGTTATCTAATAGAAATGTTAGTGAGCTGCATTGGTTATCTTGTATGTACAGCATTATATCCTCTAGACCCTATACTATTGGAGCCCTTACAGACTTGAAATAGCAGTTCGTGGCTGTACAACCTGTCTTGTAGCCACATCTTGCTGTCTTATCATCTCAGGTGCACAAACACACTTGCCTCTCATACATGCAGAATTAAGAAATGAAGGACATCCAAGACATAGTGAACAATGGCGAGTGACTCTTGGTCACTATCAGAAGGAGCTGATGAATAAGTATTTTTCTCTTTTTCTACCCCTCACTATGCTCTACTTCTGCTCTTTGGGATAACATGTGCAAATAGAATATTCAGATACAGGCATTGTTCTGGGGAAAAACTCTAGCAAGAAGAGTGAGCAGCCTAAATGCATTTACAAAATGGAGACTTAGCATGAAAGTTTGGAGCCCTATATCATTCACCAGTCAAAAATGCAATAATAATTCATGGCAGAAATGGTCACTTCTGGTATAAAGTAATATCACGTAGTTATACATACTTTCACTTGTGGTTCATTGGGATGAGTGCAGGTGAAAGAGCAGGTGTTGGTTTTTACAGTGGCTGTGGCATTTCATCCTAAGAAAAAAAAGGGTAATTATAAATATTGATGGGGTGCTATAACTTTGCTAACTTGTTTGAAGCCCTTAAGAAAATAATCAGATCGGGACCAAGAGTTAGTGTAATGGCTATGTAGCTGATCTCCCATGTAGTCAACCACGGTTCATGTCCTGGACCCAGTGGCTTAAACTCATGCTGGGTGTGTGTGTGTGCGTGCCCAAGATCCTGAGAGGAGAATGGAGGAGAAGAGATTGTGGCGTGGCCATCCCCCCTGAAGGATGATTTCTTGCTTTCTATCTCTCTGTCTCTCTCTGTCTTTCTGGCAAGTGCATGCACCCTACAGCAAAAACCTCTCCAAAGGGTAAAAAAAAAAAAGAAACTAATCAGGTAAAGCCCTGATATTATGAACTACACCATCATTCAGAAACTGATATAGTAGTAGGAAATAACTAGTGGAAACCACAGGTAAAAAGTCAGCTTAATTAAGGACAATACTTTGTGGAGTTGGGGAGCTGTCCTTCAGGATGGAGAATATTTATTAAATCAATGGCTAATGTTTCAACCCATGGCTAAAGCATGCTGCTGAAGAGGTAGTAATATGAGAAGAGGCTAGTGAGTTAGTTAGTTAGCAGATGGATGCTTCATGGTTCTATGAAAATGAATACCTGTTTTCACCATGTCTGTCTGTCACCTATCATCTATATGTATCTATCTAAATGTATCTAACTATCTTTCTATCACTTCCTGTCACATTTAAAAAAATATTGTTAATTTAATTTATTATTGTTATCATTTTCTTTGTAATTTGCCACAAGGCATGTATACCTATGAGAGAGAGGGAAAGTCACCAGGTCCGGGACTTAAACCATGGCCAGCCACGTGGGAGTCTAGCACCTCACCCACCACAGCACCTTCTGGACATATATGCTCAGAGATTGTTGACAGAAAAATGACAAACAAAATGTGGAGATCAAGACATTTTAAAACCAATGGAGCACCCTAAGTGCCTAATAACTGATGAATGGATGAAAAAAACATGGTACACATATAAAAAAGAAATACAATGTACTGTAATTTGATCTAGAAAACAGAACACTATGTTAAATAAGCCAGGTGCTAAGAGACAAATACTGCATGGCCCTGTTTAATACATATGGAATGTCCACAATATGTGGTATCTGAAGAAATTAATGGCTTAGAAGTATTGGTAGTTATCAGAAGCTGCATGAGAATTGGGCAGGTGGGGATATCAAAAGAAAATAATTAACAGATGCAAAAATGTGTGTAAACAAGTGAAATACGTTATAAAACAGTGAACTACAATGGAGTAAAAACTGCCAATGACAATTGAATATACACTTTTTAAAATACTAGAACTATTATCAAATATATGCAATATCACATAATGCTTGAAGGTGAAGATGAGTATGTCTGTTTGTTACATGTCTGCTTTGAGAAGCTATACTATACCTCACTAAAATGTACAATCATTATATGTAAACCAGAAATAGCAATAAACAAAAATGAAATAGACTATTTCAAAATCAATGTTCTCATAAAATAAAGAATAAATTATCTCCATGGAAATTCCTCTATGATCTTAATGACAACATTTTTGGAAAGAAATGTGAATCCACAGAATAAGTTACATATTTAGTCATTCAAAAAATATTTATTGAGCAAGTATCATGTGCCAGGCACTGTTATAAGTCTATGAGAAAGATCAGAGAACAAAACCAATGAAGAGCCTTTATCTCTTCATGAAAATAAATGAAAAAGAAACATTGAATAAAGTGGTCACTGAGTGTGTTAGAAGATGATAAGGACAATAGAGAAAAGATAAAATTAAAAGGAACCGGGTATGTGGAACCAGGAGTGTTAAGGAGAAAAATTAGCTGGCTGCTATTTTAAAGAGATAAGTAAGATAGGAATTATTAAGAAGGAGGCATGTGAATAGAGATTTAAATGACAGTCACTGAAGAAAGAGGTCAGTCATGTGTATTTGGGGGAAAAAAGGAAAAAATAAAAGAAGTTTCAACAAAAGAGAAGAGCCAGTGCAAAGGGCCCAAGGTAGAAGACAATGTGACTATATGGAATAAATGAATGAAGAGTAGTAAGAAAGAAGGACAAGAAGTGAATGAGAGGGGCCAGAAGATGCTATGGTGGATGAAGTGCTAGACTCCCACGTGGCTGACCATGGTTTAAGTCCCGGACCTGGTGACTTTCCCTCTCTGTCATAAGCATACATGTTTTGTGGAAAATTACAAAGAAAATGATAGCAATAATAAATTAAATTAATAACATTTTTTTTAAATGTGAATGAAAATGGCCAATCACTTAGAACCTTGCAGGCCATTCTCAAAACATTGACTTTTCCCCTGAGTAAGGGAGTCCATAGAGGGCTTAAAGGAATGTCATGACATGATTTTTATGATTTATTTTTTAAAAAAGATTACTCTAGTTATTCTACTAAGGGTTTTCAAAGAGTTCATGGAAATGCATATTTTAACAAAACTGTGCATGGATTTTAAAAAAAATTTTGCAAAATAAAATTGTGGTTCATTTCCATTTTTTTTCATGAATATTTTGAAGTCCCATTGCAAATACTTAAATTTGTAATTGACATGCTCAGTAAATAAACTCAAGGGCAGTAATCTAAACACAACTTTATTTTAGCCTCCCATAGTTGTTTAAAAATATATTCAGTGAGGTAATTTTTCTGTGCCTTTTGCTGAAACCCTTAGACAGGTTTGATTACTTCTGGTCATTCTTAAGAAATGGAAATTCCTAAGATATTTAAATTTCAAACACAGCCTGAACTTAGTAATTAGAATTTCTAATCCTAGGAAATAGTTAAAATCTTGAAGTTAATATAATGTCGTATATTTCTGCTCCCTCATCTGAAATCCTTTGAAGTTTAGTCTAGACGGAATGGCCAAAAATGAACTAGAAGTTTATGAGATTTGCAATGTGGCAGATTTTCTTTCTTGACAAAGTCATCTAATCTCTCACTTCCCAGTGGTGATTCTTTAAAGGTGCTGCTGCTCGTACTGTTTGTCATTTAGGGCAGTTTATACTCACTTTCTGACTTCCTGTTCCTCCTCACAAACATTCACATCTAGAGTTTTATTCCTTTTCCCATGTATTCCTTTTGCAATAAATTTAAATGGAGACATCTAGAGTTTTTTTATTCCTTTTCTCATGTATTCCTTTTGCAATAAATTTAAATGGATCTCAGGAAGGCATACATTACTATGTGGTCCAGAGTGTATTCAGAGCAAACATGTTTGAAATGTTGGCCACTATCCAGAGGGAGATACTATGATATTCCAGACACAGTAGTGCTCCACTTTGACTAGGCTGCCCAAGTAGGTTATCTGCCTGTGCTAGTTACCCCTGTCCTTTGGACTCTCTGGGATGGGTCAAAACTTAGTTTCTTGGGGCCAGCAGGTGGCGGAGTGGTTAAAAGTGTTGGACATCTATATGGTCAACCATGATTTGAGCCATGCTCGCTTTTTTACTTTCCATCTCTCTCTCTTGCTCTGTCCCTATCTGGTCAAATTAAGGTAAATGAGTGAATAAATAAAGTTAAATAAAGTAATTCTTTAAAAACAAACTTGGTTTCTTGACTCTACCATGTTCTCGGGTGTCATAATTCAAACTCTTTCTTCTCATCAATGTCTTCCCTGTCTCCTGGTGGTGGAGTACAGGGTTTGGGGAATAGCACTCTTACAAAACAACAGCTCTCTCCCAGTATAACTCTTTGTAATCCTCTTCCTGCAGTTTTTATTTTTTTCACACTTTGTATTTTTGAGTTGGTATGGGGTCCAAGAATTTTGAAACTTGTACAAATACTTCTTAATTTTTACTTTCAGGTATATCATCTTATATCAGAATGCCATATCTATTGAATCTAAGTGGCTCATTCTATTTAAAAGTCTCATCCTGTTAAAAAGAACTATCTTATTCTATAGTATGTTACCTGTACACTTACTAAGATAGGAAAACTGAAAGAGTAATGGAAAACAATATATAAAAAAAGATATGGGACATAGTACTTTTTTAATTGCCAGAAGGCCAGTATGTTTGCAAGAGAGAGAGAGAGAGAGAGAGAAAGAGAGAAAGAAAGAGAAAGAGGGAAAGAATGGAAAGAGGGACGAAGTATCCCAACCCCCACCTCCACTCTGTGGGGATTTTTCCATGAAAGCACATGTGCCTGGCATATTTTTCAAGTGCTAGGACTGATATTGAAACCACAGTCAGGTATGTGGGATCCAGCTCCTTTAAGCACTAGGCTGTGGGACCAGTTCATTGGCATAATTTTAATGAGAAGGAATTCAGAAGATTTCTAAAACATGAAGTGAGACTTGCTACAAAAGTGTTCTGAGGGGAATTTATGAAAACTATCCTTAATCATATGTTTAAATATTTAGATAATATTATATTCAGTATCTCATGATTTATTGAACATATGTTGATCATTTGTAATTCAATTTGGTAATTTAAGCTTGGAAATCACAAGTAGTAGTTCCAAAATGCAGTAGACCCTCTATCAACAAATCCTCGACTAAGACATCAGTTTTTTTATCTGGGTCCCATATATTCTCTTTTCTTCTCACTGGAAAAATTAAATGAATCAAGGGGTATTCAGGAGACTTTTCTATGATTTTATGCTCTGACTTTCAGAAAATTATGTAGCTAAAACCAAAAGACACCAGAATCTTTTAGAAAACCACTTTACTACCAGCTGAAACATGCTGAAATTATGTAATTTATAGTATACCTCCTTGTTTAACTAGTTCATCTTCAGAATGAATGAAATCCATAAATCATATAGAAGTTTCAGCTTGTTGGAGGAGGATCTGCCTTCAATATTTTAAGAATGAAGGAGGAACAATAGATGCAAACTGACTTTTGGTAAGTGTACAGCTTTTATGTCTAGAGGCTAAGAAAGCTTTCCCAGATGAGGAGCTATCTGAGTGAATCTTGAAGCTAGATGGAAACATAGTTGAAGGATTCAAAGCTGTACTGCAAATAATACAACATACAGGTGTGATATGTGAGAAACAGGGATAGAACAGTTGTAAGGGTCTTGTTAGTAAAGGGTCTTGTCTGATATATTTAGGATTGTTTTATTTTATTTTGTTTTTACTCCACAGGCATTAAACTTTCCTTCAAGGTAAAAACTCATGTTGGTGATATTTGTGTAAAGGATTTGTAATAGGAGAATCAGACGTAAGGATCCACATAAAGATGTTATTACTGTAATTCAGAGAAAATAAGAGGAAGCAATGCTCCCAAAGTATGAGGGAGACTGTAAAAAAAAAAAAAAAAAGAATGTGAAGTGGCTGGGGCTGGATAAGAATGTGTATAGAGTTAGAAAGACTACAACATTAAGATTCAAACTTTTGCAACACATGTATATTTTTGCATGACATAATAACTAAAAGAGAAGAATTGCAATTTGGGAAGAGCCAGGAAAGCAAAAATAATGTTGAAAAAATAATTCAGTTTTGTAAATATTTATTTAGAGATGCCTACTCTATATTCTGGTAGAGATATAAGGTATAGAATTATGTATCAAAGTTTAAAGCTCAAGTGGAGATGTAGGCAAGATAAACTTATTTGTTATTCATCAAGATAAGTATGTGTTGAAGTTTTGAGAGCAGATGAGATTATCCATATATAACTGGCTTTGTGTTGCTGTTTTCTATAGAAGTCATATTATTTTCACCAGCCACAGAAGATGAAATTGAAACATTTTTTATTCATATATTTTATTGGATTTTTCTTTCAAATTAAAAATCAATATATGCTCCTTGCAATAAGCCAAACAACTTTGTAAATTTTCTTCTGATTTTCATTATAAATAATTTCACTAGTATTATTCTTCTGAATCTTTGGATACCTTTTCATTTCCATCTCTCTGCAGTATTATTCTATAAATGCCATTTTGTTATTTTTTTTTCTTTTCATCCACTCAAGAATATAATAGATATGTAGAACCTAATATTTCATAAAGTACACGGATTACCTTTAAGCATTCTTACTATCTATGTAAGTATTTATTCATACTTCCATAGTCGATGTTATGTTGAAGGAGTATATTAGGTGGGGCTCCTGGCCAAGACACTATGAATTAAATGTTTGCACACATGAGTTTAGTGGATCTGTGGTGGGGAAAAAGTACAATGAAAGAAAGAGGACTAGATGAAATTAAAAAGTGCTTCAGAGGCCTTATTTGGTCCTAAGGGTTCAGCTGTCCAAAATTGAGATAAGAGATCTGGATCTTTACACCCCAGTACCCCAGCTTCAACTATACTTTGAATGTAGGCTGACAGACAAAGGCTCTTTCAGGAGAAAAGTTTCAGCTTTGCGTTATCAGCAGCCAATACAAACTATATGAATGAGTGCTTCACCCTGAAGCAGAATATGTCACAGTCCTCAGTACAATCCCCCTGTTGTCTTTTTGATTTACGGTTAATCCCATCTGGTTCAAGTCTTCTAAGATTCCATTTTGTCCCATCTACTATTAGAATGCATAAAATGCAGGTTAGTGGTATGATTTATAGTCCTCTCACTGCATTGATCTCAAAGATAAATTTTCTATAATTCTCTCATGTGGGATAGCATCTCTGTTGGTCAAGATGGCTTGCCTGTTAGGTACAGCTGACTTTTATCCTTCAGTAATGAATTCTTTGGTCTGTAGTTAATGTTCTTATCCTATTAATATTAAAATCAATTATAGTACATACCATGAAAAATTTTAGTGAATTAATTGATGGCCAAACTTATTTGTCCTTGCTGCCATTTTATAGCAATAATCCTACTATTCAAACATGATTAGGCCAATTATCTTGTCAGTAACTTAATTCCTCTACTTTCAGGTATCTTGGCAGGAGAAAATTGGAACAGCCACATGGCGGCAATACCTTAAAGTTCAATAGAACCATAATTGTATTTTCTAGCAAAAGTGGTCCAGTCTTTGTGAATTAGGGCCTCTGGATCTATAGAGCCTAAGTTGGTGTGGAAGTATTGCAAGTGTGCCACTGGAAAGATGGGAAACAGAGTTGTACCTGTTAACCTCCTCATGTTCTACTTATTGGGAAGAAAGTACCATCTAAAGGTTGGTAATTTATGGTATAAAACATATTCTGGAAGGTGATTCCTCATCTTCACAGAGTATTAACTCTAATCTTGCATTTCAGTTGACATCTTATTCATTTTTTTTATTTCTTGTTCTTTTATATTCAGTCACGTTATTTAGCTTACAAAGTGAATATTACAACATGTGTATATTTCTCCAGATAGTCCAGTTGATAATACTATACAATTGTCTTGAACAGATAATACCACATTTCCTTGTCCCATTAATACTTTGCCTCTCTATTTTTCTTCTAAATGTAGAATAATCATTGCTAGAAGTATTTACTGTGGTATTGCAAAGTATTTTCTCCTGGGGATATTGTTTCTCTTTGGTGTAAAATCTAGTTGATGTTTTTCAAGCTCTGTAGGAGATAATGATTTCTTATTAACCCAACTTCCCTCACTTACGTAACTATCCATCTTTGATTTCTTTTGATTTTATAAATTAAGCATTACCTTTGTAGGATACTGACTTACCTGTTCTCTGAAACATTATGTTTTAAGGGATTCTTCACTGGTTTCTTTGAGTAAATTCCTCCTATTTTCCTTTGTGATTTCATGATACATTATGTAATTGTACCTACCTGTATTCTGAAGATTAAATTCTGCCATGTGACTTCTATACCTTCATGAGCTCATCCTTTTTACTACTAGAAATCCCAGTTCTATAATAGCATCTCTGTCTATCAGCCCTGTCTTTCAATAAGTAATCATTCCTGAGTTGTCTTAACTGTGCTGGTGCCTCTCTCATCATAAAATTCCTTGGTACTTTGGGGGGCAGTCTCATAGTGGATGTTACATAGTATATGCACTCTAGCATAATAAATTCTCTATACCTTCTGTTTTTTAACCCTCACTGTCTTCTATGATGTGCTTCTACCTCACTTAGCATAAGTCATTGCTATTTCCAAACTTCTAAGTCCTATCTACACCTCAAATCTTTATCAGAGTGAGAAATCATGTACCCTGGGAGAATATCTCATATTGGTAAACTTTCTCAAATCCATCTTCATATTTTTTCCACCTTTATCCATCATCCTCAAATCTCACTCCTATACATATTCTCCTGGAGCCAGCTGAGATATGTTGTCTTGTTCTGTAGCTTTCACTGACATTTATCTTCTTCCTTCCTTAGCAAAATTGGCACTTTTTTAAACTAGCCATGTTTGTTTTTTTGTTATTTTTTTTTAAATTTTTTTTGAGATGTTTTTCGCTCTAGGGCACGTGTGCTTGCCAGACAGACAGAGAGAGACATAGAGACAGAAAGCAAGAAATCACCCTCAGGGGGGATGGTCACGCCGCAATCCCTTCTTCTCCATTCTCCTCTCGGGATCTTGGGCATGCACACACATGCGCCCAGCGTGATTTCTAAGCCACCGGATCCAGGACTCGAACTGCAGTTGACTACGTGGGAGTCCAATGACATAGTCATTACGTTAACTGCTGGTTCCCCGTTTGTTTTTTTTTGTTGGTTGTTTCTATTGTTATTTTGAATGTTATGATCAGAAGGACAAGGAGGAATAAATTCTAAGAAATTTCACGTTTCCTTTCAATACAGGTGATTCTGCATTATATTCAGGAAAGGAGGAGAGGATGGGGCAGGTTCTAGTCTCTATAAGAGAAGAGTGATAAAGACTTAAACTTTAGAGGGTTCAGAATAATCCAGGGTTTCAAATATGATCAAGTGAAATCATTACAATTCTTAGGCTTCCATTTTTTTATAATCAGGACCTTGATTTTTTTTTTTTTTTTTGTAAGAGGCTTGATCAGGTGGAGAATTTAAATGTCTCTGGGACTCTGCTACCCTTATATTTCAGGTCTTCATCTGATATTTAGCTTCTGTAGCTGCAAAATATAAGAGATGAAATTAGTTTTATAAGATGTCAAGGAATCCTACTAATTTTCAAATTTTATGTTAAGTCAATCTTTAGTTGACTGTCCATTGTGCAAGTCTAGTATCCAGTAATAGCCACATGATTCTATAGTCTTTAAGATTTCTATTTCCTTCACACCACTCAAGGGCATATAATGATATATTAGCCAGTTCATTCCTATGTATAGGTATCCTATTAAAGTTCAACACTAGCAAAACTTTTAACAATTGCAATGATACAGTAATACCAAGGGCCATCAGAATTCCAACTACTGTCAGTGATTGGGTATTTAAAACCGGCTACCTGAGAGTTTTTCAGCCATGGAATTTCACATTTAAAATCTGCTTTTAGGAGGCATTCTGGGAACAAATCTCAGGTTGAGATCCATGGCAAAAGATTCTGACTGGATATTTGTCTGCTGTAGATTTACCGGTCAGTACAATCAGGAATGACATCTCTAAGTAAGTGAATCAAGACTAGGAAAGGAACTAGGGCACTTGAATCAAAATCCAGTTGCAACAGAGTTCTCATTATGTGGAAACATCTGAATCTGGGATGACCCTTCTAATTTGTCTTAAACTGGAACAAGAAGACATTACCTACCAGCACCCAGAGTATTTCTCATGTAGCTTGGTCAGGGACTTGAACTATTAGCCATGTGGAAACCAGCCACCTTGCCTACCACATAACTAATTGTCCCTGTATGGATTGAATTAATGAAGCAAGAATGGATTGAAAAAGTGTGGCACATATACTCTATGGAATACTGCTCAGTCATAAAAAATCAAGACCCTGGCTTTTGACAAAAAATGGAAGAACATTGAAGGTTTACTGCTGAGTGACAGAAGCCAGGCTATGAAGGAGAGACATTGTATGTCTCCATGGCACTCTATGGCCAAAACTGAATGACTAGAGACTAAAGTACTACCAATATCATTGTATTTTCACCGTGATCAGAGTCTTACTATTTTCAAATATTAAATATTTAATATTCACTTGTTATTAAAATAACTCAGTATTTGTTTGACAGGAACTCTTGACAATCTATAAAAGTAGTGGAGCTATTTCACAAGAAGAATAACAAAACATTGGAAAAAATAGTTACAAATGCAAGTGGCTAGAATATTTACAGTCAGCCCTCCATACTCATGGGCTCCGCATTCTCAAATTCAACCAACCACAGATGCAACCAGGCCACGTGGATTCTTAAAAAATGGGGGAGAAGGTGGTTCTCTATAAGAGAGATGCTGGATTAGTTTATCTATATATTTTTCTCATCATTTACATGTGATGTTAAGATTACTTATATGTAACACAGAGATTATTTAAAGTAAATGAGAGGGTGTGCATAGGCTATATGCAAATAATACACCATTTTATATAAAGAACTTGAACATCTAAAGATTTTGTTATTGATAGAGGTCCTAGAAAGAATCCCCAGAAGACACCAAGTGATGACTGTACGTTTTCTCTTTTCAAGAAACTACAACTAGAGAAGAATAAAAGGAAAAGGAGAAAGAAAAGAAAAAAAGGAAGGTAAAAATTGCTAATAAGAAAATTGGAATACCAGATATAGTGTGTGTGAAAGAGTAGGGTCTGAGGAAGGACATTTGGAAGAAAAAATAGAGAGACAAAGCATTAATGAGACAATGAAATGTGGTATTATCTGTTGAAGATATTTTATAGTTTCATCAACCGGACCAGGGAAAAATGTTCACATGTTGAAATATTCACTTTGTAAGCTAAATAATGTAATAGAATGTATAAAAAATGAAATAAAAAATGTAAAAAAAGAGAGTTATAAAAAAAAGAAAATCAGAATATCATTGGCCAAAACTACACAAGGTAGTTATCAGTTTTATTTCTAAATATTAAGAGTCACAGCGTCCATTATTTTTATCTAAACATTCTAGCATTTATCTCTGCAAAAGTTGAGGATGTCTACCTCATGTTACACCAGAAATATTTCTTCCACTAAATTTTAAACATCTCATTCAGTCTTTATTTGTGAATGAGGCGGGGAGAGGGAGAGAGAAAAAGATAGAACTCAACGTTCTAACTTGAAGGTCATCTTTTCTTTACTTAGTATCCTTAGCAATGATTTTCTAGTATCTACTGTATTGTTATGGACACAGACTCACTAGGTACTTTCTGCAGTCCTTGACGAATGGCAGTAGGTCTTTGGGTCCTGCAGAGAAGAACTCTATTACTGCCATCTTCTCCAGATAGCTGTCCCATTTGGCAAACATTCTGCATGACTGCTATGGAGCTTCCATCTGTCACAGCTCAATGCAGTATCTAGGACAGGTGCTTCAAAAGGGCAATTGCTCTACATCTAGTGGACTCAAAAAAAAAAAAAAGATGAAGAAGAAGAAGAAGGGCACTGTGGGTGTTAACATTAAATAAGAGGCCGATATATTGATTACGTTTTACAGGCCAAACACTGTACATATGCTCCCATTTTAGTTTTAATTAATGTAAAAACCCTATAAATATGACCATTCGTTGGTGAGAGAAACCAGGCTGGTAAATTAATACATGTCAACACAGAACTAAAATCTAAAACTATTTAATGAAAAAAAACTTGAATAGTCATTGTGGTCATGATTTTTTAAAAAAATACCTAATGATATTTTTAAAATATCTTTAAAATTCTTTTTTTAAAGATATCAATTTTGCATTCTATTTATTTTCTTTAAATCCACATCTTTAGGCTGTGTTCACCCATTTTATCTTTAGAATATATTCCCTTTGCTCTCTTTATTTGCCAGAAGGTATGTGCTCCTCAGAGAGAGACAGAAAGGGAAGAAGAGAGAAAGCATACTTCTAATGATGTGTGTTCACGCCACAATCCCTTCATCTGTCTCCATCCTGCTGTGATTTGGGACATGCACGAATGCCCAGCATGCCCAGCATGTATTCTAAGCAACTAGGACCAGGACCCAGGCCAAGTTGTTGGCCACATGGAATCTTTCTCCATCATCCACCAGGCCACAGAGCTAGCACCAGGCCATATTCAGTTTTTAAAATTATTTTATTTGAGACTGTTTAATTCAGTTTCTAAAGGATCAGTTCTTTTTCAAATAATGTAAATTGTTTCCATTCTTTCTACTCTAATTTTTTTCTGTTATTATTAACCTACATAGCAAAATATACAAATTACTTCACGAAGTTTTAAAGTCCCTTAGGTAGAACTCAATGCTTTTTTCCTTTTTTTCTTTTTCTTGTAAACTCATTCATTTATGTGTTCCATGAGAGATGGTAAAAAGGGAAAGAAAAAGAAAGACAACGAGATAGAGAGAAAGAAAAACAGGCAAAACAAATTGAGTCTTCACACAAAGATTCTTCCTCCCTAAACCTTCCCTCCAATCCCATGAAGATCCCAGCCCGTCTCATGTAGCTGGGATTATATGAATTTATCTAACTCAGGAGGTGAATACCAGAACTTCCCATATGGTCTCAGCATAGTGGAGCATTATGTTGGGGCTGCAACACCCTGGCTGGCCTTCAATTCTTCTCTTTTAACTTCTTATCATTTACAATGATACTCATTGTACTCATCTATGTAAAAATACTTCAAAAAGTTCATGGAAATGCATACTATGAAAACTATCAATGAATTTCAAAAATTTTTGTTCCAAACTAAATATGTACTTCAGTTCATTTTTAAAAAATGCTTCAAGTCCCCTCATATTATCAATGGCCATGTATCATTACACATTATGCTGTACTTAAATCTGATATGCTGATAGTCTCCTCCTAATCTCTTCTTTCCCTGTCTCCCACAAATGTCCTTACCGCTATCTAATAAATCACTACTTATCTTTTAAACATATTAGACATATTTCCGTATGTTGATATTTTCTTCAGCTCTGCTGAGAACAATAATGTTATTACCATGATGCTGTGTGTCTTATTTTCCAAAGCATATTGTTATAAAATAACTTATATCCCATTACTGATTTTCTTATCTGTTTTCCATCAGACCAAAATTCTTGAACACAAGTACTGCATCACAGTTGTTCAGTCCCACAGCCTAGATATATACCCTCTACACAAGAGTCTCTCAGTGGTAATCTTATAAATAAAGAGAATATTCTATTTTCAGTATTTTAAACACCATGTTGAAAAGCTTGTACTGGCTTACTCATAAATTAGGAAGCTTGACTTATTAACAAGTTTTATGTTCTTACTTAAAGTAATAAAATCCTTGGATAAATAAAATAAAAAGTGAGATTTTATATTGTAAATTTTTAATGCCTCTTACAGGATGTTTCTAGAATTTATAGCTCTGCTTTTCTAAAAATTATAATTTGATATTTAGCATAAGATTATAAACTCTTCCATGAATATCTGCAATTGTCAAAACTCTTCTAAAAGTTAAATTTAAATGACCATAAAATGGAGAACTTGACTTTATAATACTTGTTAAAAAGTGATTTTTTTCTTGTCATTGTATTTGCTTCCTGAAAGTCCGAAGTGAAATGTCTCATTATTATTGTTATAAAATCTATTTCATCAGTGAAGTGTTTGCAAATGAAATGCAGAACTGATAAATGACACAAGGTTCAGGATTTGTAGAACATAAGTAGTAAAACATAAAACTTGTTAGAAGAATTTTGAAGGGAAAATTGAGTCCATATTCCATTTTACCCAAAGCTCTATTTAGCAAGACTTTCTTTTATTACCATGCAATTCACCAAGCATGAGTAATTTCCCTATCAATTCTTCTATCCAGTGGCAACATAAACACTCACACTTTCTGAAATAAAGGAGTTGGGGTATTATAGTTGCACCGTTTAAGCAGCTATCTTTAAGGTTGTGTCAGCATTTCTATTATATACCCAGTTTCTTGAAGTTTATAACTCGCAGTAAAAACTAACCCTTGGGTTGAATCTTTACTTACAGAGGTATTTTTCAGTGCAACTTATGGAGATATAGCTGCAAGACACCCCATTTCTGTTAATAGAAGCCAGGTCATGAATCCCTTCCTGGCACATTGAACAGATTTATCCTGTAACTTCCCTTCTGGGAGAAAATTATTTTTTATCAAAATGGGTGAAGTATTTTCGTTTGATTTCAGTAGAGTTATAAAGTGCAATACCTATCCCATATAAGTATGAATTTCAATAGCTTTTCTATACTATAGCAAACTTCCCCTCCCCCCACAATGTGACCTTGGTAAAATAGAAACTAGTCAGTTATCCTCAAGTACAATTAAGAATAAACACACACTTTCTTTCTCTCAAATCTATTGATTTTTTTCCTTAAGCATATCACTTAAACCTAGAAAACAATTGAAAATCTTTTACTAAATAAAATAAAGTGAAATAGTAATTGATTATTAATCCATTGCAGTTCTACCTATAGTGTATACATGAGTTCTATTTGTATAATACCATAGTCATTTACTTAATAATGAATATAGAAACCTAATAAATAGCAGACAATTCTGGCCTGGCATTAACACTTAAAAAGATATATCACAAAACAAATTACTGCAAAATTATATCATTTTACTTTATTTTTTAAATAAGATTATCCCAAATTGAAATTTTATAAAATATGATTTAATTGCTCTTTTGCATTTTTAATGCACATCTTTTTGTGTCATTATTCACTACATAAACCTCCCAAAATCAATAAGATTCAGATAGCACATGTTCTGAAAAAATGAAAGGGAGGTGTTAATGCCAATTGAATCAATGACCCTTAAGCTAAAGATAGGCTATAAGAATAAATGGTAATGGACCAAATCCCCATCTGTTCCAGCATCTACCACAGACACTCATAAAATATAGTATAACTCACAAAGAATTTGAAATAAAATTATTAACATGGTAAATAAGGAAAAAATAAAATGGATGGCATGAGAATATGTTTATAGATTATTTGACAAAAATACATATACATGTTAATTTTCATTTTATATTTTATTCAATTTATATTTTGTATTCATTTAACATGGCTAGAGAAATCTTATAATCTAGTTATAGATTTCTTGCTTTTATGAAAAAAAGGTCTACTATTTGGTCTTTTATAATTTAACCATTTTAAGTACAGAGTATACTTACTTGGGAGTTTTGCTTTGGAATAGTAACTGAGCTAAGAGAACCAAAGTGACTCTGCCTTGTACTTAGTCTTGAAATCCATCTTAATAGATTAAACCTTAAGAAAATTAGTCCTGTACTTCTCCCTCACAGTGAATATAGAATGAAAGTTAGCAATAACTTGTTTAGTCTTAATAGATACCTGGCAATCGAATAGATATTTTTTTTCTGAAACTTTTTTTTAACTTAATTTACATTGTTTCCCTAAGCATCATCACAGCATACAAAATGTGATTTCCCATCCAGAATATACTGCATAGTGACTTAATCATGCATATTATTCTCCAAACTTTTCCATTTCTAGTTTCTAGAATTTTTTTTTCTTTTTACTCTTCTTTCTGACCTCCTGTCCTTTCCCACCTTCTTCTCACACTATCTCTGGAGTCTACAATTGTCTTCCATTCCTTTCCCACTCGCATTGTATTGATCAGACAATTTCTTAAATAATCAAACTACTTTCAATAGCAAGTTCACTTGGTATTATTTAAAAAAAAAATCTATTCGATGACTACAGTAAGATATATAGCCCCAGCTAGGTGCTACTTTATAGGATGCCTAAAGTTAGACTTGTGTTCAAGGAAATGTATATATCAGCTGTTTTTGCTATGAAAATATTTAGATTAATTAAGATCTTTAGTAATTCAATAAAATTTGGGTGAAAAACAGTATAGAAAGCAAACATAGATACCAGAGACAGTGGGGGAGGAGAGTGGGAAATGGCAGAGGGTAAGAGAAAGGGAATAAAGTATGGGGGAAAAAAAGCAAAACATACAGGAAACAAAAAATGGATAATTATTTGCTGACAATAACATGTATGTTGATGTGCTTGATTGAGACAATATACAGGGTACTCTGGATGGAAAATCTCCTTTTGTATGCTGTAATGATGTACAGTGAATGAATGTAAATAAAAAAAGAAAAAGAAAAAAAATAGATACCTGGCAGAGGAGATAGGGAGAGGAAAGATGCCACTAAAGCCCTCCAGAAGAACCCACAGAGAATACTTGATCAGACTAAGCTTTGCAGAGGAAGACCTAGACTCTCCCTGCTTCTATAACAGAATCTAAGTGTTGTCTTGATTGGCACCATTTTGCTCCTGCTGCCTTCTTAATGATTGTTTATCTTTAAGCCCCTTGCACAGAACTAACACTCAGAACAAAAACTGCCCTGCTCCACTTTCCGCCCAAGCAAGGATCACCTCTTTGATGCTATCAGGTTTCCTTGTGATCTTCCTGGAGGGCAAATCCTCCTTTTAATTTTGCCCCTAAGTAATTTGTACTTTCTTTCTAGATATATGCCATACTGACCCCTTTTGTTTGCATAAATTCTCTACCATGTAGAGTACAACAGAGACAATTATAATCTCTGGTTCTCTCTCTCCCCAGGGCTGACTTCACTAAAATAAATTCCTTTCCCTATTCACCAACCTTGGTATCTCAAGACTGGCTTCTGTTCAGCAGTGAATAGTACAGGCCTTTTTTCAGGTTGTAAAGTTGGGTATCCCACCTGTTCTAGTCTCAGAATCATGTTAGATATTTAGATTTCTATATAAAATTAGATACATTACTAATTTAAATAATTTATAACTTTTTAAGAGATTTTTGCTATAGGGTTAGTGTGCTTGCTGGAGAGACAGAGATAGGTAGAGAGACAGAAGGTGATAAATCACCCCATAAGGGGAATGGTCATACTACAATCCCTTCCCCTCCATTCTCCTCTTGGGATCTTTGGCATGTACACACACATGCTCAACCTCTTGGGAGTCCAGTGACATAACCACTGCACCATCTACTGATCTCAATAATTTATAAAATTTAATAAAAATGATTTAAATTTGGTTTTGATTTGCCCATTCATCAATGTATAAGGAGAGAAGACATGAAATAAAAAACTATTCTTTTAATAAGATTAAGAAACATGAATTATGGTTTTTAATTTGCAATATTTTTTAATTTGAAATAATACAAAGTTTACTCAAAAGTGAAATTTATCTAACACATATTTCCTTAGTTGATTCAAAATTTCATAATCCTGAGATTATGTGGTTTAAAAACTACATTACAAACTACATATCTTTGTGCCCAAAGAAAACTTTGCTGTTAGAGAAAAAAACAAATAATATTATCTGAGTGCATATTTTTACACATAAAAGACAAAGAACAAACTTTGTTTGTGTCTACCCTGGTTTTTCATTCCAACTTCACTTGAATTTTTGTTTGCTTTAGTTAATTTACATTTTTTTTTTTGGAGAGGTTTTTGCTATAGGCTGTATGCACTTGCCAGAAAGACAGAGAGAGACAGAAAGCAAAAAATCACCACCCGGGGGAAATGGCCATGCTGCAATCCCTTCTCCTCCATTCTCCTCTCGGGATCTTGGGCATGCATACATGAGCCTGGTGTGAGTTTAAGCCACTGGGCCAGGGCTCGAACTGCTGTCGACTACACGGGAGTCCAGTGACTTAGCAATTATACCAACTGCTGGTCCTTAGTTAATTTACTTTTAAAAGGTTTCCATTATAAATATTTAATAGGTGCAACAAAATGCAGTGGCAAATAAAGAAAAAGTTAGTTACTTAAGGTCACTAAAAGCCAGAGAAGACAATTAGAATGTATATTTCAGCCACATGGCTAGAAATTTTCAAACTAAATGAAGACCATATTTTAAAGCTATTTAGGTAAAATAGGCAGATGAAAGGGTAACAAGCAACATTGAAAATGGTATTTACTTTGCCTTGCTCAAAGTTTAATAATATGCTGAGATCCTAATGTTCCGAAGACCCCATAAAATTTACTTTAATATGTTTGTTCCTAAAGGTAACTTCCAATATTACCACTGAGGTGGCTCTGTAATGTGTCAAATTGGCTAGGCTGAAATAATTGCTCATAATTCTTTTCTCTATGTTTCAAATTAGTGGGTGTCACAGAAATATTTTGAATGAAATTTGAAGTGAACATAAATGCAAAAGTGAAGCATCATAGTGTTTTTACCCTTGGAAAGTCAGTGTGTGGTTACCAGGTGCTGTTGCAGATTGCACAGGTTGTAATTTACTTCCAGGCCCACCTTGGAGACACAGCTGGACTTGCATCTGCTCCACTTCCCTGGAACCTCTTTCAGCTTCTGTACTCCTGGACCAGAACATGTGTTTAGCTCTGCAGCGAAGGGCTCCATGGTCTCCATCAAAAGACATTTCAATCCACCACCATCAAATTCAGAGTTGAAAGACCACCATGGATAGAAGTCCGTCCTTGTGATTCATGTTTCTCCACTTTACCTTGTCTTCCCTTGCAGACTTCCCTTGAGTTCCTTGCAGCATTAGACACAAAGAAACTCTATGAAACTAGTAATTATTTGTGTGTATGTGTATGTGTGTGTGTTTGTATACCTCTGAGTGTGTATTGTTTTAATTTATTTTTATTTTTTATTTTTTATTCTCATCATAATCTTCTTTACATTAAAGTGGATTCCACATAACTTTACAGTGTATTACATTGCTTTTTCAAAAGGAAATGCCATGCATGTCAGTCAATACAGAGACATTAATCTCCCCGCTTCAACATGCAATATGAATGTGTATTCTTTTAAGACTTTTGCCATAGGGTACATGTGCTCGTCACAGAAACAGAGAGAGACAGAGAGAAATCATCCTCTATGGAGGATGGCCATACTGTTATCCTTTCTTTCCCATTCTTCTCTCCTGATTTAGGCACACACGCATATGCATCTGACATGATTTTCAAGCCAACATGTCTGTGACTGAAATTGCAGAAAACCATGTTGGAGTCCAGCATCTTAACCATTTCATCACCAGCTGGCTATTTCTGTGACTGTGTATTTTATTCTTTAACTGAATTCTGATTGATACAACTTCAAATGATAATTAGAACAAGATACTATCCAAGAGATATTCAGTTAAAGCATTTTATAATTTGTTCTTTGGCTCATTAAATAATAACACGTATTCTTAAACTAGTTAGTTTTCCAAATTGCACATACTGATACATGAGTAGAATGGTGTGGCAAAATACAAGATTTTTTTTTTTTTTACTAAAGTATAAATGAGAAGTAAATGTTGTATATATTTCTGGTGTACAACATGATGATTTGAAATAAATACACACTGTATAGTAATTCATTCTAGCTAATTTACAAATCCATCACTTCACATACTTATTTTTTGTGGTTAGAAGATGTAATATTTATTAATACTCTTTTAGCCACTTTCAAAATATATTATTATTAATTTAACTATTTTAACTATGTTTTAAATAAATATCCTAAACCTAGTCCTCCTGTCTAACTGTAACTTCCTACACTGCAAACATCTCCTGATTCTCATCCCACCTCTGAGAACCATCATTCTACTGCTTTCTATAAATTTGCATAAGTTCCTCCTAAATTCCATATGTAGTAAAAGCCTACAGAATTGGTTGTGATTGGCTTATTTCATTAGCACAATGCACTCTAGCTTCATTCATGTTATCCCAAATAGCAGGATTTCCTTCTGTTTTAAAATAATCATATTTTAGTATGTATATATATGTTTGCATGTGTATATATGTATATATATGTGTATATAAAATATGTCACATTTTCTTATTCTTTCATCAGCTAGTGACTACTTATGTTTATTCCATAGTCCAGCTAGTGTGAATAATGCTACAATGAGCATAGCAGCATTTCTTCCTTATTTCATTATATCTTCATTATTTTGATTTCGTTTAAACTTTTGGATTTATACCCAGTAATAGTAATCTTGGATTAGATGATAGTTCTATTTTAATATTTTGAAGAACATTCATATTATTTTCCATAATGGCTGTCTAATATAAATTTCTACCATGAGTGTATAAGGGTTTCCTTTTCTCCACGCAGGGTATAATATTGATGTAAAAAATTTAATCCTATTTCTTTTTTTAAATGTATGATCAGTTATTTAATTAGGCTCTTGCGAAAAAATTTAGAACACCATTTTGTGAGGATAAAATCCACTTGTAAGAGCAAACAGGGGTGTCAGATAGCCCTGGAGCTGAGGAACAGCTTTAATTTTTGGTAAAATTTGAGAGTCCACAGCTTTCTGATTAGCATTAAATAATGTAAAAACAAACATAAAATAATGTTATTAATAATAATAGCAAAAATAAAATACCTCAGAATGAATTTAGCAGAAAAATGTATAATTTGTACCATTCGTACTATATAAAACATTTTGAAGTAAGAACTAAATAAATACAAATATATCACTTAAAATTATTATTATTACTATTATTTTGCTACTGTGCATGTATGCTCATCAGAGAGGCAGAGAGGGAAAGTGAGAAAAACCCTCATGGGAGGAAGGTTATGCCACAGTCCCTTCTCCATTCTCCTCTCATAATTTTGGCCATGCACACACACATGGCTTGTGTGTTTTTCAAGCTGCGAAATCTGAGATTTGAACTATGTGGTTGGCCATGTGGGATCCAGCTGCCATAATCACTGCAACACAGGCTGGTCCCCAAATCGAGTGTTCTAAACATAATCAATAATTTAAAACTGCTACTTCAGATATCACTCTCTCTACCTCTACACCCCTGCCCTTACTGTGCCCTTTAGATATTTATATCAGAAGAATTGTCTATGTGAATATGCTTCTCAATATTCTCTTTTCTGATTGCTGTTCATTTCTTTGTGTACTTTGTGATTCAAGGGAACATTATAAATTATCTTCCTCAACCAGTTTCCAAATAATTTTAGAATTCTAAACAGTAAAACATACAAAGATCTGCATTATCTGATACGTATTAGAAAAGATAATATATTTTAGGCAGGTAGGTTTGAAATATAATACTGAATGTCAGAATTGGACAAAAATCTCAATTTACACCAATAGTTCTGGAAAACTTAAACTCATGGCACAAAGGCAGTCAAGAAAACATGCTTTTTCAGGAATGTCAGCAGTTGTACAATAATAGTTTTCTTGCTATAGTGAAGAAAATATTAGAATATATATTTTCTGTATAGTAATTTATTCTAGCTAATTTACAAATCCATCACTTCACATACTTATTTTTTGTGGTTAGAAGATGTAATATTTATTAATACTCTTTTAGCCACTTTCAAAATATATTATTATCAATTTAACTATTTTAACTATGTTTTAAATAGATATCTTAAACCTACTCCTCCTGTCTAACTGTAACTTCCTACATTAAGATCTATGACCCACAAATAATTATTTCTCTATTAGAAAAGGCTTTAGGGGCCTGGGGAAGTACATTTGGAGGAGGGATACAGAGACAGAGCATTGACGGGACGGGGGAGGAGTGGCGTTATCTGTTGAAGATATTTTGATCAACTGGACTGGGGAGAAATGTTCACATATTGAAATGTTCACTTTGTAAACTAAATAATATAATTGAATGTTTAAAAAAATATAAAAAAGAAAAGGCTTTAATTACTTGATTTGTCTTTCTTACAATCAGAAAGCCTGAAACATAGAACTTGTCACCAAGATAATTGTTCATTGAATTGAAGTGTTCGTTAATTGATAACAGGACTCATCCTATTTGTTGTCCCTGGCATAGTGTCTTTGTGAAGGGTAAGTCATGCCCACAACCATTAACAGACTATTTTGACTCATTGAAAAATGAGCCTGTTTCTACATCCTTTTCTTGGGACAGTATTTTGTGATGTATACAAGCCCCCCTATATCTGTTAAGTACACTCTTTGCTGATCTCTTCCTGAAACACAGACTTTTCATTCTAATCACCAACCTAAGAATTGTGAAAGTCACCTGTGTTCTATAAGACACCTCCTGCCCTGCTTCCAGATGTCCCACCTTTTCGAGCCAGACCAATGAAAGAACTCTTTTCACTAAAGTCCAAACCTTGTCTTACACTTTCAAAACAAAATGAAAAGAACTCCTGTATCTGATCCCCCCTAAGAAGGCATGTTTACCTTTCTCCAAGTCAGTCACACATATTTGTGTTTAGAAATAAGCAGCATTAATCATCATTTTTCTGTAGTTGATTATTTCAGTGACAATTTTACTAATTCTACCTTTATTCTTAATTGGGACAGTTCTCACATTATCACTACTGTTTATTAATAACCCTGTAGTGACATTCTATCAGACATAGAGATGGTATTACTTTTCTCCTGCTAGATAACAAATTACTAGACATTTGCTTAACACAATAATTATTTATTATTTTATAATTTGAAAGACTTAGGACTTTAGATATAATTTAGTGAGATTTTTTACTTAAGGTCACACAGGGTGTGAGGCAGGACTATATTCTCATTTGAGATTCTGGGTTATCTTTTAAACTCACATGACTGTGAGTAGAATTCATTTTCTCATAGATACAGAACTGATAATAGCTTGTTTCCTTAAAGCTACTGAGAGTCTCTGCTGCTTCAAGTTTTTTCTTCCAAGGCCTTAAAAAAAGTCTCACCCAGTTAGGTCAGGTCCACCAAGAATTATCTCCCTTTTGATGAACTCAAAGTCACCTCAATAATACTTTAATTTTATCTTCAAACATCCCTTCACTTTCTCAGTATAAGGTCATATAATTATGTAACCAAACAACAAGAGAACTTAAGTGACTGTATTTTATTTAATTTTAAGTCCACCTTAGTAGATTAATCTTAGGAAAATCAGTTTTTAACTTTTATTTTTCACTTCCTTTACAATGAATCTTACAAAGCCTACAATTTTTACCTAGTTTGCAAGGATTATAAACTAATGCTTGACTAAAGAGAGTTCATGATAACCTTGCTGAGTCTTTAACAGATGCATGGCAATGGCAACAGGGAGGAGAAAGATATCCCTTCCATATGATTGGCTGAGAAGATTTTATAAGCATAAGCATTACAAAGATACATTTAGACCCTCACTGCCTCTAAAACAGAATCTAAGAGTTGTCTTGACAGGTTCCATTTTGTTCCTGCTTAATCATTACTTACCTGTAAGTCTATCGCAAAGAACTGAAGCAATCGTCTGCATACCCAGAAACAAATTGGCTCTCAAGCAGTGATTTTCTCCCCACTGCTATCAGATCTCCTTGTGATCCTGCTAGAAGACAATAATCTCGACTATTTCTCCTGCTCATTTTTCTATTTTTTCTATTTTCATCTAATTTGTATGCACCCAAACACTTGAGGCAAGTGATGAGAGAATATTTCTTCCAAGATCGTTAGGACTCTCACTCACTGGCCTTAAACCTGCATCTGAGAGCCTGGAAACTGCCCAAGTGGCAAAGGTAAACAACAGAGAGGGAGGAGAAAGCACTCTCCAACGTGGAATGGATCATGCCACATTCCTTTTTCGTCCATTTTTCGTCATGTCTGCATTTTGGACATGCATGCATATGTGCCCAGCATGTTTTTTAAGCTGCTGAGATTAAACTGCCTAATTGTGCATATGTGATCTGACTCCCTTGACCACCAGGCCATGGACCAGACCTATCCTTATTATTATTTTAATTGCCAGAGAATGCATGTGCTCTCCAGAGAGAGAAATACAGAGAGGGGAGAGGGACAAAGCACCCTACAACGGAGAACGATCACCACAGTCCCTTCTTATTCATATTTCTACCCTGTTGGGACCTTGGGCAAACTTGTACATGTACTCAGTGTGTCCTTCAAGTTGAAGTTCAGTTTATGGTTTTTCTGGAAATATAAAGCACATGCATGACCTCAGTCAGCAAATGCCTGCCAAACTCCATTTTCAATTTAGGTTTAGTTATCTACTTAGAATCTCTCCAGAAGAATTCTGTTTATTCTAAGTTCATGATGTCACTGATTTTCTAATGTAATACCAGTTTTGCTTTCTTAAGTTAAATCACATTAGTACATGATATATTATTTTTAATATCAAAAAAAATTGATAAATTTACTTTCCTAGATGTTTTTCTAGTTCAAAAATGATACTATGAAGTTTATTGCTTGGCATGTGGGTTTTTTGGGGATGTTTTGTACTGTCTCTGCTTGTATTTGGTATTATCATCAACCCTTGAGGTAGTGGAATCTAAGAGTTCTTATTCTATCAGATGTCACTCAGACCAGTCAAAGGAAACCAGGATTGGTACAGCAGAGCAGAAGCTTTATTCTTTGATTAAGGAGTAAGAAGGGAGAGTTCATGCTCTAAGGATATCTTCTTCCAGGTGGAAGTTAAGCAGGGCCTTTTTTTGTTTGTTTGCTATAGGGTATGTGTGCTAGCCAGTGAGAGAGAGAGAGAAAGAAAAAGAGAGAGAGAAAGTGAAAAAGCTCCTTCTCCTCCATTCTGCTCTTGGGGCTCTGGGCATGCATGCAGAAGTGCCTGGCGTGTTTTTCAAGCAATGGATTCAGGACTTCACCCACACTATTGGCCTTGTGGAATCCAGTCACCTTAACCACCAAGCAACTAGATGGACCGAGCAGGGACTTTTAAAGGGAGTGAAGCTTTCATTACAAAATTAAAGGAGATTCCTGGAACATACATGGACTTTACTCTTTTGCACCTGGTTCTGTACACATCTCAATTTGTGCAAGATACTCTAGGACTACCTTGAATTTTTCTGATAATTGGCCTTGTGGAATCCAGTCGCCTTAACCACCAAGCAACTAGATGGACCGAGCAGGGACTTTTAAAGGGAGTGAAGCTTTCATTACAAAATTAAAGGAGATTCCTGGAACATACATGGACTTTACTCTTTTGCACCTGGTTCTGTACACATCTCAATTTGTGCAAGATACTCTAGGACTACCTTGAATTTTTCTGATTTGAGTTAGTTTTGCAGTTTAAACTTATGTCCTGGGTTCCTGTAAGCAAGCACAGATACAGAGGCAGGTTAGTTTCTATGTCATTCTGGGCTTCTCATGGTGACAGAATTAGTGTAATGCTAGCACCATAAAATGGCAGGTTAGCATTTTCTCCTATTTTGTATTCGGGAAAATGGCATTGGATTGGAATTATATGCTCGAATAATTGGTATAATTCAGACATCTGAATTTGGATGCTTTTCTTTGCTAGAAAATGGTTAAATACAAACCCAATATCTTAAAAGATATAATGTTCAGGTTATTTAATTCATCTGGAGTGAGTTGCAGTATTGTGTATATTTCAAGGAATTTACCCATTTCACAGAAGTTGTTGCATGTATGAATATAGAATGAGCTTTAGTTTATAAATCAATTTTTTATATTTGTATGTTCTATGATGTCACCTATTTCATTTTGTTATATATACTTTGTTTCCTATATTTTAATTTTCTTGGTCTGTCTTACTAAGAGTTTATCAATGCTGTTGATTTTCTCAAGGATCCAGTAACTGTTTTCATTGTTCAAGTTTTATTTTTCTTTATTTTTAATGTTACTGATTTCTGTTCTTATTTTTAGACATCATTCCTTCTACTTGACTTTGAACTGTTTTATCCTTTTCTCAGGTTCTCAGGGTGATAGCTTAAATCTTTCTTATATTCCAGAAGTACATTTTAGTTCCTTGATGCTTGATACTTCTTGTCTGGTGGTACAGAGTGTACAAGAGAAGTATTTTTTTTTTTATTATTCTCACTCACCCTGTGTTTTAGACAGGCCCTGTGTGCTGTCCTTCTGAATCGTGGCACCTTCTCTGTGATTCTCTCTCTCTGTGTGTTTGATTCCTGGATTCGCCTGTCCATCTCCCACAGATATTGAAGGTGTGCCTTTTCCAATAATAAAAACATTTTTTCATTATACGTGATAGGAGAAAAGTGTTTATTTGGACTTTCAAGCAGCAAGAATATTCCTCTGCTCTAGTCTGTATAAGAAAGGTTACTTTTTTAAAGTGCTATCTCTCTTCTGTCATTTTTCTTTTCTTTTTTTTTTTTTAATTGAGAATTTAGTTAGATCTCTGGAGAAGAGCTTGCAAAAGGTACAATTTCCAATTTGTATCTGCCTCACCTGGTGGTTCTATATTGTCTCACTATCCCTCATTTTTGTTGACAAATTATTATAATTTTCTCTCAATTCTTTTTTTCAATCTCTACCAGATACGTTTTCCTGAAGAAAGAAGCTGCTACCTTCTGTGTTTTCCATAAAAGTTACTTCCTTTCAGTTAATTTTTGTCAGTTGGTTTACCAGTGATTGATTTCTTTAGTGGACTTGAGAGGACTTATAACTTTCAGGTGATCTAGCACTTTATGATAGGCATATAAATGCTTTCTTCATTTTTCAAGTTATCTACATCCAAGTGGAGGTTGGACAGTACTAGTCTTTTAAAAGGAAAATTTTGTATAGAACATGTCACAAGTAGTCTCTCAATAAAGACTTATTTAATGACTATATTATGGCATTCTATGTATAAGGAATAGCAAAGTTTTCAGAGTGAGAATTCAACTTACATTTTTGGAATTAGGAAGTTACACAATGAAAGGCTACTACAGTTACACTATTCAACTTACATTCGTGGAATTAGGAAGTTACACAATGAGAGGCTACTAGAGTTACACTACTACTATAATTTCAAAAATTTGTCTATATTGTGTCTATATTGTTGGAGTCAAATCTAGAAAAAGAAGGGTAGTCTCTGTGGTTTGGATATTTTATTAATGAGTTGATTTTTTTTTTCTTTTAAGGTTTTTGCTACAGTGCATGTGTGCTCACCCGAGAGAAAATGAGAGAGAGAGAAATTAAGAAATAGCCACCAAGGTGGATGGTTATGCTGCAATCCCTCCTCCTCTATTCTCCTTTTAGGATCTTGAACATTCATGCACATTAATTTGGTGTGATTTTCAAGCTTCCAAGTCCAGAATTCCAACCTCAGTCAGCCATGTGGGAGTCTTAACCACCATGCCACCTGCTAGCTTCATTAATGATTATTTTCTAAGAATGGTTAAATGAGGACTGATTTTGAGGGAACAAGGTATTTTCAATTTTGGAACTTTGGTTGATGAACTGCTTCTTAGATATGTGCTATAAAAAACAAATGTTTTTCAAATATAAAACACTTATCCCTGAATTAAAGTTTAAAAAACCATTAGAAAGCACTTCGGTCATCTTCTGCTTAAAAAATGAAAAAGAAATACACACACAGACACACACACACATATATATATGCATAATATTCACATGAGGTATTATTGTGTGTGTAGATACATACATACTTATGTATGTATCTGTATAATGTATATGTAAATGTATAATGCAAAAATATCATATATTTGATGGTTCCTGCCAAATCCCCCATTTTTTCTCATGGTATGAAAGCCTTCTACTATGTTGGGCTTCTGGCCTCAATTCACCATTTTACCCTAGCCATTATGATTAATTGCATGTTTTATGATTTTAGACTTATTTACATAATAGTGTGTTGATAGTAGTAACATTATCATTATGTATATAAAATGTACCTGTTAGATACTGAGCAAAGAATATTACACATATTTTTTTAATTTGTGAGACATCCTGAGAATTAAAAATTGTGTCTTCATTTAGTGATTAAGAAACAGGAGAGGGACCAGCAGTTAGCATAATGGCTATGTCGCTGGACTCCCATGTAGTCGACTGCGATTCGAGTTCAGGACCCGGCAGCTTAAACTCACACCGGGTGCGTGTGCATGCGTGCCCAAGATACCGAGAGGAGAATGGAGGAGAAGGGATTGCAGCATGGCCACCCCTCTTTGGGGGTGATTTCTCGCTTTCTGTCTCTCTGTCTTTCTCTGTCTTTCCGGTGAGCGCACATGTGCCCAAAGCAAAAAAGTCTCTCCAAGAAAAGAAAAATAAATAAATGGGAGGAAAAGAGGCTACATAACCTGTTCAATTTCATAGTTTCTAAGAAATGTAACAGGTTTTGATTTACTGTACAATGTTTACAAATAATGACCAGATAGTGTGGCATGTCTACAAGCAGAAACTGGTCATCAATTCCTCAATAAGAGTGAGAATAGCAGTTTCGCAGATATGTATAGTGGATTATTGACAGAGCAAAGAAGTGGACAGAACTGGTCAAAGCTCATCTTCTTATTTTCAGATAAATCTCGGCTTTTCCATGGAGGGGAGTCTTTTGGACCCAAGAAGGATCTATGTAAAAATTCCAAAAAGTGCCTGATAGAATGAAAGAAAGAATAACATCCTAAAGCTGCATAGTGAAACTTAGTGATAAACTATGCCAATATCTTCACAAAACTAGACATACAGGTGAACTTCACAGGAATAGTGGGCCTCAATCAAATATTAGTCACCAGGATAGAGCTTGACTACTTCACAGTGTAGGGTTAAAAACAAGCCATATTAGAGCCTTTAGGTAACACAGAAGTTAAAGCTCTGGACTCCCTCGTGGTCGATCGCAGTTCGTGTCCCAGACCTGGCAACTTGAAACTCACACTGGGCATATGTGTGTGTATGCCCAAAATCCCAAGAGGAGAAAGGAGAAGAAGGTATTGCAGCATGGCCATTCCCACTCTTCCCCCTGGGATGGGGGTTTGTGTGATTTCTTGCTTTTGGTCTCTCTGATGAGCATATGTAACTTATAGCAAAAATTTCTCTCAAAATAAAAAGTCATCTCTAAGGTATTACTATATAAGAAAAAGCAAACTCAGAGAAGGCCTTTTGAGTATGGTTAAATACATATGAATTTTACAGAAAACATTTATTGCATAAACATTAGAAAATATAGGACAGCTGGTGGCATGGTGGTTAAGGGGCTGAATCTCACAGAGCTGATTGAACAACTGGAGTCTGTGACCAGCAGCTTAAGAAAACATACTGCATACTTGTGAGTGCTACTGACAAGGAGAATGAAAGAGAGAAGGTTGTGTCATGGCCATCCCAACTTGGGGTGAATTTTTACTTTCTCTCTCTCTCTGTCTTATGCATGTACCTACAGGATAAAAAAAGTATATCAGGGGTTCAAAGTTGATAAAATTGTTTTATTTCATTTTATTTTATTTAGCCAAACAGTGCCTGTGCTATCCAGAGACAGAGAGCAAACAAAAGAGCCTCCTAAGGGGGGTGATCATCTCACAGTCCCTTCTCCATTTCTCCTGCCTGTTGGAATTTTAGGCAGGCACACATATATGTCCCGTGTGTTTTTTAAGTCACTATACTGTCAGCCATGTGGGATTTAATTGCCTTCACCACCAAGCCATTGTCTGGCCTCAAAAAAATGAACTTTTGTCATTAGAAATGATCATGATTTATGCTCCTAAGACCTGCGATTCTTAGAATCATGGTACATCATACCTGAAAAACATAATTAAAAATTCCCATGGATAAAGTCAAAATGTATGAAAAGGTAAGTATATATGGAAGTATATAAGGAGCAATTAACTAACGTAGTCCTCCTTTTCCTTCTCAAACACTGAAGGCACAGCTGCCAGCTACTTCGCCCTTATTACTTATTAGTGATAACTACTGACAATTTTAACATATTATGATTGTTCAAAAAATACATGTTTATGTAAATATCATTTGCTTTACTTCTATGAGACTCATTTTGGTGGAAATACATTAAATTTATTTTTATAGGCTTTTTTAGCTTCAAACATTGAGAATCCAACATTTCGATGATCAGTGTCAGTTGCTCATTATTTCCAAAGCTATTCTCTTGTGAAACTTGGGTTTCTCCCATCAGTTCCCACTTATTTTGCTAGATTTCTGACATCACTTTGTTTTCTGTCCAGTCTGAACTTCTTGATAAATTATTTTAAATACACTGTCATCAGTACCCCAATTCCCTTAGCTTCTCATTCTTCCACTGAACATTTCTTGTTAAAACCCTTAATGTAGAATCTAAATATCTACTTGCTCTGCTCCTGCCCCCAAGCCCCTGGGACATGTTGGGGAAAATTACATAACTGGTTTGATTAGTGTGGAAGCAGAGTCTTTGTTTCAAGATCCAAACTTGTGGGAATGTCAGCACTGCTCACTAATTACAGAACTCATTCCAAACTTAGTCTTCACTTAATGCAGTGTTTTAAGATACCTCATTGTCATTCTCTCTAAACTAATCGACTACATTTCGATAGATAGTTTACTTTATAATTATCACAAAAAATTGAAACACTCAGATGTGAGTGTCCTTAGCACCTTCAGCATGCCCTGGGGCTCCTTCCTGAATGTTTAATCTCAATAATCTCCCAATTCCTACCTTTCAAACAAACTTTCAATATTTTCATTTCATTCTGTCATCCTTCCCTCCTTAATATATTTACCTTATTTCCTTGGCTTCATCATGAAGCATTTAGCAATGATGCCTAAGCTCACTGAGAATATATTAATTCTGTATCTTCATTACCTATGAAAATCAGATTAAATAGCTCTCTATATAGCTATTAAATAATTCTGTTTTCAAAATGTCCATCAACAAATTACTCTATCCAGTATTAATATCTTAGTCTTGAATAAAATGTTTATAGAATGGTAATATTTCATTATTCTTATACTTAAAACCAATCATTTTGCCATCCTGCCTACTATCCTATTTAGATTATATTACATCATAAAAACAATTCGTTCTCATAGATTTCTGTTTTCTTTATTTTATAAAAATGACAATGAAGTTAAATCCCATTCAACTCTCTCAAAATATGAAACTTCTCAATGGCTTTTTAAATTTAAAAAAAAAATCTAGAGGGCACATGTTCTCACTGGAGTCAAGAGAGACAGGGAAAGTGAAAAAAGTGCCTTCCACTGGGGATGGTCATGCCATGGTCTTTGCTCTCATTTCTCCTCTCCTTTGTGGATCTTGGGCATACATGTACACGCACTTGGTGTGTGTCTCAAACTGCCAGCTCCAGAACTCCAACCACAAACTTGACCATGTAGGATCCACTGGCCTTGCCCATCATGCCACAGGCTGTGTTAGGGAAATCCTCCTTACAACCCTGATACGGAACTTTTAACAGTGACTACACTGTCACTACTGTGTCCATCCTAATGTTATGTCTGTGCGACAGCTGAAGTAAGTAGAACTTGGTCTTCTTTTTCTTTTTCTCTCTTTTTTTCTTTCTTCTTCTTTCTCTTTCTCCTTTCTTTCTTTCTTCCTTTCCTTCTTTCTCTCTTTCTTATTTCTCTTCCTTTTTTTTTTTCCTCTTTCTTTCTGCTTTATTTTTGCTTTCTTTCTTTTATGTCCTCGGGTGAGTAAGCGTCTATAAGGCAACTCACATTTTATAATTGCACCATATATCTAAGAATGACCATAAAAGTGCAATGAATATTTCTTTTGGAACAATAAATATATTTTAATCAGTTGACAAACTCATAAACACAGAATCATGAATAATAAGAATCAACCCTATACATTTCACATCAGCTATGCATATATGTATTTATATATATATGTATTTTATTAGTCTTTATTCCAAAGTCCTCATTTATATAAACATGTATACACACACAAACTGTATATTTTATATATATATATGCATATATGGGTGCATGGACACGTCAGAATATACACTGTGAAAATATAAATTTCAATTTAACATTCAGCAGATCAGTTTTTTTAGTGCTTTCTCCAATTCCACTACCTTGTAAATAATTTTTTTCTTCTCTTCTTCCATGTTTTGTTTCTTTTTTTTTTTTTTTTGGGGAGGTTTTTTTTTTTTTTTTTTTTTTCTATAGGCGTTTTTTTTGCCATAGGGCGCGTGCACTCACCAGACAGACAGAGACAGAGAGACAGAAAGCAAGAAATCAACCCCCAGGGGGGACGGCCACACCATAATCCCTTCTCCTCCATGCTCCTCTCGGGACCTTGGGCATGCACGCCCACACACCGGGCGGGAGTTTAAGCCACTGGATCCGAGACTCGAACAGCCTTCGACTACGTGGGAGTTCAGCGACATAGCCATTACGCTAACTGCTGGTCCATATTTTGTTTCTAATCTCACAATTTTGTCACAAATTTGTGTCCAGATAGCAATTCAAGAGAAATAAAAGTGTAATAGTAATCGCCTTCTGAAAGAATTTGGTGAAAGCTGAGAGGATCATCCTCTGTTATGTTCTATGGAAGACCCCACAAAATGATGTGCCCTTTGCTGGTCTAACTCTGGAACTATTTTCATATGTGTAGAAATTAATGAGCTTTGTGATGCTCTGCAGGTTCCATAGTGTCTTCTTCAATGTGTGATCTCATAGAGGAACATTGCTTCTTACCACTCCTTCCAGAATAAGATTCACTCCATAAGATCCTCTGATGAGGTGGAGGGGTCACTTTACTTTCAGGAGAGGGCTCTTGTCAGGGCAAAAAACTTACCAGTGTATTCTTTCATCATCTGTAATTTCTTCTTGGCCCACAGAAAATTAAGATGCTTGCCATGCCTTGCTTTTTGTACATGAAACTGAGTACTATTGTTTGACTCTTAACTCTTTTAACTCACTTTCTGTTTACATGCTATAATTCTTTTACAAAATTAAAAAAATAAATCCACCTTACAGTAAATTTCCCACAAAGAACATATGCCATTCGTGTTCCAAATCTCCCCATAGCGGGTGTGGTGACACCTGCCTTATGCCAAATCTCCCCATAGCACCAGTGCTCATGTCATTGAATCCACTCTTTCTCTTTTATTATGGATGGTTTAATTTAGGCTCTCAGTATTTCATGTAATTCATCAAAAATAGTTTTCTGACATCTCTACCTTTGTTTTCTTCAATTCATATTATATATGTCTATCAGAATTATGTTTTAAAATACTGAAAGTTGTAATGTAGTAATTTAAACATTATAATCACAATAATTATCATCACAATAAATTTCACATATTTAAGTACTCATGAAATTACAACTAAAGTTCTAAGTGTCATAAAGTGTTGCCTGATAGGTTGTCTATGAATCTCTTTTTTAAATGACACACTGTAAAATGTCTAGATTACCAATAAACACACTTAAAGCTATAATTCCATTTAAAATTTTCTTTACAGCTTTTCAACTTTTCCTCAAAATTACACTTCAGTACATATAGTTATCTGCTCTTTTGATAATAATGTCATGATTTATGTGTCATTCCTTTTGCTGTCTAGAATATTCTTTCCAACTTCTGCTTAGAAAACTCTTTCCTTCCAAGACATGTCTGCAATTTAGCCAATGTAGATATTTTTCCCAACACACTAGGCATCATTAGTTGCTCTTTTTCTTTATGATACAAAAGCACATAAAGAAAAAAAACATATTTTTGACTTACTGGTTAATGGAAATAGATTCAGTTTTATCCTTATGGATGTACTAGCCTCGTTTTCAATTTTGTTAACAACCTGAGAGCTAAAAAGTGAGTATGTGTCAGAGTACTTTAAGTAGAATTGACAAAGAACATGTCCTATAACCATTTCAAAGTCTTTCCAATCTCTTTTGAGAGCGATGAGAGAGAGAAAGGATTTACAGAGACTTTTCAGTGAACAAATACATGCTGAGAGTCTCAACTCTTCCCTCCAAAGTGGGTCATGAATGAGCTACACTAGATATTAGTGTCTTCACATCAACTTTGGGGAATGTCAACTTCATCCTTGGAGAGCTTGATATTTGTTCCCCAATTTAGGAGTAATGAGGACTGGTGTCAAACACCTGAAAGAGAAAGCTAAAATGTCTGTGGCAGAAAATAACTGGTCCGATTGAATAGGGGACTGCTTTTGAAGTATGTCTACATGAGCAACACTTGTTAGTCAATAAACTAATGATTTAGTTCTATTATAGGGGAACTGAACAAGCCGGAGGTTGCCAGTGTGGGATCATTTTGGATCTAAACAGAAAGAGCTACCTCCCTTTTCACTCCCTGAAGGAGATGAAAATTCTGACACTGGGCTGAACTTCTTTAATCTTCTGGGACACTAAGAAAGCAATGGTAGAAAACTTGTATTAACTTTTATATTACTATAATTAGAATTTGTTCATTTGGAAGTGTTTATTTAGCCATTTTCTGCAGCTATATTTTCACTCACACACACACGCACACACACAAAATCCAAGAGGGAAGAAAAAATATCTATGAGAATTAACTTCTGTTCTGAAATTTTTTAAAACTTTTTAAAAATTAATACAGGTGGTTCTCAACATTGTCCACTCAACTTCTCAAATTATTTAGTGTTGTACAAAACAACAACAAAACTACTGGGGCCAATAGATGGTGAAATGGTTACATTGCTGCACTTCCGCATGATCAACTGCAGTTCGACTCCCAGCCTCAGTTCAACTCACACTGGGCACGTGTGTGTGTGCCCAAAATCCCAAGAGGGGAATGGAGGAGAAAGAACTGAGGAGTGGCCATCTCCCATGAAGGGTTATTTCTTGCTTTCTGTCTCTGTCTCTTCTGCAAGAGCATGTACCTTATAGAAAAAAAAAGGAAAAATCTCTAAACACACACACACAAAAAACACTAATACACTAACACAATAATATATCAGAATATAATTCATGAGCAATAAAGTATGACAAATGTATACATTTATATAGCAATCACCATATTTGAGAGATTCTATTTACAACACTCAGGAAAGCACAATGCCCTTCCCAGTTATTCCCCACTTCCGGCTAGATCTAAGGAAATGCTGATAATGATTTCTATCATTCTAGATCAGATTTGTCTTTTCCTAGGTTCTCATATTTTTTTCTCATTCTTCATTTCTTGTAGGATTTTGCATTCATATTTACATTTTTCTACTTTCTTTGTGATCACATTTTTTAAAATATTTAACGTACACTCAGAATAATATTAATTAAAATATCTCCCTTCTTCCTAAATGGTAAAAGAACATAACTGGCATGACATATTTCTAATGTAGATAACATAGGTCAAGTATCTGTTTTATTATTTATCCATTTTTTTTTGTTTGTTTTTTGCCATAGAATGTGTGCACTCATCAGAGACAGACAGAGAGGAACAGAGATAGGGAAAGTGAAAAATCACCCCCAAGTGTGGATGGTCATTTCATGGTCCCTTCTCCTCTATTATCCCCTCAGGGTTTTGGGCACATACATGTGCCCAGGGTCAAGTACCTGTTTTAAATCTTACTATGCTGTACCTCTATATTGTTATTGCTGCTATTGTTTAATATTTAGTCAAAGGTAGAATTCCAGAATATTTCTAATTTTGCTTTCTTTTCATTCTTCTTTAAATCACAGAAATCCTTTTTGGGGTTAATTTCCTGCTACTTAAATCACATCCTTTAGAATTTCTATTACGGGTAGCCTTTTAATAATAAAAAAAAAATTCTGGAATTGTCCTTATTTTATCATTATTTTTAAAAGATAGTAGAACATGGCCCTGATTCTTGATTCAGTTATTTTCTTTAGAAATTGGAAACATGGCACCAGAATGTGGCATAATTGTTACATTACTGGACTCCCATGTAGTGTACCATGATTTGGGTTCCAGACCTGGTGGCTTAAAACTCATGCTGAGCATGTATACATGTGTGTTCAAAATCCCGAGAGAAGGGATTGCAGCATAATCATCACCCATGGGGAGTGATTTTTCACTATCTGTTTCTCTCTCTCTCCTTGTTAGTGTATGCACCCTATTGTAAAAATTTCTCTTAAAAAATTGAAGGCATTACTCTTTTCCCTTATGGTTTCTTTTATTGATATTAAGAAAATACTTCCCCAAAATATCATTTTTCTTGCACTGTGAAATTCAAGAGAAAGGACTCTCTTGAGATCTGTAGTCATACAACACTGTCTATTGTTGAAGGAAGGAGTATCTGAGTTGTGATTAGGGATCTTGTATAAACTAAACTACACCTTCAGTTTAATAAAAGTTGTATTTCACGTATTGTTGCATAATAGTCAACTATGGTTCTTGTTAAAAGAATCATCATTTTCTACTGTAAAATCTTCTCTGTTTCCTTCCATTGGAAATTATTCCCCTTCAATCGGGCTTTGTCTTATTTTTCCAAATGACACAATAACCAGAATAATGTCTTCTAGTTGTTTTTTTGTTTGTTTGTTTGTTTGTTTTCTTCAGATTTTTGCTGGAAAGCATGTGTGCTTACCAGAAAGAGAGAGTCAGAAACTGAGAGGGGAAGGAAGAAAGCACTACACTTTGTAAGAGGAATGGTCACACTGTAATCTCTTGTTCATTTCTCCAATTTGTTGGAGTTTGGGTCACACACAAATACAACTGTGTGTTCTGAAGCTATTGGTTCTAAGATTTAAGACACAAAGTTTGACTTGTAAGATTCGACTGCCTTAACTATGAGACTATGGAGCCAGCCTATTGAAATGATTATTTATTTATTTTTTAATTCTCTTTTTCCCTTCTTTCTTCTCTCTCTTTCTCCTTTCTCCCTCCCTTCCTTCCTTTGTTCTTTTCTTCCTTCCTTTTATTTTTATTTTTATGATGATTTTCCTTGGTTTAAATTCAATGAAGCATTACTTGTTTAAGTGGTGGAAAATATTAATAGTAGTCATTTCCCTTTGGTAACTTTTAATTGAATAAAAGACATAAAAGATCTTACTTGGCAAATGAGTCTGTAAGTAAGACCATGGAGGCAGGCAATATAATACTTTCAAAAGCCTTGACATCACCTAAGTTTGTTAAAAAAGCATACATATTCTTATCCTACTATTGTAACTTAATAAGTAACCTCTTGCTCAGACAGCTAAATTAAAACTTCCTCACCTCAGCTCCTCTTTGGCAACCCACTTTCTGGGACCCCTTCCTGCTCAGGGAGCTATCCTCTCCTCCAATAAACTTTACTTTGCTACCTCCTCTTGTTGTCCACACTTCTAATTCTTCCTGATCACAGAACATGAACTTGGCACCTCAGAAAATCCTGAGGCATCTATATATCTATACATACATACATTACACACACACACACACAAACACACACACACAGAGTACTTAAAGTACTCTGTAATCCTAAGAATATTTCATTCTTAGTTAATTTTTATTAATATTTTGTAATTTATGTTTTCTTTATTAGCACTGTATATGATCACTGAGCTACATAATTGATTTTTTAGGAGAGAATGAGCACATCTTTAAAAAGAAATTTGTATAGAGTTTTATAGCAGCATACAGACTGAGGTAAATATTTGGTGCCTATTTTATTATGATGGAATTTCTATGCAAATTCTTACTCACAAGAATAGACTGTGTTTGCAGCTGTAAAAATGAATACGTAAAAAAAAATGACAAGACAGACAGCCTGTCACAGAGGCAGCTGCTCCGCTCTGTACAAGAGACATGGAAATGAATGAGCAGTCTGTCTGTTTTCTCATTGCTCTGAGTGAAATGAGATGCTAAGAAGATCATGGCCTTAGGCTTGTCTATATGTATGCCCCTTAATTGGGAAGTGAAAAATGTGAGTTTTCCTAAGTTAAGAAAGAATTCCAAATGATAGTATTACAGTCAAACATGAACCTTTCTACCATTATCACTCTTTCAAGGTTACTTAGCTTAATTGATTTTTATTTTTAAAAATCTTGCCTTGATATAACCTGAAAATTAATGTAGCACACATTTTAAGGTTAATCAATTTGTAACTTGATCATGCATACCCACTTTCCAGAGATTTCTATTTTCCTTTGAGCTTTAAAAATATATAAAAGCACAAATTGTTTCTAAGATGTATAAAAAATTATGTTAAAAATTACTTGACTGGGAACCAGCAGTTAGTGTAATGGCTATGTCGCTGGACTCCCATGTAGTCGACTGCGATTAGTGTCCGGACCGGTGGCTTAAAACTCACGCCGGGCGCGTGTGTGTGCGTGCCCAAGATCCCAGGAGGAGAATGGGATTGCGGCGTGACCATCCCCCCTGGGGGGTGATTTCTCACTTTCTGTCTCTATGTCTCTGTCTGTCTGGCAAGCGCATGTGCCCTATAGCGAAAACCTCTCCAAAAAAAAAAATTACTTGACTTATATACCTAATCTCAAGTGAATTAATAACTTTATACCATGTAATACCATAAAATAATAAACAAAAATTTAGATTGTGATTTTGAACAAAAGGTATCAAACCACAATATTAGGAATAACAATGGTAAACATCATCCAGCTACTGAGAGTATTATCATTAAAGTAAATTTTACAATTTCACAAAACACATTACTTTTTCAATGAAAATATGACAACAATGGTGTATTTCTCGATATGCACAAAGACACGTACACTTTACTAAAATTTTTTCTACCCTTCATTAAGAAAGAGCAGAATAGATGTCTAAAGATTTAAATGAAATCATGATATAATTAGAATAATAAATAAAGTTTTTCTGCTCACCCACATTCATCTTAATTTTATCAAAGCATCATTACTTCCAATTTTGTTGGTATGGTGTCAATAATTCCTTCTTTTTTGAAAGTTAAAAGTTTCTAGGTTATCTGGCAACTTCTAGCACACACACTTGTCCAGGATTCCAGCAGCTGAAAGAGAAAATTTGATATAAGGTAGAAAAAGTCATAGGCCTGGTTACTACCCCATATCAACAAGATGGGTTGGCAGATAGTGACCACACTCAGGAGGTGCCACAATGCCATACCCTACATCACAATTCAAAGAATAAAAATAGGTGCTGATGGTACCTTCCAAATATTGCTCAAATTTATTTTGTGACTACGCCTAACTCAGGATCATGTAAGGAAGGAAATTTTCAAAAACCAAATTCCAGATTGCTAACTGGTAAAATATAATACCCCCATAATAAGAAATGAAGGCATTACCTTAATTTGAACATATTTTACAGAAATAATAGGACTACATTTAACAATAAGGAAAGGCAGTAATTGTGAGGATATACTGCTGTAAATGAAAGCCAGTAACTGGTTAACTTGAGAAGAATTTGAACTTATGAAAGGTTTTTTTTTTTTTTGTATTTGAATATAGGGTTAATGAGAGCCTGTGTACACTATTAAAAGACATGTGAGAAGAGGGAGAATATGATTCAAGAGAAAAAGATAGGAATTCCTGGATTCATGTCCAAAAGTAATTGAGAGCAACTAATGCCTAGCATCTAAGTGGAAGGGTTAGTTTTTGCTAGAGGTAAGGGAAATTCATCTATAGCAATAAGAGAAAACATGTAGTATATGACCATAAATACAGGCAGGTTAATAACTTAGGTGTTGAGAGCTTATGGCAGTGATGTTACAGTTGGTTCAATTTTTGAAGTGAAATATAAGAACCGCCATCGTATGAAAGTGAAGTTGAGATCAGAGAACTGGAGGTACAAAGATAGAGAATGTTATTAAAAATCATGTAAGGAGTAAGGGAGTGAATGGATTAGAGAAATAGTGTATGAGTGCTGGCAAGCATTTTTGATCTTCATAAGTATCATGACCATGAATTTAAAATTACTCTAGTAAGCATAATTATGAATTAGAGCTAGCCATATTTAGTAACAGAAACAAGAAAGAGTAGGCAAAAAGCTAGATTTTACCAAGATTTATGTTTTTTCCCAGGAAATTAAGAGAATAAAGAAGTCCAAAAATTATGCAAGTGAGATAATAATTAAGTATAGAATTTAGGCTTAAACAGAAGGTGAGTGAGAGAGAAAAGGCAGTTAGTACAACAGATTGAAGTTCCTTATGGAGACTAAGAATTATTGAAAATATCTATAGACGAGTGATTTTGAAAGATAGGACAAGTTGTATTAAAGTGGATATTGTGCTTTAAACGGATATAACATAAGAATTCAATGATGTGAAATGATAGTGCCTCATACATGGCCATAGAGAAGATGAGTACTCAGTATAGAAAGAGAAAAAGCCTAGTAGAAGAGAGAACTATCCACAACATAGATAAAATAACCAAAAATTAAAACAGTATTAAACTAAGTGAATAATCCTAGAGCTAAAATCTTCAAAAAATGAACAAGAATGAGATAAGTAGATTACTGTATGGAGAATGGAGGTGAATTAAGTCTAATTACATGTTGGGGCAGTAGCAAAGACAGAGAGAATGTTCTGGAAGCAATTTTGAGTAGAAAGGAAGACAAACTACTTATAGACCTATTGGTACAAAGGTTGTGGAAACCAAAGAAGTCACCATTTAAAGGAATTATAGAAATTAGTGTCTTTAGCACAGGTCATGTTTTTAGAGAAAGAGAATGAAGAGAATATGGAGAGAATATTTATGGAAAGAGAGTATTTTTTAGTGACTGAGCATGAATTGTAGCACAGTTTTAGTAGTTAAGTAGTTGGGAGAGAGAGGATTAGAAGAGATTATATAGACCATTATGGGAATTAGAATCTGGATAAAAGATGAGCTCTAAATAAGTTAAACATGGATTGTGACCAAAAAGAGATTATTACTAATAGCCATAAGGTAGATAACACCAGGGAATCTGTTAGTAGTAGTCATTGGTGTTAATCCAAAAAAGGGAAATGCGATGAATCTGGCAAAACACTCAGATACATGGAGTCCAGAAGACTAGTTAGTGGTTTATTCTTTCTCACTTAAAATGACAGTGTCCCTCTTGACTTAGTCACAGAAAGCAGTGAGTCCTGAGAAAGACCTGTCTTTTTCCGATTATTCAGGACTCCCATTTAATCTCTGACAATAGAGGATAACAATCAGGGATACTATGTGATTTGCAAGACTATGTGCAAAATGAAAATGTTGGAGGCCTAGTTCAAAATGCAGGGGAAAAATTACTAGTAAATATTCTATCATTTGAAACCTTTGTCTTTTTTTTAGCTTTTTCACAAAGGACATGATACATTTTCTTTGTGTTTAATTCTAAGTAAACATAAATTATAATAGTCATTTGTCATAAATTTCACCATTCATTTTTATGATGCACAATCCCAGTTTAAAGTGCAAATCAAAACACATATGAATATTGGGAACCAGCAGTTAGCGTAATGGCTATGTCGCTGGACTTCCCGGACCTCCTACATAGTCGACCGCGGTTCGTGTCCGGACCCAGTGGCTTAAAACTCACGCCAGGCGCGTGTGCGTGCGTGCCCAAGATCCCGAGAGGAGAATGCAGGAGAAGGGATTGCGGCCTGACCATCCCCCCTGGGGGGTGATTTCTCACTTTCTGTCTCTATGTCTCTGTCTGTCTGTCTGGCAAGCGCACACACCCTATAGCGAAAATCTCTCCAAAAAAAAAACACATGAATATTATGTGAAATTAACAATACATATTTTACAAGTATTCTATACATGTGTTTCTATTTTGTTCTTACCAGAACATTGAAACACAGACTAAACTAACTCAGTTGACTTTTACTTGTTGACATGTGTGCATTCTACCAAAACTCTCTTCATTTGACTAAGAGAGAACTTAAAGGAAAAGATAGAGTAGCAAGCTTGTTACCTTATATTTACTCTTCCTTTGTCATAATTTCCTTTGTAATTGGGTGACTGATTTAGGAGTATTCTAGTCATATATGATATAATAGGGTTCACTGAGAATATTTTCTAAAAAATCAGTGAGTTATCTGCATTTGAAGCAATTTTTTTGTTCATATTTAAGTCTACCCTCTCAAGGATGTCAGTGCCATCACATACTCAATAGTAAATTGTACACATAACGTTCTTCCTTGCTACTTGATTTCAGTCTTACTGAACTCACCGGTATCATACATCTTCTGGAATTCTGTGCTAATAGGACATTAGATGTGTTATATGTGCAAGTGGTAATGAAGATGAGTGACAGATATATATATAATGCATGTATTTCTTTAGCTAACATACATGCTCCACTGTCTCAGTGGAATTAGAATACAATATTCAAAGATAAAACAATTAAGAATTTTAATAGGAAAGCCTAAATT
>NW_006160179.1:1386621-1393797 GCF_000334495.1 Tupaia belangeri chinensis
GCAGGACTCATCAAAATTAAAGTATATTACAATTGACATTCTTTTTTAATTTCTTTTTTTAATTTAATTTTTTTACATTTTTTAATACATTCAATCACATTTTTTAGCTTACAAGGTGATCATTTCAATATGTGAACATTTCTCCCCGGTCCAATTGGTCAAAATATAACAATACTACCTCCCCTGTCTCAACAATACTGTCTCCATATCTCTCCTCCAAATGTTTTCAACTTTATTTATTTGTTGACTTATTTCAATTTGACCAGAGCTAGAAAGAGAGAGAGAGAGAGAGAGGGCAAGTGAGAAAGTAAATTGCCATGTCCGAGACTCAAACCATGGTCTGCAATGTGGCAGTCTAGCACCCTTAACCATTGCGCCACCTGCCAGCCCTGAAATTTACCGTCTTTAAACTTCATAATTCTGGATTATCTGGGTGTTTGTATAAAAAAGTATTACTTTAAAAAAGCATTTTTAAGCTTATTTACTTTTTGTGAGTAGTAAAGGGAGAGAGAGAGAGAATGAGAGAAAGGTACCACAATTGCTCTTGACACCTCAATCCACCTCCAGCTTCAGTCAGCCCCGGATCATGGGGATGCAGATGACCGGCGTATTCAGGGGAGGTCTCTGGGCATGATCCCAGAATCTTCTCATGTGAATAAGCATCACAGAGCATGTTTTACTTTTGTACCACTATATGACTCTTATTATTGAGGGGTTTTCTTATGTAGAAATTCAGAAGATTAAAACAAAAGTTTTATAAGAAAACACCTTTGGAGGAGTATGATTCACTGCATGAATTAATTTGATGTTTTACATGAAAGTTATTTCTAAATAAGTTTTTATCATTGAATATAAGTAAAATAAATGTAAAAAAGGATGTCTTTTGGTTATCTGCAATTATTTTTATGGCAAGTCTATTTACGTTTTCCTAGCTAATAAAATAATCTGTGACTTGATGGTTACTGCTGAAGTTTCTATCACTCTTGTCTTTCAGGCTCTTTTGTTCTCTGGTCCATCACAAATTTTGCAAAGTTAGAAACCCCAGGATCTGTGTAAAATGTTTTCAATCGTCTCAGACCCATAAAGATTTGAATTGCAAAGACTCTTGGATTAAAGATGTTTACATGTTTTAAAGGTTGTCTTTTTTAACATAAGCAGCCGTCTATGTTTGCAAATATATTTACAAAAAATGTATCTAATTGGTAAATATGGATACAAATCTTAAATATCAGTATAAAATGTACAGTTGTTATGAGACAAGAAACTTCTATAATTTCTAATACTGTCTTAGAGTTCTTTTCTTACTATTGTCATTACCATCAATAAATGTATTTGGTAACTTAATCTTATTTTATTAACTATTTATTTTAAAAACAATTTCTCCTTATTCTTCTTTGACCCATGTTTTTGAAGCAAGATTCTATTATTAGATTCACCTTGGAAGGGGCAGAAAAACAAAGAATGTCTTTCTGTAGTGTAGGTACACATTCATCAATTTAGATGGCAATTCCATTGGAAATCAATAAACAGAGAACACAAAAAATTTCAAAGCTTGTCAAATAAATAGTTTGTGGAGCTAGGGAGCTAGAAAAATCACCCAATTTATGATCACCGGCTTAAGTGAGTGAACTGTAGTATGATCAATTCCAAATATAACTTACATATGATACTGGTCTAACAATTTGTTTTACTTTCTCTTTCATTCTCCCCTGCACACGATCTTCTCACTTTCAATCAAATAATAGGTAACACCAATCCCGGGCTATAGATATAAAAACTATGTATCAGTTATTCTCATAGAATAGCACAACTATTACTTTGAAACATGTATCACACTGACTTAATCATTCAGTGACCAATATTCGAAGAGAAATTACTTCAGCAGTATTACTGGGAAAGCACAAGAACCAACAGTAGTGGTAGACAGAACAGAAAGATTGGCCTTTTCTTGTGTTGAAAATCATAACAAAATTATCTTCAAATGTAGGTTGGAGGGAACCAGTATATTTTAGAGATTTATGTGTTCATAGTCAGCTTTCTACAAATATGTCTGAAATGAATGAATAAGTGAATTTAACAGATCAGTAGAGCTCTTTGAGGAAGAGCAAAAAAATATGAATCTCCTTGATGACTTATATATATGTGATGTGAAATGATCAATTAAATATAATTTAAAGTGGTTTTTTGTCTGGTTTCATTTAAGCACTTTAGGCAAATATTTTGCTTATTGTTTTTTTAAATATAAAGTTTAAATTGGATTTCACTTAAAATTTTATTCCAATGTGGGTAATGAAACAATAACCAATAATAAATTGTCATTCATCATTAAGAAATTCTATATCAATTTTATTATAAAAAATGTAAGACATATTGAATGTGATATATGTAATCACTTAACCTGTAGGCTTGATGATACTATAGTTGTAAATTAATTGAAAGACTTCTTCACTGATTGTAACAAATTTACTGAAAGTGTCTTTTCATTTTTATATTTCTTTTTTTTAATAGAGAGAGAGCTTTTTCCCATAGGGATCATGCACTCACCAGAGAGACAGAAAGCGAAAAATCATCCCGGGGGCATGACCATTCCACAATCACTTCTTCTTCATTCTCCTGCCAGAATTTTGAACACATGCCTGGCATGTGTTTCAAGCTGTTGGGCCTGGGACTCAAACCACAGTAGGTCGTAGGAAGTACGACACCTTAACCACTATGAAAAATGCTGGTTCCTTCATTTTTGTATTCTTATGGTCATTTATTCTCTCAACAAATACATTAAAGTCAAACACTTATGCTTTTTTGATTTCTTCAATTCTTGTAGTTTCCAATACAGTCTCACTAGAATAAGGTAAATAGCTCAAAGTATAATCATTATTAAATGAAAGTATGTTTTTCTCAAAGGTATTTTGATAAATAATGTTTAACATTTGTTAATACATTGAGCATGTGCTTATTGAATAATCACTACTATGCATATGAAAAATTACAAGGTAGTGTTAGTATGGTAGAATACGTGAATCTAACAGTGCTATTATCAAACAATGAATCTCTCATTGCTATTTCACTGCATTATTATGGTTTGAAGATATTGTTTTAACTTTTTATTTCTAGGGTCATGATCACTGTAATTTACTTGTTATAACTGGCTTAAATTTATTATTGCATAATTAGAAGGTCTTTAACCCATTTATTTTATTGATAGGTAGCCTGATTTATTCTAGAAAAGATTCAAGAAAATTTATGCTTATAAATACAGTGGTTTGAAAACTCAAATGATAGAGTTAGTATTCTGAACTTATTTTAAAATCTTGACTTAGACTGCTGTGTTTTTGAAATTTTTCTGGGAAAATATATGGTATAAAAATTAATCCTAAATTTCTAATTATATAACTTTTTAGTGACTACAGTTATTGCTTTTTAAATTTAATTTCCCTTTATATTTTTAGAATATTGTACATTATATTTAACTTGCTGAATTTATGTCACACTTAGTCCAATTTAATGTCCTCTCCAAGGCAACCAGGAAAGAAGAGGGAAGTATATGAGTTAAAGATGCTATATGGAAACACAATAATGGATTAGATTAATATATTAACTTATTAGTGAATTAATGTGTTAGTTTAATAATTTTTAAATTACCTATTTATTACAGGGATATATTTTCAGATGTTGATAGTACCTAACAACTCTGTGTTAGACGTTAAGAGAGATACCAAGATACCATCACTTTCATGCAGAACCTAGAAAAATAATAAAATAGCAGGTAAAATAATGTTCCTCTGGTAAGAAAGATGAGTGGGACTAGCAATTGGCATAATGGCTACGTTGCTGGATTCCAATGTAGTCAATCACAGTTTGAGTCCCAGACTCGGCAGTTTACAACACACCAGGCATGTGTGCATGTGTGCCCAAGATCTTGAGCAGAGAAATGGAGGAAAAGGGATTGTGGCATGGCTATCTCCCCTGAGGGGTAGATTTTTGCTTTCTGTCTCTCTGTCTTTATCTTTATGGCAAGTACATGCACCCTATAGCAAAAAATAATCCCCTCTCTCCAAATAAATAAATAAATAAATAAATCAAAGAGAGAGAGAGAGAGAAAAAGAAGTCAAGAAAAATAACTTAGTGTACTTTTTAGTTTTTCCCTGTGGGTCTTTCGAGCTTACTGAGTTCTTTTAAAAATTTTCTGTCTCATTGTCAAAAAACTTGCAACTCAAAAGAGAAGAAGTTGAGGAGTCTAAATTCAGGAACAAAGATATTAGAACAATTATGTTTCATTTGGTTTTTCACTTTCAATTTGCAATGGATTCTCAAACTTCAATTTGCAATAGAGGGAGAGGGGAAGAATCTTGCCTATCTCTAGAACATAGAAACTTCTGGTCTGGATGAGAATAGGAGAGTTAGAATACTAAAATATGTAAAAACTTTTACTAAAATAATTTATATAAAATTAGTTTATAAATTGCAATCATGCAATTTTATTGACTGTGGACCAATAGATACAATAACATGTATATCCTCTATTGTAAACTTAAGTAGGAAAAAATATTCAAGGAGGGGCAAGACTTAATCAACATTGATGGATGTTATATTCGATATTTAAATGTCTCTTTTTTTTTCTAGAGAGAAATATTTTGCTATAGTGCACATGAAAGACAGAAAGACAGGAAGCAAGAAATCACTCCCCAAAGGCAGATGGCTTTGCTGCAATCCCTTCTGCTCTGTTTTCTTCTGGGGATGCATACACATAAGCCTGGCATACGTTTCAAACTGCTGAGTCTGGGATTCTGACTGTGGTCGGTTACATGGGAGTCCAGTGTCTTACCCACTATACCACCTGCTGGCCCCTTAAATGTTTATTAAAGATGGTATTCTGAGTTTTCTTCATAAATCTATTACAATTTATAAAGCTTCCACATGAAATAACTAAGTTTTTAATGTTTGGAATAAGTATAAATTTATTTTAAAAGTTCAAATCAATAGTTCTTTCTAAATATATTAAAATGCATTCTTATTTAATTTATCTTTTAGTGGGCATGAGACATATTAGTGAAGATCTATATGCCATCTTACATAAGAAAAATTTTTTAAAAATGTATTGCAGCATAATCCAGACGTTCAGATTTCAGTTTTTTTGTTTGTTCATTTGTTTGTTTTGAGCAGATTCCCATTACTTTAGAGACGGGAAAAGAACCTGAAAGTGAACAACAAAAATAATTTAACAGTAAAAACCATACCTATCCAAGAAATATTAATAATGCAATGTCAATAAATAGTCACATAAATATTTGACATACTAATTTTAATACATTACAAATGTAATTTAAGGAACTAAATTTATCATCTCAGAGGGGAAAAAAAAAAAAACTAATCAAGAATATCACATAGATCGGAAGTTCCCATTCTGCTCTCAGAGCACCTTGAATCTAGACCCTTATTTTCATTCGCTGAGGCACAATACAATGTTTCAAAAACTTTCTCATATTAAGTTGTCAATATCAATTTAGAAATGAAGCATTTAATTATTTCCAAAGAAAGAACAAACACACAGTCAAAAATGGGCATGTCTGGATTTATTTTCAGACAATTATTCATCTCAATCTATCTGCAGATCTTTATCTGCTGACTTTCTGTGACCACTTCCATTTAAAACTATAAGCAGCATCTAAGTGTTATGCAACTAATTGAAGCTATTTGTTTTAGGCAATTATATGGAATTAGATTTTAGAAGTGAATACAACCTTGTTTTATAGCATAGATTCCTCCTTCCTTTTGCTCTCTCCACCTGGACCACTCCATGACTCTGTTTATAAAACTGACTCTTTCCTGTCTCTATTGCTTTTTTTTTTCAATTTTTAAAAACTATTAAAATTTATTTATTTCATGAGAGAAACACAGAAAAAGAAAAAGACATGCACTCTCAACAAAATCTCACTCCACAATCTCTCTTCCCTAATTTCCAACCTTTCGCAACTAGCCACAATGTGCTAGAGGACCTGGAATCCCAAACCTGATCTTCATATGGCTTCCAGTATTACAGAGTGCTGAGATAATACTGCACCACCATGACTGAGACTTCTTTTTTTTTTTCTTTGAAGGTTAAGCCATAATATCACTTTCTCAGTGGAATCCTCCACAGCCAATTTAAGTAACAGTTCCACTGTTTAATACAAGGCTTATAAAGCCAACTTGGTATGCTCTGTGTACTTAGTACTTAGCATATTATAGGTATTTAATATATTTATCAATGGATGAATGAATGAATAAATTGTCAAATAAAAGTAAATCTGGACTGAGATGGGAACAGACTTTATTCAAATAGACTTTTATAGTAGAACCAGCAGATGGCACAATGGTTATGTTACTGGACTTACGTAGTCGACTAAGATTGGAATCCTAGATCCAGTGGCTTAAAACTCACTCTGGGTGCCTGTGTACATGCCCAAAATCCCGAGAGGAGAATGGAGGGGAAGGGATTACAGTGTGCCCATCCCTCCTGGGAGAGGGGGGTGATTTCTCATTTTCTCTTTTTCTGTCTCTCTTGTATCATATATCAAAAATCTCTCTCAAAACAAAACAAAACTATTATAGTAGGAGAAATCCTTAGACCATGAAATATGGAAGCATCTCATGGATCAGGTAGAAGAAAATGTTCTTTTGTAGGGTGGTGTAAACAAAACAGGAAGTAATGATATTGGGGAGTAAGATGAAGGTGGCCTGATAGGCAATAGAACAGAGAATCTCTGTCCTTGAGGCACCAGATTCTTCAGAAGGGCTCTTGAAGAGGACATGTTCTATATTCTGATACTAGCACAGGCTGAGGATCATTCAAATTCTAGGCCGTGGGGGCAGGAGAGAGAATTCACTGAAGTCATTGGTCAAGTCCAATAGCAGTTATTGTGAGCAGATTAGTCAGTGAATATGAAGAATGAACTAATCCTGGGAACCAGCAGTTAGCATAATGGCTATGTCACTGGACTCCCAAGTAGTCGACCATGGTTCGTATCCCGGACCCAGTGGCTTAAAACTCACGCCGGGTGCGTGGGCGTGCGTGCCCAAGATCCCAAGAGGAGAATGGAGGAGAAGGGATTGCGGCGTGACCATCCCCCCAGGGGGGTGATTTCTCGCTTTCTGTCTCTATGTCTCTCTCTGTCTGTCTGGCGAGCACACGCACCCTAT
>NW_006160179.1:1393896-1459528 GCF_000334495.1 Tupaia belangeri chinensis
CATCTGATTTGTCATGTAGGGTGAAATGGATCTTTACAGTATGCCACTTCTCAGAACACAAAAGGAGAGGATTATCTAATCATTGCTGCTTTTCATCAGCTCAGGTCTCATGTGAAGTTTAATATTGTCAAAATGAATAATTGAATACAGGTTTGTTATCATATGTTTAATGTAATATTTAATGTAAAATATCACTCTATAAATCTACTTATATACCTATGTCTTTCTAGATTCATTTTGATATCATTGCTGATGATATGTATCATTATACATAAATATGATCTAATTACTGTTTATGAGCATGTGTAATTTTGAGACTAACCCGTATGTTGTTGAATGTTTATTATCCTTGCCTATAACCCACTGTGTGCCAATGTCAGCCCTTACTATATCATGAAAATTAAAAATAAATCTCTTTCATATTTTCAAATGCCCTTTAACAGGGCAATTCTACTTCTGGTTGAAAATAATTGAGATATAGGTATTAAAATTGGGTTATAGATCTTAAATTCCAATATAACATTTCAGTTATATTCTCTACTTAGTAGCATGAGCATATGCATTTTTAAACTGCAATGGTTACATTTGTAAATATCAAAATATACATCTTATATTCCATATAAGCCACAATTTATCTGTCAATCACGGAACATAAATTTTATTACCGTGCTATGTATTAGCATCCCCTTGGCAAATAAGACCACAAAGAGTTCTCCTGAGAACTTTTCGGAAATAAATTCTCTGTTCATTACAAAATACGCATTTATAGATAATAACCATGTTTTGTCTAGACAAACTAAAAAGTAAATGTAATGTGTAGCCCAACTGTCATGTTTATCTCTTTACTGATTCCAAGATGAACTTGGTTTATAGGAGAATTCAGATGAAAAAATTACAGAGAAGAGTGTGAGAATGCTGACATGACTGACATTGAATTGATCTTTCTGTTTAATTGTCGGCATCCATCCCCAGGGCTTGGGTCTGGCTGAATCATGATCACAGGGCTGCTGGTGAGGAAGAGAAAGAGGACGAGAAAGAGAAAGTCCTCCATCTTGCCAGGACCTGGGAATTGGAAAGAATGAGACAAAGGGATAGAGTAGAAATGGACACAGGCAGCCTGAGCCTAGATAGCCCAAGCAACTTGTGTCCCCTAGAGGAACTGGACGTCTTTATTTATAGTACAAGGAGACATTATACATGCATGTTTCCCAACACTTCACAGATTGGTTACCAGGTTACAGACAATAAGAAGCAGTTAACAAGTCTATAAGAGATTAGTTTTACTGGGGCCACGTGTATCCCTTGGCGATAATCCCATCAAGAGAAAATCTCATCTTCTTTTCTAATGCAGAGAACTAGCTGTTAGGTGTGGGGAAGGAGCTAAAGAACTTCTCTATAAGGAGTGCACCACCACACCCAGAGAAGTCTAAAGAACCTTTCAGATGCAGAGCAGGGATTGGATTTTACTAATTGGGGTCAAGATGTTTCTTGAAGTCCATGAGATGTGTCTGTTGGAACATCCCTAGTAATTTCTACCCTTGCTCTGTCTGCAGCCAAGGTCAGGGAAAGACAAGTTACAAGGTTTTGCCAAACCCCAAAAGAGCAAGTGGTGTTTGCTCAGCGCATGTCCCCACACCTCAGACTCTCTCTCTTAAACGTGTCACCACATTTAATGTCTGCATGCACGTAAATAATTACCTTATTACTTAAAAAACATTAGCATTTTTACTGGTGACTAAAAGCATCTTATGTGATTTTTTTTGTAGAAGTGCAATAAAGCCAAAGGAACTTATTTTTCTATTTCTCAAAATTCATGAATATATGTTTTAAGCTCTGTTTCCTTGCTTAAAAATAAAATGTCTCTGAATATTAATAATACAGATTTGTTGTTAAAAAATTTAAGTGAACAAAAAAATGATCCCCAATGAGGACATTAAAGACATGTCTATTCACTGAGAAGAGCTGATCAAAAGAGGTATTTTTTTGTGTATAGTAGGTTAATTGGTGAACCTAGCATATACATTTACTAAACATGGAGTAATTGCTCTAGAAATGTCAAATACAAATATTTGTCAGTCATTTATTTAATACCAAATTATAGCCTTTTTTATTTTTCACATTTAATCACTGTACATTGCTTAGCTTGTAAATTGAATTTACACAACATGAGTACACTTCACACCAGGTCAGTTGAGGATATAAAGCACATTATCAAGAGGTAATAATCCATTTCTTTTATTTGCACATGCATGTTGAAGAATTAACACAGTAAAAACTTTTCATGAAATATTTTCCACAATAAATTTGTGCACTTGGAAATATTACTAGTGAATGACATAAATACTACATCACTTTGATGAGAGGAAGTAGAAAAGTAATGTGGAAGTATCAGGATCTGAGTTTAATAACTAGCTGACACTTAATTGCTACCTCTTTGTTTTTCCAGATGGGAAAATGAAACATGGGTTTGAAAATGCTAATTAAAAACAGAAATGTTTACATGGAATAGGAGACAGTACAGGGGGTAGATTAAGTTACTTAAGAAAATGCTATTATTGGGGCCAACAAGTGGGGAAGTGGTTATGTTGGTAGAGTTCCCCATGGCCTACCGTGGTTCAAGTCCTGGACTTAGTGGCTTGAAAATCATGGCAGGCGTGTGTGCATATGTGTGTACCCAAGATCCCAAGAGGAGAATTGATGAGGAGAGATTTCAGCATGGTTACTCCCATGAGGGGTGATTTCTCACTTTCTATCTGTCTCTTCAGCAAATACACATGCCCTACAGCAAAAATCTCTCCAAAAAAAAAAAAAAAAAAAAAGATGGAAAGACTACACTTAAAAATCTGAATAGGGAAGCAAAAAAAGGTTGGAGAATTCAGAGTCAACTGTTTAGTTTGATTCCCTTTGTAACTTTATGCAAGTGAACTTTTCTAGAGTACAGGCCCTTTTTCCTCTATATTATTTTGTGAATAAAAAAGTCTCTATGCAGTGTATTTTGGATGGGAAATCACATTGTGTGTGCTGCGATGATGCTCAGTGAAAGAATGTAAAATAAATAAAATAAATAAACAGATAAATTTCTATGAACCACAGACTTTTTTTTAAAAAAAATGCATATTAGTTAGCTTATTCCCTTACTAATAAATACACATTTTCTAGGAAGTCATACTTAAAAATAACATTCTGTAAAATTACTAACAAAGATGGGAAAACAGATCGATCGTTGGGTAGATTGTGTGTGTATGGTGAAATAATATGAGCCAATCAACTGAAAAATGGAGAGAAAAAATGATTTTACTTATCTTTCCAGCTGTGATAAATTGGCTGTATTTGTCTCCATCATCACATAGGAAGTAATGCGAAATAATGGCCGTACTCCATAAGAATGATTGCAATGCGTAATGTTGCTTACGGTAGAAATAGGACATGGATTTAGTAGGAAAGGTGCAACATATTTCAAATGGTAACCTAGGGTCTGAAATAAATGTCATAGTGAACCAATCAGAATAATAATAAGAATTTAGAATAAAAAAAAAAAAAAAACAACTAAATAAAGTCTTGGCATTTCCTTTTGCCATAAAACTCACATATTTTGTTTCAGGGTTCTGTTGCAGGATACTTAGAATGCATTATGCTTTCTAGTGGCATTGGTGATGATAGAAAAGTCTAGAATAAATTTATCCTATAGGCTAAGTATTTTGCAAAGTTGTACGTCTTATACACAGTGCTGAAAATGGATAATTTCTTTGTTTTTGCACAGTAGCCCCATAAGAAGTATATTTGAAAAAACAAGTTAAAAATATATTCAAACTATATATTTTCAAAAGAAAATAAATGAAGCAGATGCACTATGTCCTCCTTCTTGTTTCACAAAATATAAATAGTAATCAATACAATTGGTCTGTTATATTTAAAAGTTTAATTAAGGTCACAATTTTCAACTGTATAGCAAGTCATATGATTAAATTTATGAAAGACATACGATCTATGAATGCACATATAAAGATACACTTAGTGGAAAGATCAATTTAGTTGATAAACAATGAGAAATATAGTTTAAACATTTGTTGGCATTGTCATTCAGTTAAGCCTTACTATATATTGTATGTGCTATGGTGCTTTTTTATGTGGCAAAGAAAATTAAACACTAATTTGCCTACTCATAAAATAGAGTAAATGTGGGAGAGATTAAGAGAAGGAAACAGAAGAAAGAGGTAGCAGATAAAGAAAGACTCTCTTTGTCATTTGTTCCATTTTATTGCTGTAAACTTGGAATGATCACATTAGATTCTTTCAGTTACGTTGACTAGGTTGAGGTAGTAGAGTTTTACCATAAGTATTTCAGTCATGTTTTTGAAACACCAAGACTTTAAAGGGGGGAAAAGATTGGAATTAAGGTCTTAACACTTGAACAGTTTCTTCTTATCCCATCCCTTATACAGGAAGAAAACTTCCTTTTTGTTCCTCTCAGTTTTCAAGTCAGTCTTTATATTTTACCATAAACCTTTGATCACCTGGAGCAAGTAAAGGCTGGTACTTTGTCACTGCCCTAGGAGAAAAAAATAGTTTCAAAGTTGGAAAAACACTTGCACATCCATGTTTATTGTAGCATTATTCACAATTACTAAGACAAGGAATCAGCCTAAATGCCCAAGAAAGGATAACTGGGTTGAAAACTTTGGCACATATGTCCTGTGGAATATTACTCAGTCATAAAAAAACAATGATACCTGGTCATCTGATAGGAAGTGGATGAATGTAGATTTAATGCTGGACAAAGCAAGTCAGACTGTGAAAGATAATAACTGTGTATCCCCACTCACTGTATACTGAATGTCTACACTTTATGGCAGAAATGGAGAGATTCACAGATATAATAGCAGAGAGGGCAGATGTAGCTATCAGAGACTGTATAGTAAGGGGTGGACAGTAGAAGGTGAGTGGTAGGGATCAGGGAAAAAACAAATAACAGGAGAATGTGAAGTTATCCATTGAAAACAATATATAGGGTAATAACTATGACTTGATTGACATGCATGCAGGCGCACTTAGAAAAACAATATTGTGGATTGTAAATATATATAATGATTATATGCAAATAAAAAAAACTCTCTTTTTTTTTTTGGAGAGGTTTTTGCTATAGGGCGCATGCGATCATCAGACAGAGAGAGACAGAGAGATAGAAAGTGAGAAATCACCCCCCAGGTGGGATGGCCACGCCGCAATCCATTCTCCTCCATTCTCCTCTTGGGATCTTGGGCACACACGCACACGCGCCTGGCATGAGTTTAAGCCACCGGGTCTGGGACTCGAACCGCGGTCGACTACGTGGGAGTCCAGTGACATAGCCATTACGTTAACTGCTGGTCCCTAAAAAGAACTCTCTTCTATGAGATGAGAAAGAACCTGAAGAAATAAGTTGGAGCACGGTGACGAGGACCAAAATCATAGGAGGGATTTTTGTTTGTTTGTTTTTAGATTTTTGCCATGGGGCATGTGCACTTTCCAGAGGGACATAGAGAGAGGACAAGTGAGAAATCACCCACCAGAGGGGATAGCCACACCATAATACTTCAGTATTTGGGGCACTCATGCACATGCACCCAGCATGGTTTTCTAAGCTGCTGGTTCCAGGACTTAAACCATAGAGTAGATTATGTGGGATCCAATATCTCAATCACCATGTGGCCTGTTAGCCCCGACAATGTAGGAAGTTTACATAATCTCTAAGTTTAAAGGCCTATGAACTCTGTAAGTAGAGTGATAGGTAAGTTATCTTCCACAGTATGCTACTTCTGGAAGAAAGGTAGCAATTAACCTATGGAAGAAAATTTCCCTAGAAAAACCCATAGAATTCTATGTTGAAAAAAACAAGAAGAATAAAATCTATCTGTAAGTGTTTGTGAGTACTTAAAGTGTCTTAAATAACATTAAGAGAGAATATTATAAATTTTGATATACATAAAGACAAAAAAAAAATCCTATTTAATATTACGCTTTTAACAACTCTAAAAGCGAACAATCCAAAAGAGTAAGCTACTGATGCAAGTTGTTGAGTAAGGTCTACCATATTTATGAAATAAGCCACCTTTCGGAGAACAAACTGAAATTATGAAACACTTGGTATAGGTCCAGGAGGTTGTATGGTGTCGAAACAGCTGACACACATGACAGAGGTTCTGGATTTCTGCCAGGGGACCTGTCTCAGCATAACAGATGAGGCTGGTATCTGGACTGGCTAAGATGGGTGTGGATGGTGATGTGACAATTCTGTTGGGTATTCCTGTCTCTCTGCCTCGCCATGATGGAGGAAGTAAATAAATGGAACAAAAAATATTTAAAAACTTGTTATGAGCCACTAGGAAAATAGAAACAGTTCCTTTTCATTATCATCATATCAGATGACTTGCCTTATGTTACTAATAAAATATAGCTTAAGTCTTTCTTGATTCTAGCCAACATTTTATTGTTTTTCCTTGCTTACTTTGTAACCAATACACAAAAGCTATTCTAATATATTTTGTGTAAAATAATTAAAACTATGATTGGAATATCTCTGTGTATATACTTATCAGCACCATTATTTCTCAAGAAATTTTATTCACTATTGGATCTTATAATAGATCTTATTAATGCCACGGGTTCTTCAGATTCTGATTTTTCTCACTTTGCAATCAAGAAATGCAACTAAAAATTTTCATTTTCCAGTTACCTTAGTTCTTATCTTCTTAAATAATAGTAACTGAACACACATGAGTTTTCTTTCTTTCTCTTTAGTATATTTACTCAGTTCACTTGAAAATCGTGACCATTGCAGGGTTGATATAATTCATTTTTAATTGTCACCTTAAGCTTGTTAAGAGAATCATGCACCTCCATAGAAAGTCAAGGACCTATAGTTTTCAAGCGAAGGTACTTGGAAATCTTTTATCTCATTCATGAACATGATTCTCATCACTTACCCTGCAATCTGCTGTGTGCTATTTTTCTTACTTTCACTTTTTGACAGTTTCTGTATATATCCAATGAAATTCAACAAGGTTGAGATGGAAAAAAACTGTTCTATAGGGCGCATGCGATCATCAGACAGAGAGAGACAGAGAGATAGAAAGTGAGAAATCACCCCCCAGGTGGGATGGCCACGCCGCAATCCATTCTCCTCCATTCTCCTCTTGGGATCTTGGGCACACACTCACACGCGCCTGGCATGAGTTTAAGCCACCGGGTCTGGGACTCGAACCGCGGTCGACTACGTGGGAGTCCAGTGACATAGCCATTACGTTAACTGCTGGTCCCCAAAAAGAACTCTCTTCTATGAGATGAGAAAGAACCTGAAGAAATAAGTTGGAGCACGGTGACGAGGACCAAAATCATAGGAGGGATTTTTGTTTGTTTGTTTTTAGATTTTTGCCATGGGGCATGTGCACTTTCCAGAGGGACATAGAGAGAGGACAAGTGAGAAATCACCCACCAGAGGGGATAGCCACACCATAATACTTCAGTATTTGGGGCACTCATGCACATGCACCCAGCATGGTTTTCTAAGCTGCTGGTTCCAGGACTTAAACCATAGAGTAGATTATGTGGGATCCAATATCTCAATCACCATGTGGCCTGTTAGCCCCGACAATGTAGGAAGTTTACATAATCTCTAAGTTTAAAGGCCTATGAACTCTGTAAGTAGAGTGATAGGTAAGTTATCTTCCACAGTATGCTACTTCTGGAAGAAAGGTAGCAATTAACCTATGGAAGAAAATTTCCCTAGAAAAACCCATAGAATTCTATGTTGAAAAAAACAAGAAGAATAAAATCTATCTGTAAGTGTTTGTGAGTACTTAAAGTGTCTTAAATAACATTAAGAGAGAATATTATAAATTTTGATATACATAAAGACAAAAAAAAATCCTATTTAATATTACGCTTTTAACAACTCTAAAAGCGAACAATCCAAAAGAGTAAGCTACTGATGCAAGTTGTTGAGTAAGGTCTACCATATTTATGAAATAAGCCACCTTTCGGAGAACAAACTGAAATTATGAAACACTTGGTATAGGTCCAGGAGGTTGTATGGTGTCGAAACAGCTGACACACATGACAGAGGTTCTGGATTTCTGCCAGGGGACCTGTCTCAGCATAACAGATGAGGCTGGTATCTGGACTGGCTAAGATGGGTGTGGATGGTGATGTGACAATTCTGTTGGGTATTCCTGTCTCTCTGCCTCGCCATGATGGAGGAAGTAAATAAATGGAACAAAAAATATTTAAAAACTTGTTATGAGCCACTAGGAAAATAGAAACAGTTCCTTTTCATTATCATCATATCAGATGACTTGCCTTATGTTACTAATAAAATATAGCTTAAGTCTTTCTTGATTCTAGCCAACATTTTATTGTTTTTCCTTGCTTACTTTGTAACCAATACACAAAAGCTATTCTAATATATTTTGTGTAAAATAATTAAAACTATGATTGGAATATCTCTGTGTATATACTTATCAGCACCATTATTTCTCAAGAAATTTTATTCACTATTGGATCTTATAATAGATCTTATTAATGCCACGGGTTCTTCAGATTCTGATTTTTCTCACTTTGCAATCAAGAAATGCAACTAAAAATTTTCATTTTCCAGTTACCTTAGTTCTTATCTTCTTAAATAATAGTAACTGAACACACATGAGTTTTCTTTCTTTCTCTTTAGTATATTTACTCAGTTCACTTGAAAATCGTGACCATTGCAGGGTTGATATAATTCATTTTTAATTGTCACCTTAAGCTTGTTAAGAGAATCATGCACCTCCATAGAAAGTCAAGGACCTATAGTTTTCAAGCGAAGGTACTTGGAAATCTTTTATCTCATTCATGAACATGATTCTCATCACTTACCCTGCAATCTGCTGTGTGCTATTTTTCTTACTTTCACTTTTTGACAGTTTCTGTATATATCCAATGAAATTCAACAAGGTTGAGATGGAAAAAAACTGTTATCATATTAGCTAACAATTTTTCTATGCAGAAAAAAAGAGGCAGAATTATACTTTAAATGTCAGCTAGTAATAAAACATGCTTGTTATACTTATGTAAGACTCAAGAAACGGAAAACATCCCATGATAATTGAAAAATAAAACAATTGATACATAGAAAATGAATGTTTTAATTAGCTATGAAACAATATTTAAAATATTACAAAGCTGCTTGCATGCTGTGTAAGACTTTATACCATCGTATAATTCCACTAATTTTACATGCTTTAATTCATTGCATATACAGCACTTGTGATGGCATTCATATGTCTAGATAACTCTAATTTAAGTTAGAAAAGAAGCGATGGAAGTATTAGGGGAAAGAAAACAATTTTTGAAATAGCAATCTCTTTCCCAGATGAAAAATAGAAACTGCAGCCACATATTTGACATGAGGATATATCAAACTCTTTTCTCGAATGTGGATTGAAGCCTGAGTTGTTACTTGCAGGCCTGATTATAGTGCAAGGAAAACTCAATAAAAATTGTAACTCGCTACCTGTTATAGGCTCTTTTCTCTAATAAGTATTGATTTTGAAATATTGGTAAAGATTACAGCTTGTAGGTAAGAAACTGTTGCCCCAAATATACTATATAAGTAGTTGTATTTTTTCTGAGTGTACTTGTTAGCTATAATTTGCTAAGATGATTTAATATGATTATTAAAATTGTAAATAGCATTGCTTCTTGATCATTATTATACTTGACATATTGACAAAGTTAGCTTAACACGTCATAGGAATCATTTTTCTGTGTGCTCCAGGAGAATAAACTTTGGCATATGAATTTTGATAAAATCAAGGCAATTTGTATTACAGAACACTGTATATACTTAGATCAACTCACAAACACTAAGTCTCTGTTAGGCAATATGTTACTATAATTCATAAGACAACTTTTTCTTATTTTTACTGCTATAAGCACAGAAGATATTCAACAGAATTAAAAATGCATTAAATTAAATACCAAATAGCTTCATTTGATATTGTAATAAAGGCATTTCAATGCCACATATTTTTAAAAAATCTATTTGAGTAAAGAATGAATATATTCTTTTTAAAACTTCAAGTGATTTCTATTAAATTACTATAATACATATAATTGACAAGTACACGAAAATGTTTTAGTTGTAGCTAAAAATTTTTCAAAGAAAAAAATTAAAAGAGGGAAATGTGTTTAAATGCAAATGAGTAGTAAAGTGTTGACAATTATCCATGTACATGACTCAAGAAATATTGATAGATCAAATGACATTACCTATACAAACATTTATACCTGAGAATTACTATTTTATTATTGTTTTTAAAGTGCCAAAGGGTGCATATGCCTACCAGAGAGAGACTGAGAATGAGGGAGGGAGAAAGAACACTCAATGGGGCATGGTCACATCCCAATCCCTTCTGCTCTATTTCTTCATTCTGTCATCATTTGGGGTACATGTGAGTATGTTTGTGTTTGTGAATGTGTGTGTGTGTGTGTGTGTGTGTGTGTGTCTGTGTGTGTGTACGCATACACTGCATGTTTTTCAAGCCTCCAGGGCTAGGATTGAATCTGTGGTTCACCATGTGGAATATGGAGTCTTTAAATGCTAGATAATGGGGCTGGTCCAAGAGTTCTTAATAATTAAAGTCTTTTCTCCAGTTTGTAGCATCTAAGGTATCATAAATACTATGAATTTAGGTATCTTGCTATTTTTTTTAGTTTTTTGTTTTGTATTTCTTGTTTCGTTCCTGCCTGGTAGATCAAACACTAAACCAAAATACCAAATCATGCATCCCAGGACAATTATGACCATAATCTGAAATAAATTAGCCCAACATGGAGAACAGACTCATATAAATACAACAATTAGAAAACACTCTAGAGTCAGTCAGTGGTGTCTTGGTTCACATGGTTCATCCCAAGTGACTGAATTCACCTTTCAAATCCGGGACCTGGAGGCTTGAGGCTTGAGAAACATGCCAGGAGCATGTGTATGAGAGCCCAAAATTCTGAAAAGGAGAAAGTAATGGAGAAGAAGAGATTGTAGCACAATCATTCCTTGTGGATGCTCTCTCACCTTCTCTCTCTCTCTCTCTCTCTCTCTCTCTTTCTCCAGACAGCGGGGCCTGCCCTTTGACAAATTAAACAAACAAACAAAAAGCAAACTAAGGAAAAAACAGTCTAATGACTTATTTTATCATACTAAGACTGTGGAAACAACTCTTTAAACAAAGAATTGATTGTCCGAGAAATTAATATTTGTGGATGAAGTACAACTATGTCTGTCACATTCAAATATATATGGTATGCACTGGCTAAGCAGATATTTTTCTACATTTATGGCAACTGTATTAGTGATAAATTAAGGATGAAAGAGCAATTTAGATTGAGTAAATTCATTCAGTTAGCTTAATTGTTCATTCAGTAATTAGTTACTAAGGACCAAGAATTTTAGGGAGTAAGGATATATATGATATAACACCTGTACTTAAGAAGAATTTCACATCTTTCATATATTAAACCTTTAATTAGTATCTTCTTTACTTAATTGCCTAGGACCACACATCTTTTGGGAAGCCTTCTATGAGTACCTTGGAATAGATTTCTGGTTTTACTGCATATTCTTAAAATAATAATTGTTTGGTTTTATAACATATATTTCTCAAACTGCTAATATGATGCTGATACAGCTAGTCTGCAAACCATACATTGAGTGCCTAAAGCTTCTTGAAAGACAGAGTGAGTAAGAGAGCTGCCATGAAAAGTCTAAATATGGTGTCCACAAACTATGCCTACCTGACCAAACCTAGCCCTCAACTTGTTTTTGCACAACTCATGAGTCAAAAAGAGCTTTTCATTTTGAGATGACTATTATGTAAGTACAGTGACTCTCATTAGTCAGGCCTTGCTTTTTATGTTTTGAATGTTTTATTTTTTATTTATTATTTTGTTAAGCCAAAATTACAGAAGTTTTTTTAATAGAGAACTTTACATTCTTTCTTCTGCTAAATGATTTTTCCCTTTGTCCCTCTCACACACCCTCTACCATCCACACCCCTGCCTTATAATCTCCTGTATCTACATTTATCATCTCCTTTATTATATCTTTTGATATTTCAATTGCTGTCATAAAGTGCAGAGATTCAGTACCTATGGGTGGAGATATACAGTGCATGTCTTTCAAAGTTTAGCTCACTTTGCTCAACCCTAAGTCTTCTATAGTCATCCATTTTGAATCAAATGACAAGATTTCATTTTTTTAAATGACTAAGTAGTATCTCATAGTATATATGTGCCACAGTTTCTCTCTCCCTCCTTTTACTTTTATTTTTCAGAGAGAGATTTTTTTTATAGGGTGAGTACACTCACCAGAAGAAAGAAATAGAGACAGAAAGTGAGAAGTCTCCCCCAGGGGGAATGGCCACACACAATACCTTCTCCGCCACTTTCCCCTCAGGATTCTGGGCATGCAAACACATGTGCCTGGTGAGTTTTAAGTTGCCAGTTCCAGGACTTAAATTGTGGTTAACTACATGGGAGTCCAGTTACATAACCATTATGTCATCTGCTGGGCCCTCGTGCCACAGTTTTTCAACTCAGTCATCAGATGTTGGGCGTGCATGTGTCTTTCTGATTGTTTTCCTATCCTTTTGGAAAACACCAAGGAATGGGATTATTATGTCATATAATAGTTCTATTTGTAGGGTTTGAGGAACCTCTATATTGTTTTCCACAGTGGTTGAACTAATATATATTCCTACCAACAGTGTAAGGGGGTTTGCTTTTCACCACAGCCTCATCAGCACTTGTCATTTCTTATTTGTTTTTGTTCTAGCCATTCTAACTGGTGTTAAATGGTATTTCATCATGGTTTTAATTCTTATTCCCCTTATAACAAGATACTTTGAATATTCTTCATATGTTTTTGGCCTCTTGCATGTTTTTCTTGGAAAATTGTCTATTCTGCTTATTTGCCCATTTAAAAATTAGATTATTCATTTATTTTAACAAGTGAGCTGCATGAATTCACTATATATGCTGATTATCAATTTCTTGTCTGAGGCATACATTGAAAATATTTTATCTAATTCTGAGAGTTGTCTCTTCATTCTAATTGTTATTTCCTTTGCCATGCAAAAGTTTTTTAGCTTGGTGTAATCCCACTTCTCTTTTTTGGGGGTTAGTACCTGTGCTTTTGGGATCTTATTTAAGAAATCTTTGCTGGAAACCAGCAGTTGGCGTAATGGCTATGTCGCTGGACTCCCATGTAGTTGACCGCGGTTTGCATCCCGGACCTGGTGGCTTAGAACTCACGCCGGGCGCGTGTGCTTGCGTGCCCAAGATCCCAAGAGGAGAGTGGAGGAGAAGGGATTTCGGCGTGACCATACCCCCTGGGGGGTGATTTCTCACTTTCTGTCTCCATGTTTCTCTCTGTCTGTCTGGTGAGTGCACGCGCCCTATAGCAAAAAACAGAAAAAAAACTCAAAAAAAAAAAAAAAAAAAAGAAAAATCTTTGCCCACTCCAATAGTTTCAAGTGCTTGCTCTAAGTTTTCTACAGAGTTTGTGACCAGCTGATGGAATATTAGTTACGTCACTGGACTCCCACATGGTCGACCAATTTGAGTCCCAGATTCAGTGACTTGATAATCATGCCAGGTGTGTGTGCATGCATACCCAAGTTACCAGGAAGAAAATGGAGAAGGGCTTGTGGCATGGCCATTCCACCTCCTGGAGAGTAATTTATCACTTCCCCCTTCCCCTCTCACTGTTTCTGTCTCTCTCTCTCCAGCAAGCACATGCACTCTAGGACAAAACTGCTCAAAAAAAAAAAAAAAAGAGTTTCATAGTTTGGGGCAGATAAGAGTCAAGTGTCATTTTTCTGCAAGTGGTTATTTATTCAATTTTCAATTCCTTCAGCACTATTTGCCAAAAAGACTTTGTTTTCTCTGCATTTTCTGTATTTCTTTTTCTTTTTTTGGGGGAGAGGTTTTTTTTTTTTTTTTTTTTTTTTTTTTTTTTTTTTTTTTTTTTTTTTTTTTCTCGGCTGTCTGTCACCGAGAGACAGAGAGAGACAGAAACATAGAAAGCGAGAAATCACCCCTGGGATGGCCACTCCACAATCCCTTCACCTCCATTCTCCTCTCCGGTTCTTTCTTGGGCACGCACACACACGTGCCCGGCATGAGTTTAAGCCACTGGATCCAGGAATCGAACCACTGTTTACTACATGGTAGTCTAGTGACATAGCCATTATGCTAAATGCTGGTCCCTCTACTGCGTTGTTTTGTATCCTTTGCCAAGTATCAGTGGACTGTATAATTTGGGTTTATTTCTACATTCTCTGTTGTGTGCCATTCATCTATGTATCTATTTATGGGCCAATATTGTGCTTTGTTTTTATTGTTTCCTAAAAGATAATTATTTAATTTTATTTATTATTATTATTATTTTTTTAATTCACCAGAGAGAGAGGGAAAATAAGAAAGCAAGCCACCAGGTCCAGAACTCAAACTGCAGTCAGCCATATGAGAGTCAAGAACCTTCACCACCACACCACCTGCTGGCCCTGTTTTCACTCCTATAGTAACCCGCCTTGATTTTACTCTTATACTATATACTGGGTGTATTTATTGGCCCATTTCTTATAGTTGTGTGCATTTTTGGTGATTCACATTATTTAAACTGTTTCTAAGAGTGGTGTGCTGCTGTCTAGTTTTTGCTTGTGTTAGACAAGCTTATTTCAGGCATGAGTGCTATTGGCTTTGAGTTTAACGTTAATGAATCATGATGGCAATAACTTAGGTGTCTTTGAAGAGAAACACGCATAAACAAGATTAGTTATTGATTGTTGATGAATATGTTATCAGAGGATCACGGGAACCTAACCTTGGATTTCCTGTCAGAACATTTGGTATTTATCACCTTGGTTTTCAAAAACACAGGATGTAATGACGACATATTAAAAGGATCAACAATTTCTGCATAATATTGTCATTTTTGCTTTTTTTTGAAAAACGTGTAAAATACTCTTTGTCCTTTATAGATAAATTTACTAACTTGGCCAGGGTAAAAAAGTATAATAATAAAAAGGTGATAAATATGAAGATTAATAAATGTTTATATATTTTAAAGGTAGTATCTATAAAATGTTGGAAAAATATATATGTGTGTGTATTGTAAATAAATGTTATATATACCTAAAAATATAGATATTGATATTACCAGTTACGTTATTAACGCATTGGTTTATCTTTGTTCATTTTTTAGATTTTTTTGCCGTAGGGGACCTATACTCGCTAGAAGGAGACAGAGGGAGAAGGAAAGTGAGAAATCAGCCCCTAGGTGGAATAGCCACACCTCAATTCCTTCTGCTTCACTTTTCTCTCAGGATTTTTGACACAAACTCACTTGCCTGGTGTGTTTTTCTCATCACCGAATTTAGGACTCAGACTGTGGAGTTGGACATGCGAGATCTAGTATCTTAATGACTTTGCCACTTGCTATCCCCACACAATTATTTGTTAATTAGATGTTATTGTAATATTGTCTTTAATAGTGACTATATTTTAGTCTAGTTCTATCTACATTATTTATAAGTTATTATTGGTTTTGAACTAAGTTATTAGCCATATAAACACTCTCAATTATTATTTAAAAATTATATTTTGTTTTCATATGTACAGTTACAATACTCATTTGTCATTTGGGAGAGGTTTAAAATTCTACACTGTATGCTAGCAGGTGGAAGTGAAGGCGTTGGGCCCCCAAAAAACCACTCTGCAGCTCAACTCCCGTCCTGGTTGCTTAAAAATCATGCTGGGATCATGTGCATGAATGCCCAAAATCATGGGAGGAAGATGGAGGAGAAGAAGTTGTGGTGTGACCATCCACCTAGAAAGTGATTTCTCAGCTTCCCTCTCTTTGTCTCTCTCTGGTGAGCACATGCACCTTATTACACAAAACTAAAAAAAAAAAAAAAAAAAAGAAATAGAAAAAGAAAAAGAAAAGAAAAGAAAACATCCTACCTTGCTACTATAATTTCTTTAACAAATCTTACCCTGATTAACAAAACTTACACTGTCTTTGGCAGAGAAAAAATATCTTTCCAAGGTTAATTTGTCACTTTAATTTTTTTTTTTTTTGAGAGAGGTTTTCGCTATAGGGCACATGCGCTCGCCAGACAGAGAGAGACATGGAGACAGAAAGCGAGAAATCACTCCCCAGGGGGGATGGTCACACCGCAATCCCTTCTCCATTCTCCTCTTGGGATCTTGAGCACGCACGCACACGCACCCGGCGTGCATAGCCATTACGCTAACTGCTGGTTCCCTGTCACTTTAATTTTAAAGGAAGTTGTACAATTAGTCCAGGCACCAAACTATCACATTATAAACTAACATTTTAATAGAAGTGATTATAGTCAGATAGTTTCAATAATATTGTGATAAAGTTTGTATGGGACATTATGATTGCATTTGAAATGTAAATAGGAAGAAAAATCAGGAATGACTCTTACTTATCTGAAAGAAAAACTAAAGCAATGATTGTTGCTTTTCCCTAAATATGCAATCTTGGAAGATGTTATGTAAAGTTTTGGAGATGCTTCAGTCTAATGTAAAGTTAATATATTGGCCCAAATTTTAAGAGACTGGTTTAAGAAGGAGATAAATACTGGAAAGATAAATTTGGAAACATACATGATCATTGAGTCTTTGGAAGTACTTAATGAAATTGCAAATAGTTTATGTGCAGAGAGATTAGTTGGGCCAAACGCTATAAAATATCCCTACGCAAGGAATATGCAAAACAGTACATCTTCTATAAAAGGAACAGAGGATTGGGCAGAACATAGAGAAGGAAATGATTTGAGAGAGAGGCTATTATTTTTCTTTAAATTAGTAAATTTTAAATAAAACAAAATTTAATATGTTCAGAATTAAAGTTAGTAGTGAAAAAATAAGAGACATAATCATCTGTAAAGGAGAAATAAGACATAAGATGGTAGGTGTAAAATAATATGACAATGAAAGTTTTTATGTTTTATAAAATATTAAAGAACCTTGCATTTGCTATGATTACACTGAAATGATCTCATCTCAATACCTCATATTCTCACATTATTTCTCGATACCAGTTAGGAAGCTCATTCATTTACAGAGCTCTCATCATGTACTCACTCTGGAGTGGATGCAATGTTCAGAGTGAAAGAACCATTGAAAAGAATGTTTGTAGTCTCTGCCTTTGTGCACTATCCCAATCACTCAGAATATTTGCTGTAGTGAACTGATGCATAAAAAAAAAAATGAATGATGATCCTTGACATGCGGATACATACACCCAGTGCATAGATTCAGCAGGGGTAGTCAGAAAACATACATACTTATATAGCTTTATTTGCATAATAAATAGCACTAGATTTAGAATGTCGATTTTGTTTAAGTCCATATTGTCAAATTCAGCAAAAGAAGCAGCATAAAATAGCCAAACTAGGGAAAAGCAGATGGCATAGTGGTTACTTTGCTGGAATCCCATATGGCCAACCGTGGTGGCTTGAGTACTAGACCCAGTGGCTTGAAAATCATGCTGGGTGCATATGTGTGTGTGCCCAAGATGCTAGGAGGAGAATGGAAGAGAAAGGACTGTGGCATGGCCATCCCCTCTGGTGGGAGTGATTTTTTTTTACTTTCCCTTTCACTGTCGGTGTCTCGCTTTCTCTCTGGAGAGTGCACACACCTTAAGGCAAAAAGGCAAAAACTTCTAAATTAAAAATTAGCCAAACTATTCCATTCTCCTCTCTCTACAGTTCTTTAAAAAACACCAACTTGGACCAGTGTTGTACCATGGTGGTTAAAGCAGCTGGATCCCCTATCAATTTGACAGTGTTTAAATGACAATTTTTGGACCTTAATTTTACATTTTTGTTGTTGTTGTTTATAGCCACACACATTTTTTTAAGTGTATTTGCTATACCAAACAATTTTTTTGTATTGTTTGGTAAAGGATGCAGCTGTCCTAGTGCCACAACTAGAACAGAATGAACAGGACAAAAGACTCCTATGCTTTTGTTGTTTTTGATTTTTTCCTCATTTGGAAATGCTTCCTACAAAGAGCTGTGTCAACTCACCTGAACTCTCCAGTCTTTCAAATCCCAAAACATATCCCGAAGTCCTTGGTAAGAGAGAGTGGAAGGATTTGCGCTAACAAGGTTGAGCTCAGTTTGGGGAACCTCAAGAGGATACACAATGTGGAAGACACAACCTTGTACTGATGGCCAATGAGAACTGGGAGTTAGTTCAATAAATGAGAACTTCTAGAAGCAGCTTTAGTTTCTTTGTACTGTCTCCAGTTTTGTACTGAAATTTACATCTATTATCCAGTAATTTCAATAATTACTTTCTAAGCATTTAGCAATTCATCACCATGTTCTACGTGTTTTTTCCAAAATTCACTCATTATGAGTCTGATTTTGCTTAATTTATTCTCTAACATTTCATTAAAATAAATTAAATTATTATGTTCTCATTAAAGCAAAATGAGTAATGTTATCATGAGATTTATAAAATAACATCTTAAAATTTCTGCAACACATTTATTTATTAATATTTCAACTTCATTTTCTTTAATGTTATTGTTTTTTACTAAAATTATGTATCCATTTTCCATTATTTCATAGTACCTTTTCATATACAGTGACAAAAGTACACTTACTGGTAGATTAAAACTTTAACTTTAATTTAATCTTTATCAGAGACCTTAAATTCTAAACAGTCAAATAAACTCCTCACTCAGCAGAAAATATTAATGTAATTTGTTTATTTTTTTTTATTAAAGGAATTCTCCTGGTTCGATTTCATCGTATTATTTGTATTATACTCATATTCTAACACACACATTTCTACATATTTTGAAGACTGGAGTTGAGGATAAAATATTTCTCCTATTGGAATTTTAAGTCACCCTGGAGGATATTGTGTGAAATGAAATATGCCAGCTATAGAAAAACAAATACTGCATGAGTCCCCTTATATGAGGTATCTAAAATAGTTAAACTTGTAGAAGCAGAGAGAATAGTGTTTGCCCGGAGCCAGGGGAAAGTAAAATGTGTGGTTGCTGTTGAACAGGTGTAAAGCTACAATTATGCAGATGAATGAAATCTAAAGAACTGATGTACAACATCATGCCTATAGGTAGAAAAGCTGCCGTGTGTCTTTAAAGTGTAGTTTAAAAGGTAGATGTCCAGTTTGGTTCTGTTATCATAACAAAAAATACCTTGCCATGTATTTGTCTGTGTGTGTATATGTGACAACATTTCTTTTTTCTCTCTTACTATGTTTTACATTCAATCACTTTGTATCGTTACATCAAACAAGATGAATTATCTCAGCATGAATACACTGTGTATTAGTTCAAAGATACTACTATATACATTATCATCAACAGTTAATTCTTTTTAATTAAAAAATGTATTTACTTAGAAGCATTTAGAATGTCAACCAAACAGCTGGAACTTTTTTTATAATTACAGAATGGAAGAGATCATTTTTCAATAAAGTAAGAGTGTTATTTTTATAACCATTTGATAACTTAGTGAAAGACTATAAGTTGTTTCAACATTAAGGTAAAGCTAATATTATTTATGTCAGAAATATAAACCAAAATAAGTTACAGAAATACAATAGTCTCAATCTAGTATTACTTTGTTTCAATTTTTCCATAATTAAAAAATAAAGTGAGAGAAGAGAAATGGATTTTCAAGTTAGTAAGAGAATATATAACAGTGCACTTTTAATCAGCAATGCATTAAAGTTTTTTTAGAATACAAATACTGACATTTCTTTAATTCTTTTTACTTGAGCAATGACAAACATTTAACTAAGATAATTTTAGAGACACTAAGTTTTTGAATTTTTTCAATGTTAAGCCTAGTAAAAATATTTTCTTACACAATTGTTTTATGTAAGATATTTTATGTCATAAACCTTAGTAATTTCACTTTTTAAAGTCTAATTTATATTTTGATGGTTGAAGATGAAGATGTTCTTTGAATTTCATTAAATATAAATTACACATATATATATATATTTTTTTTTTAAGAGAGATTTTTGCTATGGGGTGGGTGCATTTGCTGTAGCAACAGAGAGAGAGAAAGAGAGAAATCATCCCCCCGCCCCCAAGAAAGATGGCCATGCTTCAGTTCCTTACCCATTATCCTCTCGGGATCTTGGGTGTACACACACAGGCCCAGCATGAGTTTTAAGTGGCTAGGTCAAGGTCTCAAACCACAGTCTACCATGTGGGAGTCCAGTGACATAACCATTATGGCATCTGCTGGTCCCGCTCTTTAAGATATTTTAATAATTATTTAACAAGTTCTTAGAATAGCTTTCTTTTAACTATGTATTTTTAAGTTTAAAGTATTTTGAAATTTAGTAGGTATTTCCCATTTCAATTTATTCATATAGTTGGAGATCTACTTAATGGATTTGGATTTCTGATAATTTTATCATAGACTACATGAACAATAATTAATTCACTGAAACTAAGGTAATATATTTCTTAGTTTGACTTTATACATCCACTGCAATCAACATTAGCATCGGCAATGCATGTTATAAAAGCAATGGCAACAGTAAAGGAACATGTTTTCCTAGTGAAAATACTGAAGGAAGTTTTAAATCCATTGTCAGTAATTTAGAAATTATTTTTTCTCTAGTAGTTTAATCCTGTAGGTAACACCTTTGGGTGAGATATAAATCTCATAATTATAGATACATAATGATTTCACATGCTTACAATGAACATGTGCTCAAGTTTTTACTAAGTTCACAGTAGATTATACATATCTTTATTATATCAGTTTTTATAGCAACATTCACCTATCTCAAAAGAATAAAAGGAACCAGCAGTTGGCATAATGGCTATGTCACTGGACTCCCCTTTAGTCGACCGAGGTTCAAATGCTGGACCCAGTGACTTAAACTCACCCGGGGCTCGTATGCGTGCGTGCCCAAGATCCCAAGAAGAGAACGGAAGAGAAGGGATTGTGGCATGGTCATCCTCCCTGGGGGATGATTTCTGGCTTTCACTCTTTCTGTCTCTCTCTATCAAGCACCCACGCCCTATACCATAAACCTCTCCATAAACAAAACAAAAGAATAAAGAAAATTTGTTTCTTGTCAATCTTCTAATAATCTCTTACACAGAAAATATTATTTTTCCTTAATATGGAATGGTTTATTTCATTTCTGAAAATATTTTGATGTTCCGTTGGGAAAAAAATATATCTTCATGTGATTAGTTAATTTTAGACAGTCAATGATAGTGTTAAAATTTTCAAAATTATACTATAACCTCTATAATTCTCTTTGCTAGCCTTAGAATGGCATAGCCATTACACCAATTGCTGGCCCCTTGACCCCTTGAAATATTTTCTTAAAGATCATGCATATCTGTAGGACTATTATTGATAAAGCAAATTTCCTAATAGAATGGAAAAAATAACATATTACTCTTAATTTTTACTGGGGTTCAATTACAGAAAATTTAGTGCATATTAAGTTGTTGTAAAAGTACTTTATAATTATTTGAAAAATAAGATTTTATGTTCACTCATTTATACATAGTTTTACAAAATTAAATAATTATAATGATATCAGGATAGTTTTCTGTTTGGAGAAAATGTCAAGCTCATTGCTATATATCTGAGTAATTACCTTCTACTCACCACTCACTAAATATTATGAGTGGGAATATGACCATTATTGTGGAAATAAAGAATTTCATCACTAGTTGCCAAAATTCCACCTAGGAGGAGAATCAGTCTCATTGAAAATACTTGGTATAAAGTTTATTGAGTTATCAGGAAAGTTATGATGCATTTTGCATAGAAAAAAAAAAGGAAAATACATCATAACTTTCCCAATGACCTAATAATTATCTTACTCTTTTATCTTTCCATTTGTAGCACATTTGTGTTTTTTGAAGTTAAATGTCTTTTATTATTTATTATTTTTTTCACACTATGATGTAAAAACCTATGATCTATTTTAAAGTTTGAATAAATCTTTTTTTACAACTGATACTTATTATTTAGTTACCCCTTATAAAATCTAAAATAGATATCTCTTTGTTGTAAGTGATGTATTTTCTCTTTTTGATACAGTAAATCAATTACTCTATCACTAAGAAAAGAAAAAAATTAGCAGTCAAATAGAGACAGATGCATTAAAATTTTCAAAAACAAACAATCTAAAGAGGGTTAAATAAATTAAATACATTGAATCAATAATTAATAAACATTAAAAGAAAAAGCATCAAGCCCAGGTAAGTTAACTGGTAAATTTTACCAACTATTTAAGGAAGAAATTATATCATTACAGTCTCTCTCAGAAAAATAGAAGCAGAAGAAATACTTTTGAACTCATTCTATGAGGTCAGCATTACCAAAACCCAGAGTTAGATAAATACATTATAAGAAAACAATGAGCACTATCTCTGCTTATAAACATACTTGCAAATATGTTGAATAAAATATTAGCTAATCAATTTCTACACATATAAAAAATTATGTATCAAAACCAATTGGGATGTGTTCATGTTATGCAAAGCTGGTTTAACATTTGAAAATGAAACTATGTAATAATCATATTAACAATAAAAGAATAATAATTACACATTCATATTGGTAGATACTGACACAGTATTTGACAAAATCATTAGATTTCCATTATGTGAATGCTCAGTAAATTAGGAATAGAGGTATATTTCCTCAATTTGATAAAGAATATAAGAAAGCTGCAGCAAAATCATACCTAATGGTGAGAAACAAGAACATTCCCTAATGAGATTCAGAACAGTACATGTCCACTCTCATTGCTTTTCAAATTACACTGGAAGTTCTACCTAATTAAATAAGTTAAGAAAAGCAATGAAAAGATATACTACATTGCGGGAACCAGCAGGTGGCGTGGTGGTTAAGGCACTAGACGCTCCCATATTGCGACCACAGTTCAAGTCCTGAACCTGGGGGCTTGCTTTCTCACCTTCTCATTCTCTCACATTCTTTCTCTACCTCTCTCCGGTCAAACTGAATGAATGAATGAATAAATAAAGTTAGATAATTCTTTTAAAAAGAAGATATACTAAGTTGGAATAAATAAAATGACCTTTGTTCACAGCAGATTTAATTATTTATGTGAAGAATATAGAATAATTGGGCTAGCCCTGCTCCTTAGTATTAATTGAGCCAGATCTCGCATGGTCAAACAGGGTGGCTAGATAAATGCACTGGGTAGGTGTGTATGTGTGCAACAAATCCCCACAAAATAGAGAAATGGGGAGAAATGGGGAAGGATGGATTGCCATGTGAACATACCTTCGTGTGGAAGGTTGTGATGTCTCCTTTTTTCTCTAAGTCTATGATGAACACACACACCACACACACACACACACACACACAAATACACACACAGTAATACACATACATACAAATACACATACACACACAAATACACATACACACACAAATACACATACAAACACAAATACACACACACACGCACACAAAGAATCAGTAAAAATACTATGGAATGAATTAGTTTTATAGTTAGGTTGTAGAGTGCACGTTTAAATGACAAAAGTCAGTTATTTTTTATATACCAGCAATGAACAACTGCAATTAGAAATTAAGAACATAATGCCATTTATATTATTCCCACAAAATTAAATGCCTAGGTATAAATATAAAAAAACATAAGGGAAATTCAAAATGTTTGTGGAAATATAGACCTAATGTATGAGTTTACTTTGGTGTAAGGAATTTTAAAATATATGTATAATTTTTCTGTGATATTAATTTTCCATAAAATTTTTGAAGACCTGTTTTGTGTACAACACTGTGAGGAAAATGGCAAAACGGATGGAAGAAGAACTAAGCAAATAAAGTGGTTTTTATGTTCACAGATAGAATGACTCACGATTGTGAAGATACCAATTCTTCCTAACCTAATCTACAGATTCAATGTAATTTCAATAAAATTTTAACAAGTCATTTTATAGATATTGGCAAAAAGATTCTAAAGTATATGTGAGAAGGAAAAAAAAATCCAGAATAGCTAACACATATTGAAGGAGCAAAACAAAGTGGACTGACACTATTTGACTTTAAGATATTATGAAGCTACAATAAATCAAAACAGTGTGGTATTGACAAAAGGACAGGCAAATAGATTAGGGGAATAGAATAGATAATCCAAAAATAGACCCACATAAATATAATCAACTGATCTTTGACAAAGTAGGAAATGCAATACTGTGGAGCAGCTAGATTTTCCAGCAAATGATGCCAGAACAACAGGATATTTGCATGCACAAATTAATCTAGACACAGACTTTACAGACTTCACAGAAAACAACTCCAAGTGGGTCATAAACTTAAATATAACATAAAACATTTTTAAACTGCTAGAAAATAACAGAAAAATTAAATGACCTTGAGTTTGATTATGACTTTTCAAGATACAATTCCCAAAGTACAATGCACTAAAGAAAGAATTAATAGTGTGTACATGTTTACGGGGTGCAATGCGACTTCACAGTACAAGAATGCAATGCGGACTGATTAAATCACTGCAGGAGTGTATCCATCATCTCAGCATTTGTCCTTACTCCATGTTGGGGACATTCACAATCCTCCCATAGCTACCCTGAGATACACTGTAAATTAATGGTAAATATATTCACCCTACTGTATTTTATAACACTAGGAATTATTTTTCATGTCTGTTTATAATTTTGTTTACATTAATCAACATCCTTATGTCCCCTTCTCCCCACCATTCTTCTCTGTCTGGCTTATTTTACTTAACATGATGCTCCCTAGTCTCAACTGTTTTTACCTCATATGACAGGACTTCATTCATTTTAATGGCTGAATAGTAGTTCATTGTGTGCATGTGTGTCTGTAGTGTACTTTGTAATCAGGTAGTAAGATGCTTTAGTTTTATTCTTTTTGTCAAAGATTGGTTTGGACAATATGAAGGATCTACAAAGTAGTTCATAGAAATTATATATTATGAAAAAAACAACATATGATTATAAAATTATTTGCATCAAAAAAACTCTGTCTGCCATTTTTCTATAGATATTTTAAAGTCTCCTCGGGTATTGTATTATTGATTTGACCTTTTTTTACTACAAGTACACTTTTGGAAAAAAAAAAAAAAAGTACTTACTGTGAGCATCCTTGTCCAGGGGGATGGCCACACTGCAGTCCCTTCTCCATTCTCCTCCTGGAATTTTGGGCATGCCTGCACATGCATCTAGCATTGAGTTTCAAGCTACGATGTTCAAGATTTGAACCATGGTCGACCATGTGGGCATCCAACAACACAATTGCCACATTATTTGCTAGTTCTATAACTGTATATATTTATAAGCAAGATGATCATATATAAATTTAAAAAGTTTGTGGTGATTATTACAACTAATATCAATATTTATCAGAGTCAGAATACAAGATTAATTTGCACAAGTATATTTAGAAAGTTTTATTATTGATAACCCTAGATATGGAAAGTCCATTTGTGTATCAATAGGGAATGATAAAATAATTGTATATCCACACGTCAAAATTCTATGTATCCATAAAACGTAATACACTATCATGCATGGCAAAATACTTCAAATCATCTTCTGTGAAAAAAGTGTAGAATGAAAAGTAAATTTGACATCCCTTTATATAAAATGATACAATACATAAATTTAATCTATGCTGACAAATGCAGTAATTATGGAGGTAGAAATTGACTGAGAAGGAACATAAGGGAACTTGTGAGTTTGTTGTAATGTTCTGTATTTTAAAAAGGATTTGGACTGCATAGGTGTACACATTTGTACATTTTCTGAGATGTAACTTTTACAACAAAAGAAAAAAATCTTAAAAAAATATCGAACTCCAGCCAGCAGGTGGCATGGTGGTTAAGGAGTTGGATCTCACATACTGATGGCAGTTTGAGTTCCAGACTTGAAAAACACACATATGTGCTTAAAAACCCCAAAAAAGAATAGAGGAAAAGGGATTGAAGCTTGACCGTTCTCCCCCCCAGCGATGCTTTCTCACTTCCCTTCTCTTTCTCTCTGGAGAGCACACAAGCTCTAGGCAAAACAAAAACAAAAACAAAACAAAAAACAACAACTCAACAAAAAGACATGGTAATTATTAAAGAGGCCATCAAGCTAGGGTCCTAGTCCAACACAGTCAGTACTTTATAAGAAGACATATGAGCGTGCTCTTTCTGCCATGTAACACAGTGAGACAGGGCAAGGGCATGCCAAGAAGAGAGTCTTCACCAGGAACTAAACTAGCCAACATCTGGATATTGGACTCCACAGTTAATAGAACTGTGAGAAAGAAAAAAATATGTTTTTTAAACTACCCAGACTATGGTATTTTATTTTAGTAGCTCAACCAGACAAAGACTGTGGGTAATGGGAGTTCACTATAAAATTTTTTATCTTCCTTATGTGTTTCAAAATTTATATAATAAAGAAAAACTTCATTTTTACTGTTCCACCTTCATTGCCAAGCTTATTTCTGTGGGGAGATTATACATCTGGCCTTACATTTTCAGATACAAATTTGGCCAATAAAATTTGAGAAGTAATATGTTCCACTTTCAAGCAGACACTTTAAAAAAGTAAAAATTCTGCAGAGTTTTATCGTCTTCACTGAAGACAGCATTCCTTGACAGATACTAGTGCTAAATACTTTTCAGATTAAAAATATACCAACAAGCAGCTGAGCTTGCCAACTCCAAAACACACCAAGTACATGCCAAATAAACCTTTGTGTTTAGAAAACTACTGAGATTTTGTGATTATAACACCAATAAGAATTCCTGAATCTAGCACAACATATTTGTGATGCACTGGGTAATAAATCCCTACATCAATAATTTTCATATCATATTTATTATTTTATAACTGCCTTACCAAGTAGCAGACCTATGAATTATGTACCTCTTACTTGGTCAAGTCAGAATGTGCCTTCAGATGGTTATACCATGAATGGTTAACAAATTTAACTAATTCATGGGTATTTGATATTTTTCATACACTGACACAGACTATCATAAAACAAATACCCGGGAAAAATCACTATTTAGTTCCAAGATAAAGATCTCTATGCATCACTAAAAATATAATTTAATTAGGAAGTTATGGAATCTTAACTAGAAACATGGATTTGAGAATAAATAGCATAAGATTGCTATATAAATCAATGATGATACTGCTAATAATATAAGAGAAAAAGAAATTAGTATCAAGACTTGAATTAGATCATGATGAATGATGATGAAAATAATTCAGTAGAGAAGAGACTGAAGATTTACTATATGAGGGTGTGAGCATACATTCAACATAACATGAAATATATCAGTTGATAAGAAAACCTTCTGTTTTTAGATGTAAGACACATATAATGATTGATGTTCAATAGGATGAGAAATATTGTTCTACAGAAACATGAAGATGTAAGAAGGTAACCAGAGATAAGAAAGAAAAGACAGATGAAGATTTAGACAGAAAATATGGTAGTGGAAAAAGAGGTAGTTTGCATCTAATAGTCCATAAATTTAAAAAATTTGCTGATACTCTGGAGTAACATTTGAAATACAGTGGTACTTTTGACAATCTTGCATAAATATATCAATACCAGTATATATTGTCATGCTTTAAGTTTGTTTCACATGGGATAAGAATCCTCCTTGTTACTCAAATAAAAACTTAGATGGGAAGGTTTCTTGGTCAAATCCAGAGACATATTATATATAATTAAGTTACTATACTGTTTTCTTGAGGTAAATCTAACTGTATGGTAGTAAGCACAAAGTGAGAAAGTATGATGTATCAACGTGTATTAATTTCCTATGACTGGGATAAGCAGATGGTGTAGAAGTTACATCACTAGACTCCCATATGGATGAATGTAGTTCAAGTCCCAAAGCCAGAGGCTTGAAAATTAGACCAGGCATGTATGAGTGCATGCCCAAGGTGGTGGGAAGAGAATGGAGAAGGGATTGCAGTGAGGCCATCTATTCTGGGGGTGTATTGGGGGGTGATTTCTCACTTTCTCTCTCTCTCCAGCAAGCACATGTGTCCTGAGGCAAAAACCTCTAAAAATAATTATAATAATAATTTTTAGAACTACTGTGACTAAATACCAGAAACTGGTGGCTTAAACAATAATTCATTGTCTTGGAGGCTGGAAGTCAAGAACAAAGTATTGGCACAGTTGGTTCCTTCTACTACATGTAAAAAAATCTGTTCTATCACTTTTATCTAGCTATTGATGATTTGGTAATGATGTTTTGTCATCTTTTAAGAATGTTCTAGAAGTATTGCCATCTCTTCCTTTATCTTCATATATATGGAGTGTTCACATCCAAATTTTCCTTTCTGTAAGAACATCAATCATACTAGATTATGGTTTATCCTGAGGCCTCATTTTAACTCTTTCCATCTCTGTTACTATATTTTCAAATAACATCACATTCTTAGATACTGCCTTTAGGATTTCAGCAAATCAGTTGGGGGAGGGTGGCATAAATTAACTCTTAATATTAGGGTTGTGTATTTTTAGTTTTAGAACATAGAGAGTAGAAAAGCTGAGGAAATACGCAAGGACATTTTAAAAATATTGATCTATGAAGTTCTAGCTAGATATGTAGAGAATTGAAAATGAATATATAATTATACATTATAAATTATAAAATAAAAATTATGAGAGGAAAAATTGAGTTCTTAGTAAAGAGATAGCCAATAGCTTTATCTTAAATTTAAAAAAAAATGGGTGGACAAAAACATATAAGATCAAGGTAGGGTAGAAGTTGTTCAGTTACCTGAGTCAGTAATACAGACTACTTGGTTTTGTGTTCATCTCTTGAATATCACTTTTCTTTGTTGTCTGCTGTTCAGTAACTTGTTAACCACTATTTCCTTTTTTTTTTTTTTGTGGGGGGTGGGGTGGGGTAGAGGTTTTGCTATAGGGCGCGTGCACTCGCCAGAAAGACAGAGAGAGACAGAGAGATAGAAAGCAAGAGATCACTCCAGGGGGGATGGCCATGCCGCAATCCCTTCTCCTCCTTTCTCCTCTCAGGATCTTGGGCATGCACACACATGCTCCCGGCGTGAGTTTTACGCCACTGCATCAGGGACGCAAACCTCGGTCGACTACATGGAAGTCCAGCGACATAGCCATTATTCTAACTGCTGGTCCCACCGCTATTTCTTTTATTATCCCTAGATTGTTGGTTAGTTTGTTTAGGCAAGAGGGTAAATTCAGTTGGTGTTATTCTATCTTCACAAGAAAAAGAGATCTTAAATACTTTTGTAAATGGCATATAGTAAGTTTAAATTTTTAGGTGACTGAGGTTTAATATGATACGTTTGCAGTAGCATTTCAGAAATTCTGATTATTTTCAATGAAGAGTTTCTGGTACTGCTTTTAGTAGATAGAGTATAAAGTGAAAGTCCTTGTGAAATAATTGTACAGCACTGAGAAGGAAGTTAGGCGTAGGTGTAATTATTCACTTTATCAGAAATTTCTTAGCATATGTTATAAGTCAGACTGAGTGCTATATGGTGACAAAACTCAAACCAAGGAAACTAAGCCATCTCTCTCTGGGAATTTCTAGTATGTAGAGAGAAATTATTTCTAAGCAGCCTTTTATATGTATCATCTACACATTTAAAATATATTTAGATATATCATGTTGTTATATATGCATACTTGATTTGTGTATAGACACATTTGAATTCCAATCAAAGAGTCATTTCTGCCTATTTTCTTAGAAAGAGAATCTGATGGTTCCTTTTTTTTGGTGCTGTTAGAGCAGTCCCTCTCATGTCCAGTGCAAAGATTACCCCATTGGAAATAGATAAGTTTAATATATGCATGTGAAATTAGATGAAAAATGGCCCAAGAATATGGTGGTGGGACATATTCAGGAAAAAAATGATTTTATACAAAGAGAAAGACAAAGAAAAAAGTTACTTCTCTATGTCTTTGTTGGGAATAATACAAGTTAAAACTGTGGTGGTCATCTTAAATTCAGAGTAATTAATCGGAGAACGAAAAGTGACAATTTTGAAGATGAGGACAGCAAAAAATTGCCCAGTCTCCAGAATTCTTATTATTAATGCATGAAATATACAATGTACTCACTATCTAAAACACACAAATTTTAATGTTTGGTTATTTGTAGAGAAATTTTCCTGACTTAAGTATGTTTCACAATCATTTTTGTGTCTTCTCATAATTCAATGACCTTGGACATTTCTTCCAAGTATACAAGTTCTATCCATAGCCTTGGGGTTTAGAGGTGTTAAAGTGGTAAGCTTTTTCTGAGACATTCTTTAATGCTTACTTCAAACACTGACTGGCCATATAATGGATAAATTATACCCTCTAGAACTTTTGATTCAAAATAATTATGGTTTTCTAGGTCAAATGAAAGGTAATAATTACCCATTTCCTAAAATTTAATTGGAAATGTGAATACTTTAATGCTTCTAATTACAATGACTGGGTTAAAAGTTTTAGTTCTTATTAACATCTATTACTCTAAGATTTGATCATCTTTCCCCCTAAATTTCTGTTGTCTCTCATAAAGTAAATAGAATTTATATGATTTTCTAACATGCTTATATGTTTTTAGAGACAATTTTGTTAGAAATGTTTACATGAATGTGTATTTTTATGTCTTCAGTTCAAAGTGATAATATGTAGTTCGTCATATCTCTACCTAGTAGAAATATAGTAGACTTTTGTGTGAGCAATAGTAATTTTCATCTCGATATCCCCAAGTGCTTTAGTCTAAAACCATTTATCCTGGACACCAGCAGATGGCATAATAGTTAAATCATTGGACTCCCACACAGTTGACTGTGGTTTGAATCCTGGTCCTAGTGGCTTAAAACTCACATTGGGTGCATGCCCAAGATCCCTAGAGGAGAATAGATTGCAGTATGGCCATACCCTTGGGAGGTGATTTCTTGCTTTCTGTATCTCTCCCTCTCCCTATTTCTCCAGCAAGTACATGCACCCTGTATCAAACAAAATAAAACAATCAAATAAACAAACAAAAAACCTAAATTTATCCCATGTCCTATTTCCTTGTTTCATCTATGCCCTTGTAACAGTGTCATTTGTCTAGTCTCCAGTCCCAGAAAATCAGAAGTCATCTTGCATATGACATTCTCTCTTATCATAAACCCTCAACTAACCAGTCAAGTTCATAGGTTTTACCACTTTAATATCTCTCATGTCCTTTCTCTTCCACAGACAGAAATTACTGCATGAGTATATTACTACTCACATGTATTTTCAGAATAGCTTCCTAAAGTATCTCCCTACAACTAGTTACTCTAAATTCTATCACCTGAATAATCAGGTGCTTCTTCTAAAATATTTATATGCCATATTATTTTATATAAAGGCACTAATTAATGTAAAAAAAATTAAATACCTTACTTAATATTTAAAATTCATTACATTCTGGTCTTTAGCTATATTTTGCTTTTTCTTTTACACTATACTCCAGTGATATACAACTACTGAATTCCCAACTTATACCAGGATGATTCATATTAAAAAGAATTTACACTTTTTTTTTAATTTCTGCTATGAATGACTTTCCCTGTTCTATATCTTTCTGACTCTTCCTGATACTTCATAAATGTGTTCCAAAATCATCATTTCTGTGAACTTTTCTTTGACCTTTCAATGAGTAGCATATTTATTTTATGTTACCATAACAACTTGTGTGCATAATTTCTTGCATTATTCAACTTTTAAGCCTGTTGTCCAGCACACTACTCAGAATATAGATGGCACACAGTAAATGTATGTTGAATACATAACAATAGAGATGAATGGTTTACTTCTGGGAATTATTCTTATCTTCTGTGCATGTCACATATATTGTGATTTTGAAAAGCAATGTACAGATACTACTTTCATATACCTGTCTTTCAAACTTGTTCCTATTAAAAAGCTTGCCAATATGGGTTGAAAATAAATACAAAATAAATTAAATGACACTGAAAGGATAAAAAAACATATTCTATAATTTTGAGTACATTCAAATACAGGATATAGCATTCCTTTCTTTTATAAAAAAATTATCTTTTTATAATGTCAAAGTGTTTTTTATTTCTGTAAACACATCTTTGTAAACAACTTATTTTTTATCGCGCACATATTTTAGACCATTTCCCAAAGCCATAGAGAAAATAGCCACACTTAAGAGTTTTAAGAAAGTGTTCATATTTAACAGTCTCAAACACCTATAAGAAATTTCAATAGGTTATTGTGTAAGCAATGGCAGTACGTCTATATTTTCAATATAAACAACGAAGGAACAGAGGTTTTTTTTTTTTCATTTCTGCTATCAGTTACTATAAAAATATGTTATAAAGAGAAAACAAGGTTCCGTAAATCTTAGCATAAAAACATACACATTACATCAGACTAACGTTTCAGGACTACCATAAAGCCATGGCAGGAAAAAATAAAATAATTTTGCTATGTTAGTGAAATTAACTCACATGATATTTTCATCAGTTTAGTAAATGTCCATTTTCAAAATTAATACACAATCATAACCTTACATATAAGTAATTTTTATTTTTTACTTATTTTTATTATATTCCTTAAAGATAAACACATTTTCCAGTATTTATGTATAGTTGTAAATTAAGGTTAATTAGAATTTGGTTCACAAAATTAAATTTCACATTTATAAAATAAATTTTATTTAAAAAGTATTTAATTCAATATGTAATTTCAATATGACAAATAAGAATTGATAGAATTCAGGAGAAAAATAAGGCTTACATATGACATTTAAAAATATGTAGATCAAAGTAGAATAACAATTGATTTAAGACATAGGTAAGAACAAATTTTAGTATTGTAGAGAAAAACTATATTATGGTTCTAAAAAGATTAACTTTGTGACTATAGTAGTTTATGCATCAACTTAATTGAATATAAGTATGCACAGATACTGGTAAATCATTAATTTTGATTATGTCTATGAGAGTATTTCCAGAAGAGACTGGTACTCAAATCAGTGGTCTGGGTTAGGAAGATCATCCTCACACAATATGGCAGCACCATGCAATTAACTGAGGGCCTAAGGTAGAATAAAAATAGAGGAAAGACAAATTTATTTTCACTGTCTCCTACAGCTCAGTACCTGTCTTTCTTTATCCTTGAACATCAGAAATCCAGGTTCTCCAGCATTTTGACCTCAGGACTTTCATCAGCAGCCCCTCAGTTTTCTAAGCCTTCTGCCTTGAACTGAAATTTACACCATTGTCTTCTCTGACCCTCAGGCTTTCAGACTTGGACTGAGACACTGGTTCTCCAGTGGAGAGAAAGCATATTGTGGGACATCTCAGCCTCCAGAATGATGTAAGCCTCTTCCCTTAGTAAATCATCACATTTCTGTCATCTATGTATCTCTCAAGCTATCTATGAACTGTCTTATCTATCAATTAATTTATCTATCTCTATTATTTATATATACTATTGTTTCTATTTCTCTGGAGGACCTTATTAATACAATGATACTTCAAAGATTTTACCCTAAGCTTTCTAAGTCATTCCTCTTTAGTCAAAGTCATACTACTGTGTTATATTGAATTTTCAATAAAACTCTTTAAAAATGCACTTTATTAACTAGTAGATGATGTATTGGCTACGTCGCTGGGCTCCCATGTAGTCGACCGTGGTTCAAGTCCCGGATCCAGTGGCTTAAACTCACACAGGGCACGTGTGCATGTGTGTCCAAGAGCTAGAGAGAATGGAGAGAAGCAACTGTGGTGTGGTCATAACCCGGGAGGTGATTTTTCGCTTTCTGTCTCTCTGTTTCTCTCTGTCTTTCTGGCAAACACAAGCACCCTATAGCCAAAACCTCTCAAAAAAATAATTAAAAAAATAATAATAATACTGTACTCTAAGCATACAGACACCAAAATGTTTGAAGTAATAGTCAATTTAATTATTATTATCAGGTTGAAAATTGCTAACTTTAGCACAGAACTAAAAAACAGTTAAATTTATTGTACAAATGATCATTCTCTGTAGTTGTTATTTATGTAAGCAAACAATAGGGAATTAAAGAAGAAAATCACTTGGCTGACCATATTGCAGATCATTTATTACTTTGGTTTCTGTTTTATAAAAATGTTATACTGGGAAAAGTCATAAAGGATCTGTTTCTAGTCATTTCAAAGGAAAAAAATAGATTTCCACCTTGATGTGTACACCTGTTTTAAAACATGTTAACCAGGTGAGAATGTATGAATGTTCAAAGCCCCCATGGAATGTAGAAATGAAGCGATTGCAGAGTGATCACTGAAGAAGCGTTTTCTCCCTTTCCTTCTCCCTCTCTGTTTCTCTATCTTTCTCTGTTAAGTGCACATACCCTCTGACTTATAAACAATAGAATAAAAATAAAATGGAAGTTAATATTCTTCCTTTGTTTAAAAATATAATTATTGATTTCTAATTACATATCAATTTTCTTAAAATATGGAAACAATGAAGTCTTCAGGGCTTCTGAAAATAAGATGTTTACAATGCATTGGGAAATATTAAAATATATTATGATATTCAGTTGACTGATAGTATATTTCCAAGTGTAATAAAAGAACAGAAGGAAAAATTATCTCAGAACCAGCAGGTGGAGAAATGGTTATGCCACTGGACTCCCATGTAGTTGACAGCTTTGGGTCCTGGACCCAGAGACTTGAAACTCACACCATGTGGATGTACAAGCATGCCCAAGATCCTGAGAGCAGAATGGAGGAGAAGGAATTGAGGCATGACCATCTCCTCTGAGGGGTGATTTCACACTTTCTGTCTCTGTCTCTTCGGTGAGTGCACATACCTTATAGCAAAAATATCTCTTAAAAAAAATCAATGAACTCTCCCAGAAAAGGTTTTATAAATGAGACAAAACTGGAACTGAGAGAATGGGTTATAGGAAATGGATGGAAGGGCACAGAGAAAAAACATTTAACAGACCAAAGAATGTAAAGGTCTCCATTGAAAAAAGCTGTGATTTTTGCTTTCTATATATAAAAATTGAAATAAAAATGTAGAAAAAACGAAAACCAACTTAAAAGAAGTACAAGAATTCGCAATGAAAAAGTAAATCACTGTAAAGTAAGAGACTACTACTTGTAAAAGTGGTAGAAGGGTTTGTCATGCTTCTGGGTTGCAGTATGTCTTTTTTTTTGGCACCGGAATGCAAGTGGCAGGTAATAAAGAGGAGATTGGATAACTTAAGTTTGGCCATATCTGAAAGAGTCAATATATAATTCAATAGGTCTGGATTTTATCCAGTCATATTCAGGAGCAGTTAGGTTCTTTTAGAAAATAAAATTACAGGAAAGCTTTTGAATTTGGGGCATGGTGGTTAAGGTGCTGGACACTCCCACATGGCTAACCACTTTCTCTCTCTCTCTCTCTGTATGTGTGTATGTGTGTGTGTGTGTGTGTGTGTGTCTGGTCAAATTAAAATAAATGAGTGGATACATAAATTTAAATTTAAAAAAATCTTTAAAAACAGAAGTTTTTGAATTTTAGAAATGTAACTTTGACCTCAGGAAGTGTGGTATTGTGATATAATAAGAAAAATTTGCTTTCTGCCTGGTTTCTGTCGCAGAGCTTTCAAAACCCTCAGAGAAGGGGACCAGCATTTAGCAAAATGGTTATGTTGCTAAGACTCCCATGTATTCAACCACAGATCAAGTTCTAGACCCAGTGGCTTAAAACACACTGGCCGCATTTGCATGTGTGCCCAAGATCCGGAGAGGAGAATGGAGGTGAAGGGATTGCAGTACAGCCATCCACCCTGATGAGTGATATTTCGTTTTCTATCTCACTGTCTCTTTGGCAAGTATATGTGCTCTATATCAAAAATCTCCATAAAACAAACAAGCAAACACATAAAAACAAAAACAAAACAACAACAACAAAAACCCCTCATAGACAGGGGTATTAGAAAAAACTATTGTTCTATTTGATCTTTTACTACCTGTGGAAGATGCTCATTTTCTCTGTCTCTTTCAGCTTTATTGTGATATGTACACACGTGGTCTACTCTGAATAAAGAAAAAAACATGTCCGCATTATTTTATTATTATTACTGTCTTTTTTCTTTCTCTCTCTCTTTTTTTTTTTTTTAATAGGTTTTTGCCTTAGGACATAGCACTGGCAGGAGAGAGACAGAGAGAGGAAAAGTGAGAAATCGTCCCTTGGCCCCAGAGCGGATGGCTACACTGCAGTCCCTTCTTTTCCATTCTCCTCTTGGGATCTTTGGGCACACATGCACAGGAGCCTGGCATGATTTCCAAGCTGCCATGTCCAGGACTCAAACAGCAATCAGCCATGCACTATTTTAAATAGGCTAATGCAAATTCTTGTAATCTCCTCCTCTCACCCTTCTCTTTGTTCTACTATGAAGTAGCCCTCCTAGCAGCCATTTTGGTGCACTCTTTCTAGGTGACTAGAATCGATGTTACCTGGGTGACATCCTCAGTCCTTTGCTGAAAGGAACTTCTTTTTTTCTCTAAGGAGAGATTTTTGCTATAGGGCATGAGAGCGCTACCTGCTGAAAAGCAAGTGAGACAGAAAGTGAGAAATCACCCCCCAGGGGGGATGGCCACACAACAGTCCCATCTCCTCTATTCTCCTCTTGGGATCTTGGGCATGCCTGCACATGCACCCAGCATGAGTTTCAGCCACCGGGTCTGGATCTCGAACCACAGTGGACTATGTGGGAATCCAGCAATATAACAAGTATGCATATGTTGGTCCCCTCAAATGAACTTCTTTCATTTCTCTCCTTTATTTTTTCTTTCCTTTTATGGAAAGGTTTTTGCTATAGGGTGTGTGGGTTCACCGGAAAGACAGAGACAGAAAGCGACAAATTGCCCCCTACCCCGAGGAGGATGACCACGCCGCAATCCCTTCTTCTCCATTCTCCTCTTGGGATCTTGGACACGCACACACAGGCACCCTGTGTGAGTTTAAGCCACCGGGTCCAGGACTTGAACCGCGGTTAATTACATGGGAGTCTAGCGACATAGCCATTACACTAACTGCTGGTCCCTTTTATCTTACTTTCTGTGCCTCTGCCTTCTTTTTAAGGTTGGCAAGTAGATATATAAGTCATTTGGAGTTTGGGATTAGCATCTGCTAGGTTCGTGGGACTGCCTTTAACTTGTGAGATGTGGTACTATCAACAAGTAAATGCTGTCAAAGTTGAATTGAGTTATAATGCCCAGTTAATGTCTGCTGGAGAAAAGACTTGGTCAGAAAAAAAACTGTGCACCTGTTGTCTAATGTGTTGCAGTGAGGTCACGTGGGAGTTTAGTGCCTTACCACACCACTTGCGGGCTGCAGTTATGAGTGAAGATTAGGAGGAAAAACAATGTTTTTTGCCTTGTTTTGTTTTTTCCTATCTCTATTAGGAAGTATATCAAGAAAAAGATGAGGGGGAACAGTAAATAATTTTAGGAAGTCAACTGACAAAACTGATAGTCAAATCTAAGGCCTAGAGAAAAGGGACAAAGAGGCAAAAGGCAAGAGAGAAAGACATCGATTATTGAATCTTACTAGTCTCTTAAAAATATCTATAGGAGGGGCCAGCAGGTGGCATGGTCCTGACCGTGGTTTAAGCCCCCAACACAGATACTTGAAAATCACACTGGGCATGTACGCATGTATGCCCAAAATCCCAAGAGAAAAATGGAGGAAAAGGAATTGCAGTGTGGTTATCCTTCCAGAAGGTGATTTCTCACTTTCCCTATCTTTCTTTGTCTTTCTCTGGTGAGACATCCTAAGCAAAACCTAAAAGGAAAAGAAAAGAAAAAAAACAAGTCTTCAAGGAATATTGACTAATTGTATGATGAAAGTGTATTAAAATAATATAGAACCAGAAGTTTGCTCCTCTGGGGAATTCATTTTAATCCCTGGCTCAAGTAAACCACTTTTATTTCACTTATTATCCCTCAGCCTTTTATTTTTAGATTGACTAAATAATTCAGTGTATAAGGGAAGATTTGCCTGGATTATATACAAAACTACACATGTTATATTAGGGAGTCGAGCATCTACAGATTTTGCAATACTGAGCAGTGAAAAGGAATCCTAGAACCAAGTCTCCCGAAATACCAAGGGAAGACTTTTAGAGCCTACCAATTATAAATGTCCCTGCCGACCCTGCCAACGTAGGTTAATATTGTGGGAAGAGAAAAAGGCAAGAAAAACTTATCTTTAAGTGTGGTTTTAATTGAAAACCATAAGGGCTAAAATTCCATAATATTAAGTACATCCTAAGATAGGGATGTTCATTTTAAATCTCAGAATAAGCCTGTAGTGCAAAAGGATCTAAGTAGGTTATTTCTCATCCCCTCCCAGTTGCCCCTTATTAGTTCCCTGATTCAGATTCAGATCCAAACAGTGGGAACTGATTTAACAGGGTGATAACTCTTTTCCTCCCTGGGGCAAAATCCACTTAACTTGGCCTCACTACCTAACCAGGTGTGAATCCTCACTGAGGTGCAAATTCATTTCTGTGCAATAGAATGACTACCAACTCACCCCTGGGGAAGAAGCAACTGATCAAGACGGAACTATTTGAATCCAGTTTTAAAAACACATTATTAGAAACAGAAATTTTAGAAACAGAGAGATACGCTGGTGTGACCTGCAGGGAATATTGCCTATGGGAAATAGACGCTTTATTATAACTTGATCTAGGAGGAGGTCTGGCCATACAATAGGGAACTACTTGGAGACTGCCGTCCAGGAGACTCATGTTCCTTCCTTGCAATTAAATCCTCTAAAATATCATCTATATCTCAGTGGAAGCAGCTTCACTCCTCCGTAACATAGTTTACCCTTTAAATTGTTGCCTTCCTAGGGATTCCTTTCACATAAAGTGATTGCAAAGGAATATTTCATTATTGAACAATATATATGTTTGACACTTCAGATGGTTTTTGTTGGCTTCTAAGGGGCCTATTGCCATAAAATCTGTCTTGTTTGGAGTGATAAGCATCTGTGAACTCTATGTCATTGTTTGCTATACTACTTTGTTGCACATAATTGTCAACACATATGATAAAGTGGCTTTGGAAGCGCAAGGGCCATCATGTTTCACAGGGCAACAGAACAACATGGCAGCTGTAATATAGATGAGAGGGCAGGTCACTCCCATCCTTTAAAATGGATCCATCAAATTGCTAATTACGTCAAAATGTTCTGATATAATACAATTCCTAGCAGTTTTTGTTTAAAAGCCCTGACAACTGGAAAGGAAGGGATTACAACAGTTTAAATATCATATGTTCTGAATGATTGAGTAATCTAAAGTATTTTCTGTGATTATGTGAGTTTTTTCCCACTAAGATAAATATGAAGTAGTCTTTGGAATGACTTTAAATTTAGCATCTTTTAAAAAATAAAATATTGTCCAAAATCTGTAATACTTTATTGTATCTTTTGAATGAAGACAATAAAAGTAGTTTCTAACACTTATATCATCTTGAGGTTTTTATTTTATTTGATATGCAGTTAGTTTCTTTCACTCAGTGTACTAAATCTCATCAGCAACATCATATAATTTGTCACATAATGATAATCAATCTTTTTAAAGTTACATGTGTTGGAAAACGTATCACACACTTGTATGAGAAATAATTTCAGCCAAAAGTAATCGCCACTTTATGTGGAAATAAAGAAGTTAAGAGGTAAAACTTGATCTGCTAGAGGTGAGTGTTACAAAGGTAAGGTAGTAAAATGACAGTAGAAAGAATAGACACAAGGGACTCAGGGTCTCGTAGGTTTATTTTGGCTTAAATAATTACAGATGCTCATTGTTAGAACTTGGATTAGTTTTTTTTTTTTTTCAGGTTTTTGGTATAGTATATGTGTGCTTTCCAGAGACAGAGAGCATGAGACAGTGAGAGAAAAAGTGAGAAATCGCCCTCAGAGAGGACAGCAACACCACAGTCCCTTCTCTTTCATTCTCCTGGGATTTTGGGCTAGGATGCACAAGTGCCCGGCATGATTTTCAAGCTGCCAGGCTCGGAGTGAACTGCAGTTAACCATGTTGAGAGTCCAGTGCCTTAACCACTACACCACCTGCTGGCTCATATTTTTTTTTTTTTCAGAGTGTATATAAGTGCACCAGAGAGAAAATACCTCCCAAAGGGATGTGACCATAATCTCTTTTCTTCATTCCTCCATCCTGTCAGGATTTTGGGGACACATGCACATGTGCCTATCATGTTTTTCAAGCCACCACAGCTGGCATTCAAACCATAGTCAATCAAGTTGGATCCAACTCCCTGGACCACTATGCTATGGTCCAAGGTGAACTTTAAGTATTAAAATCCTTGCTATAAAGTCAAAGGTTATACTGTATTCAATTACCAAGCAGCTACATTTAAAAAACAAATGATATTAACAGAGGTATGAAATGATATAAAGAGTCTTATAATTAAATGAGATAAAAATATTCACCTTTTTATTGTTTTGTATATGCAGACACAAAGGTTCAAATAGTTTAAGTAAAATTTCCAAGGTAATATGTCAATAAGTGTGGGACTAAGTTGTGGCTAGAATTATTGTGACTATTGATCTGGACTCCAAACCATGACACTGTAGCTCTTTTTCCCAGATCTAATATGGTACATGTCACCTCCCCCTCCCTCACAAATATCTGCTGTTCGTAAAAACATAATGGCATTGGAAAGAAATATTTTTTGATTGCTCTTTAATTTTTTATGTATAAATAATCCTCACATTACAAATTCTTTAATTAAACAAATAACCTAAAAGGATTTCTCATTTTTATTCAGTTTAAAAATCATCCAGATAGGTTTTTATTTTTTTGGAAAGGTTTTTACTTTAGGGCGTGTGTGCTTGTCAGAAAGACAGAGAGAAAGAAAGTGAGAAATCACTCCCTAGCGGGGATAGCCATGCCACAATCCCTTCTCCTCCATTCTCCTCTCGGGATCTTGGGCATGCATGCACACATGCCTGGCATGAGTTTAAGCCACTGGGTCCGGGATTCAAACTTTGGTTGACTACATGGGAGTTCAGCAACATAGCCATTAGGCTAACTGTTGGTCCCCAACATAGCTTGTTAAAAATGCAGATTCCTAGAGAATATAGTAACTAGTTTCACAATTGTAGTTTCACCATTACACTTATGAATATACATATTTAACTAATACATTTTGAGGCAGTTGTTACAGTAAGAAACATGGCCATTTTAATGACTTTAAAAAAAAATATTTGTAATTTGCTGTTTCCCAGCTAAATTTCAACATTATTTAACTTACGACCTTACCTTTATAAAATATTATAATAGAAAAATAAAACTGAAATAACGATCTGATTTTTCTTTGTAATAATGAAATTTTAGATCTTCCATTTACTCCTTGAAGACATAGTGGGAGGACAGAAAAGTCCACAAGATTTCTTGTCTTCCATTACTTACAGAAATAAAATATATACTTTTACTACTATCAATCTTTATAGGGGATGTACTGTCTTTCAGCATGAGTGGTGATGTTGCAGATACTGAACTCTCCATAAGTCTGGATGCTTGATTGAAAACTACTGTTGAAGTAATAAACAAGAAATAAAACTTTCTTCCTAAAAAACTCCAAAAAATGTAAGGCTTTGTTGCTATCATTATTGCATAACCCAGACCTCTCTGCCTGAACATGAAGTATATATTTTGGGTATCCTCTGAGATCTGCTTGTTTCTGTTCTATAACTAAACTCACTGTGAAATATAGCTAAGGCCAAAGGTTTTAAATACATTACCTCTTTAATATTCGACTTCTATATCCAACTGCCTACTCATATTCACTTGAATATCAAATAGCCACTTCAAATATCTTTTTCTGTTTTTACTAATGTCACATGTTCCTGTTATGTTCTTGTCCCTTAAACATATTTCTCTAATATTTTCTCATCATTTATTTAGGCTCTTGAGCAAAAAACCTATCTCAGTAAAGCCCCTACCTTAAATTGTATTTCTTATCCTAGTTGGTCTTATGGTTTTATTAGTAATAGCTAGGAGAATATGAGAAATCTTCCAAAAGCATATTAAAAATGCATATTTTTTTAAAAAAACTATGCAAGTATATTTTCTGCACCAAAATGAACTCATATTAGCTTGTTATAAAATGTCTGAACAGGATCAAGTTAAGGTATAAAGGACATGACATTAGCTTAAAAAGAATCCTTATCAAGATAACATGAATACTATTAGAGCAAGAAATAAACATCAAATTTACTGCATAGCTTGGAAGGAAGAATGGTGAACTTACTCATGCTTTCCAAAAATTTATGTGAACAATACCTTAAAAGAAATCAGCACCTTAAAACTGGACAATTCATTTTATGAAGAGATGAGACAGTGCTGAAAAAGCTGACTTCCGCAGCAGTAGACCATCACATCTATTTGCATGGAAAAAATTACCTTTGTTTATGTCCTAGATGAAGAAGACTAACAATTACAGCAGAAACAATAGTCATTGCCATATATATCTCAATTGGTTCTGCTTACAGAATCTAGTTTGAGGCGCTAAGAAGGATAAGACCTCCATTTAAAAAGAGCCCCATAAGGGCAACGTGAGTTCTGCTAAAGTAGAAAATAGGAATAAACTAAAATTTATGGTGAAGCTCTGGTGGAGGAATTATGAAATCATTTATGCTTTGCATTGTGCTATATTTCACAGTGAGGTTAGTTAAGGAACAGAAACGAGCAGGTCTCAGAAGATACCCCAAATACATACTTTGTGTTGAAGTATGTAGACTTGCCCCCAAAGAAATCAACAGTTGCAAATGTAGAACTGATTTTAAGAAGCGAGAAGGCCATTTTTGTCCAATCACTCTAGTGCAGTAGTAGCACAAGTGCCTTAAAGGCTGGAGGCCATGTGGCTGACCCAAGGTAAAGATCCCCTGGTCAATATAAAAACACTGAACTCCTTCACAGTGCTTCTAGGAAATTAAGGAGTTACAGGACTAGGGAAGTGAGATGAGTGTGTGTGTGAAAAGACCCTGCTGAGAGTGCTTATTTTTATGTCTCAATAATAATAATAATAATAATAATAATAAAAAGATAAGAATAAACAAGGTGATATTGAAGATTATACCTATAGCAACAATCTATCCACATCAATTCATTATGAAAATATTATCTAGTTTGTGACCTAATTAAAGAGAAACAGTGATTAACAGCAGAAATAACAGCTAATACCATAAACATAATTGATTCAACTTACACAATTCAGACTGAAAAACTAGTCGAGCAAATGCTCTGCTCAATGGATGCCAAAACTATAGTGTCAGGATTTTCCACTGAAAATAGAGTTTTCAGTGACAATTTTTAAAATATGGGATCAAACTCCTATAGCTTTTCTTTGAAGAATCCTGATAGGAGATGATACGGGCATTGCCAATACAATCCTGAACACAGAGCACAATCAAACCAGTGGCTGTCAAGAGGCGGAAGTGATGCAGTCAAAGCAAAAGGGGACTGGTGAAGAGCAAAGGTCATGGCAACATTTTTGGAGAAATGCTCTAAACATTTTAGTTGTTGACTTTCTGGAAGGCCAAAGAACAATAACCTCTGCTTATTATGGGAGGTTTTCAGAAAGTTAGCAAAAGCCAGGAAAATGTCCAGGATACCCTCAACAGAGAGTCTATCTCTAATGCTCTTTCTTATGATTTTCATTATATTAATACAAGAAAAAATTTGTGAGAGTCTTCTTAGAAAATTATTAAGCATTCACCTTACAATTCTGATTTGGCTCTTCTGAGTTCTTTTTGCTTCCTAATCCTAAACAAAAATTAAATTTATCTTCAGTTAATAATGTACGAAATACTGCATCAACATGATCAAATTCCCATGACCTTCTGCTCTTTACAAGTGGACACAATGGCTGGTATCATCCCTTATAAAAGTGTCTTGAACTTGGTGAACTTATGTTGAAAAATAGTTCATTTCTTAAATTTCCTAATCCTATTTTTCTATGAACTTTTTTTCTTTTTTTGTAGAGGTTTTTGCTATAGGGCACATGCGCTCGCGAGAAAGACAGAGGGAGACAGACAAAAAGTGAGAAAACATCCCCCAGGGGGAATGGCCACACTGCAATCCCTTCTCCTCCATTCTCCTCTAGGGATCTTGGGCACGCACGCACACATGCCCGGCGTGAGTTTAAGCCACTGGATCCAGGACTCAAACCGCAGTCGACTACATGGGAGTCCAGTGACATAGCCATTATGCTAATTGCTGGTCCCTCTATGAACTTTTTAAGTTCCCTCTTGGGTTCTGAACTCAGTCACTTCTTAATACTGCAACAATTTACTTAGACCCTGGCATCATTACCTCTTCTTGGGATTACCAGAAAAGACTGCAAAACTAGTCTTCTGTTTCTATCTCTATATTATTCGGAATCCTTGCACCAGAGAAATCACAATATAACTAAAAATTTCTTATCTGCTTGTAGCCTTCTAACTTACCTGATATGGCTCCATGATAAGGCTCTTGTCTATCTCCTTGCCACATTCCTGTTCAGTCACTCCTCTTCACTACCAAAAGCCTTCTTGATTTAAAGGCACTGAAGACAGTAAATTCATTTCTTCTTGGGATACTTGTGTTTGTCCTCTGCCTGGGTTTTTTTTTTTTTTTTCTTAAATATTTGTATATCTGTCACTTATTCAATTGTAAGCTCAAATTTCACCACCTCAGAGAGAGATTTTTATTTGTTTATTTTACCATGCTTATCGGTTAAGAAAATTACAGATTTTGAAAATTAATAAATTCAATTATCAGGGATTTAAAGAGACAGAAGGGGACATTTTTCTCATGTAAAGGGAATTGTGACAATAAATAGTTTCTAGGTGAGTTCAACCGCTCAACAATGCTATCACAGATATACGTTCTTCCCATTTTTTTCCTCAGCTCTCTTCATGTTGATTTCCATCATCATGTTTCTCCACTTTTTGTGCACAAGATACCTAATTTACTTTTAGATTTCACTCTCATGTTTAAGTTGAGAATGTGGAATGTATGGAAATCAAGTTAACAAGCCTATTTGGTTTATATTGTTTACTGACCCAGTAAATAAACAGATAATGTCAAGTCCTTTTTGACAGGAGAGAGAAATAACTGAGCATTTACATTTGCTGGACTCAGTAAAAATATCAAGAATGGCTTGAGGACAATCTTCCTCTTGCTTATGTACTGTTTTCACATTTCTATTTGAACAGTATTATAACTCTTAGATTGAAGTAATTTAATTTTATGCTTATGTTTTGTTACAATTGACTAGGTCCTCCCAGAATTCATATGGTAAAGGTTGATGAGCCATTGTGATGTTGTTCAGAGTGTGGTGATTTAATCTGAGGATGGTGCTAAGAATTATTCCTTTTGGGAAGTGACTAGGCCTTTTCAGAGACTAATTGATTTAATTCTTTTGGATTTATAAGGAGAGAAATTGACGTTAGGCTCTGCTCTGGATTTGCACTGTATTGCCCTCCTTTGTTTTACCCACCAGTAAAAAGACCCTACCAGATGTAGCCCTTTGACCTTGGACCTGTAGAATCATGGACTTAATTCACAACGTTGTTGTTTTCTTTTTTTTTGGAGAGGTTTTCGCTATAGGGCGCATGTGCTCGCCAGAGAGAGAGAGAGAGAGAGAGAGAGAGAGAAACATAGAGACAGAAAGTGAGAAATCACCCCCCAGAGGGGATGGTCACACCACAATCCCTTCTCCTCCATTCTCCTCTGGGGATCATGGACACGCACACACACGCGCCCGGTGTGAGTTTTAAGCTACCAGGTCCGGGATGCCAACCGCGGTCGACTATGTGGGAGTCCGGCGACATAGCCATTATGCTAACTGCTGGTTCCCAACTATTTTAACAAATTATCCAGACCCAAAGTATTATGGACTATGTGTTCATTGTATATCTATCCTGTGAGCATGTGCTTTGTTCATCACTGTGCTTCCAGAGTTTGAATAATTCCTGAGACATTAGGTGTGCTACAGTTTGTCTAATTGGTACATAAGTGACATTAATATGAAAATGAACAAAGATGAGTTTACTCTTATGTGATGAAGAGACCATGCTAAGAATATGTGTAAGTTATCTAATATAAAGCAGAGAAAGTGTGATGCTTTTGTTAATATCAGGTTTCTAAAATCACTTTTTAAAGCAATATGTTCTGTTTTATTGAGCAATGAAACAAATTTCCATTATTTATTTTTGAAGGAATCATGCATTTAGAATTCTATTCTTGCTCTTTTTTTTTACTCTTCTTTTAACACTCTTTGAAAGCATTTTTTCCACACTACCTTGTATTTAGCAAAAAAGTATGACAGCGGCTGTTGGTAAATAGAAACACACTTTACATTTGAATTTAAATTGAAGCTTTTTTGTTACTTAGTTGACCATGTGAAGTTGAGCAAAATGTTTTCTCTGAGGTTCTGTTATCTCAGACATACAATGAGAAGAAATGTGCCTAATGTAGTGAACGGTAATATTTCAATGTAATAGCACATGCAGGCACACACATAAAGATGTGTGTTTTTGTGTTTATGTATAAAATACTAAGCTTAGTAACTGGCATATAAGTCTGTACAATGTTATTTACTCATACAACAACTGTGGTGGGTGATGTAATGTCCCTTTCTCCAAATAGGTTCACATCCTAATTTCTATTATTTATATATGCTACTGGTCAAAATAAAAATGAGACAAAATCTCAGAAGTCTTGTTTTCACCAGACAAAACCAGTTAAGCCACATAAACAAAACTTAAAACTAGCTAATTTTTTATAGGAAAAAATATTAATGTAGGTTATATTTTCTAAAGGCTTCTAATAATTTATCTGAAACTTAAATCACATTCTAAAAACAATATTATAATTTTTTTAGAGTTTTTTTTGCTATAGGGCGCATGTGCTCGCCAGACAGACAGAAAGAGACATAGAGACAGAAAGCGAGAAATCACCCCCCAGGGGGGATGGTCACGCCACAATCCCTTCTCCTCCATTCTCCTCTTGAGATCTTGGGCACGCACACACACGTGCCCGGCGTGAGTTCTAAGCCACCAGGTCCAGGATGCGAACCGCGGTCGACTACATGGGAATCCAGTAACATAGCCATTACGCTAACTGCCGGTTCCCTAAAAATAATATTATAATTTTAGTCAAAATTTTTTTTCTATCCAGAAACCCGTATCACAATAATCAATCATCGTAAATAAAATAATTTTCCATTTTTTAATTTTAACTTGTCTTGTATGAGTTTCTCACTACTTCCTCTCTGAGATCTCCTGCATGATCTTTTTACATGATAATAAACATTTACATTTTTCAAAACTCGATTTAGATTTTTCTTTTTAACTCTACATTATATCGCAAAAAAAAGACTACAGATTTTAGGTGAGTGCATCCAAAAAAATATAATGCTAAGTGAAATTAGTCAGACTATGAAAAACAGATGCCATATGTGCCCGCTTTACGTATGGAACATCTATTGCAGAAACTGAAGTATTCAATGACACATAATTAGATACAATAATGGTAGGACATCAGAAGCTTAATGGAGAGGGGCAGTGGAATGGGAGAAAATAAGCATCAGACCTAAGAATACATGTAAAAAGTGGAATAAGTATGGAAATATATAGACCAGGTGAAGAACTGTGTTACAGACAATTCAATATACACTTACAAAAAAAAAGGAAACAACTAGTAGAGCTATAATTGAATGCATATGCCATTATGACTGAAGACAATGACTATGTCTAAATCCTAGATTTGGTTATTACAGAGTCTATGCATCCTTTGCCATACTATACTATACCAAACAAATATATATAATGCTTATTTGTAAACCAGGGATCATAATTTCAACATTTCAAAAAGGAACTTTACAGGTATAATTAAGTTAATGATAATAAAATAGGAGATTACTTTTTATTTTCTGGGATGTCCAATGCATTATCAAGAGTCTTTGTGTTGAGGTATCCTGGTTAGGAAAGCAGAGACCATAATGAATGCCTGCTGGGAGGACCCAAGAGCCAAGGAATTCAGGAATCCAGAGTCTTCTAGAAGCTTGAAAAAAAGAGGGAGAGATTTTTTCATAAAGCCCAAAGCAAATAACGAGCCCTGTCTGAAATTTGATTTGAATTCAGTGAGACTGCTTTTGAACATTTGACCTTGAGTATTGTAAGACACAAAGAAACTTTGTGTTGTTTTAAACCACTGAGATTATGGTCATTTGTTGCATTAACTGCAGGAAATGACTACAACAAAAAGTATAATGTAATTTTGTTTTTTAAAGAGAATTTTGCTATAAGTTGCATGTGCACACCAAAGAGACCGAGAGAGACAGAGAGACAGAAAGTGAGAAATCACCTCCCCAGGGAGATGACCATGCCACAATCCCTTCTCCATTCTTTCTCTTGGAATGTTGGTCATGTACGCACTTGGGCCCAGTATGGGTTTTAAGTTGCTGGATCCAGGACTCAAACTGCAGTTGACTATGTTGGAGTACAACGACATAACCATTACACCATCTGCTGGCCTCAGTATAATGTAATTTAAAACATTTATTTAGGGAATGCATATACATCTATTAGTGATATTTAAAAAATCTTCAAGTAATTGCAAACCAAATATCTTATAATACACAAACATTCTTAGATAACATTTGAAATAATCTTAACTGTCAAATCATACAATGTAATCTCTAATTATCTCTAATTACACAAATTGGAATGAGATATTTTAATAAATGATTATGTTTGGCTTTTCGTATATTACTCTAAAGGTTAAAAAATTTAAAAAATAATTCTGTGTTGTCTATAGGGCCTTCGCAATAATAAAAAGAATCTAATATTACAACTTTTTGATTTAATGCTTCATGGAGAAAATCTTCATTTTTCTGTTACATTATGTATATATTATTATCTACAGTATGCATCTATATATTTATGTATATTTGTGAAGAATATAAGAAGTAATGTCCTAAATGTTTTAATATAGAAGTTTACCATTTAATATATCTACAAATATTCAACAATAATACTCGAATATTCACACTGAGTACAAAAGTTATGACTGTTACCTTTTCAATTATTCTAAGAAAGTCTCGGAAATTCAGAAAGTATTGCCTACATTTTATAAAGCAGTATTTATTAACTGTTGCACTTATTTTAGAATAACTTATTAAGAATATTTAATATATGGGGGGGCAACAAGTGGATAGTGGTTAAAGCACTGGACTCCCACTCAACTGTGGTTCAAGTCCCTGACCCAGTAGCTTGAAACTCAAGCTGGGCACATGTGTATGCATGTCCAAAATTCCCAGAGAAGAATGGAGGAGAAGTAATGGCAGCATGCCCATTTCCCCTGGGGGAGAGGTGGTTTTTCACTTCCTCTCTTTCTCTCTGGCGAATGCACATACCCTATAGCAAAAATCTCTCTCTCTCTCTAAAAAAAAACCCTCTCCCTCTCTAAAAAAAAAAAAAAAAAAAAAAAAAAGGATACTAAAGTTATGTTAAGTATTTAAAGTTTATGGACATTCTGGGGGTGGGGGGACAACTTTGTGAGCAGAATTGCTTACTTTTCTCTTTTCCCAATTTGTCAGATTATGAAAGAAAAGTTTCAGGAGAATATGTATCTACTATAAGGTTGAAAGTGTGGAATTTTACCCTCATAAAACTAGGAGGATTTTTTTCTTTTGACATAAAACAAATATATAGTCAGAGAGTGAATGCAATGGTATAGCAGAGTAAACTGTAACCCTAAACTGATGACAGTTGGTAACTATGTGAAAAGGAATTTTCAGTTTTGCAAGACAATAGCTCTATTTTTTTTTTTTTTTTGGAGAGGTTTTTGCTATAGGGCTTGTGCCCTCCCCAGACAGACAGAGAAACAGAAATCGAGAAATCACCCCCCAGGGAGGATGGCCATGCCACAATCCCCTCTCCTCCATTCTCCTCTCGGAATCATGGGCATGCACGCACACGCACCCAGCGTGAGTTTAAGCCACCCGGTCGGGGACTCAAACTGTGATCAACTATGTGGGAGTCCAGTGATATAGCCATTACGCTAACTGCTGGTTCCAATAGCTCTAGAACTGTAGACCTGGCTTAAAAAGTTTGATGAAAATTGATAAGCTTATTATGAAGTTCAATAGGCAAAGTATTTTGAAAAATTAAACCAATAATAAAGATTTCTCCACAAAATACCAAACCATTCCAAATAGTGGGGATAAGTAGCATAATGTGCTGCTGGTTTATAGGTATACATAGGTTCAATATATATGTCTACGGTTTACTCAAAGATTCTAGAAAGAGAAAGAACTAAAATAATTTCAACTCTCTGGGGGCCATTTTTTAGTACATATCAAATCTAAAATCTACATTATTTCAGTTTCATGAATCACTTTTTAGACACACACAAGTAGGCAAGAAAATGAGTATAAATCACTGCATATTTACAAGAGGGTAAATTACAGAATTTTGTAAGTATCCATCAACTGCGATATCTCTAAGGGTTAATAATCTCAGACTATGGAATAATATGCAACATTTATCAAACACAAAGTAGTTTTTCATTTTCTAAAATGGGAAAAGAATGCTCATGATGTGTTTTAGTGAGAAGAATAATGTACAATACTCAATGTAGTGTTGTCTAATTAACTGTGTGTTTATTCATGCTTCAAAAGCATTGTGAAAAATATGAAAGGGCACACTACGCTCCTAACGGTGTTTATTTCTGGAGACTGGGATAACATGTCAGTCAAGAGAAAGAACCCTTTCACTGCATGCACGTCAGTAATTTTAATGTTTCTTCTGACCATACATCATTTTGAAGTTAAAATAAAAGCTATTAATATTTTTCTATATCTTGCATTCCTGGTAACATTTTCTATTATAAAAACTGCGTTTTTTATTTCATCGTTATTGCTTTCCGTATCTAGGAGTATATTTAGCATGTTATTAGGACCACATGGAATTCTAAGTAAATAAGCTTTTAACTGTCTAGTAGAGTTAACCTTACAGCTCTGTGACACTGACTCACTTGATTTTTATTAAATGGTAGAGCATTGTAGACTTGTTTGCTGTTGGATAATTCCACATCTTTAGCACTCAATATACATTTACCATTTCTATAATTGGTGAGGTGTCTCTCTATGCCTTCTAATAAGTTATAACTATAACTAGTATTATAGTGCATAAAATCTTGATACTAAAAAGCAATATATCTATGGATATATAAATATATAGATATAAAAGTTCTATATAGTATATACTATATCCAGATACACAAATATATAGATAAACAAGATAGATGAATATATAATTAGTCATTAAGTTTGCTTCCACAGTAATGTGTAAAGTCAATACAGTTATTGTATAACCATACCTCTGAAGCCATTATTTGGAATTTGTATATAGCATTAACTTTTATTTTATATGACTAAAATGTCATTACCTGGTAATTCCACAGTAGCTACATGATTTTTGCCCTGTTGTGGTTTAGAGACTTTCAATACTGTGGAACAGGGTGTTTTTGTGTTTATCATAATATGACAAGATTGCAACTGAAAATATGCTGACACACAATAAACCTTAAGAACAGAATGGTGTATCAAAACCTTGGGATGATCTAATGACTGATTTCATATTGCTTTTATTATTGAACATAAGAATAATATACTTTCTTAGTTTGAGGAAAGCATTCTCTTATGTTCATAACATGTTTCACTTGCCTTATTTCTGCCTTAAGTGACATTTCAGAAAGAGAGAGGAAGAAATCATACACACATATCAATATGTTTGGTTATGCTATGTTACTTTAAAACACCAAATCTCAGTGGTTTAACACAATAGTTTTATTTCTCACTTAGTTCTGGTATCAGTTGTACAACCCTTACTCATTTTAAATCCACGGACTTCAGATTTCCCATCAGCTTAGATGCATAGAACGTGCAACTAAGCTCTTGACTACCTTAGAACAGAAGTTAGAACAGTTATCTCATGGAACATCAATGCTATATGATCTAAATCGTAGTGCAAGAAAGAATTGACAAGTTTGAAAGCTGCGATAAAGAACATTGCCATCTAAATTAACAGTGAAGATCACTAAATAGTTACATAAGTTATTGGAGGGGAGAAATAAATCATGGAGAGCTACTTTGTTGATGGAGGCTGCTGTCCTGTGGGCCAATTATTCCAGTAAATTCGTTAACAGTAAAAAGCACATAATACCAGAAAAATAAGGCTCCTTAGAAGCTTGCTTACTATTTCCATTGCTTTCCAAGCCTGCCTATCTTTCTATCCTTTCATTTTGTTTGGCTAATATTATATTCTTCCATTAAAAAACAAAACAAAACAAAACTATTGTAATTGGGTAGAGAATTCTATATTAGAACATTTCCCCCCACATTTTAAAGTAGTTTTTTAAGTACTTCATTGTTTAATCTAGTTTATCCTTGTCTCTGCTGAAATAGTTGTTTTATTATTGTTCCTTTGAAGATAATTTTTTTTTCTGATTGCTTTTAAATTCTTTGATCTCTTTGTACACAGCATTTCTGCCCTGGTGTGCATAGAAATAGCTTTTCCTTTTTTCTTTTCTTCTCTCTACTTTCTTCTTCCTTCTTTTTAGCATTCTCTTTTCTCTCATCTTGCTTTTCTTTCCTCTTTTCTTTATTCTTGTCTTTTTTTTTTTTTTCTCTTTTCTCTCCTGTAAATTTATATTGTATACAGTTGTCGGGTTCCTTAAATCTATGGATCAGTATCTTTAACCTGGGAAATGCTCAAAAATTGTAAAACACTACTTCTATTTCTACCTTTCACTTCTTCCAGGATTCAGATTATGTATATGTTAGATTTTGATGCCAGATCTTCAATGCCATTTATACTCTCGTCTCTATTTTGTTTGCTTTCCATTCATCCAGTTTAGATATGTTCTTTGAAATTTTATCCCAGTTTACTATTCCTCTGTTTTTTTCCAGGCAGGTCTACTGTTATTCCCACTTATTGGATAATCTATTTCAATTTTTTAAAAATGTTTAGTATTAGATTTTCAATTTCATTTTATTTTCAACATTTAACACTTTGCTAGTGAAAATCATGACCTTTTTGTTATTTCTCCCTGCTATTTTTAGTTTCTGATCATGTCAGTCATACTAGTTGAGATTTATTACTAGCTAAATGCTTGATTTTCTCTTCGCAGGTTTTAACAATACTATGAAAAACTCAGAAAACATAGAGGCTGTTCACAGAGGGTCCATTCTTATCTTTCATAAGCTTTATAGCTATAGGTGGCAAATAATCACCTTAATCTAATGAGAGTCTGATTGATTGATGTTTTAACAGTTTTGATACCAGTTAATATAATAAATTGTCCCAGAGTTTAACTGATTAAAACTTACACCTGAGAGGGACCAGCAGGTGGTGTGGTGGTTAAGGTGCTGGACATTCCCACATGGCTGAACATGGTTCAAGTCTCAGACCTGGAGGCTTGCTTTCTCACTTTATCACGTTCTTTCTCTGTGTCTCTCTAGTAAAACTAAAAATAAAGAATAAATAAGAAATTAAATAAATAATTTTTAAAAATCTTACAGCTGAGAATGTAGTGACACTTACTGGGATCTTTGCTGCATTTACAAATTATAGCAGAATCTTTATGCTTAGGTTTTTCAGCCTTCTACTCCAATAATTTCAACATTCGAAGCATACATCAATGGGAATTTTGATTGTATCAGTCTCCTCTGCCCCTCTTTCTCGCTTCTTTTTTCTCATCAATGTTCGGACATTCATATAATCTTTCTAACTAGTTAGCTCATTATCTATGGATTTATCTATCTGTGAGAGCACCAAAAGCTTGGCCTGTTTCTGCTGTGCATTTTAGGATTGCTCCTGTGCTCAACAGAGGAGTAAAAGACACAAATTTTTACATTTCAATTCCTAAAATGCAATCTAAAGATGTCCAGGGATGGAAAAAGTGTCAGAGTAGAATGCTCGCTCGTATCTGGCAGCCTACTCTTCTCCGAGGCTTGTTCTTTCCAAGTCCGATTGTCCCAACAACTTCAATTATTTTCAAAACAACTTTTTCTCCTCTATTTTTTAAATTTAATAAACCTTTATATGTACAATTATTTATGGCTTACACAAAGTCTTGGATCTAGTGGAGAGAGTTGTAGATGCTCATATTCTTGTAATTAATATTAATATAGAATACTTGGAACAACTAATGGACAATAAAATTGTTATTATTACCTAATATCTAAAGACCTTATTTTTTCCTTAGTTTTACCGTAATGTCTTTTTAGATCCAGTGTCCCATTGTGATATCACACAACATTTAGTCAATATATTTCCTTATGCTTCTCTTGTGAGAGTTCCTCAAATTTTTTCTTAAATATCTGTAAGCATGTTTTAATACTTTGTCACATTTTTCTTTATAGCAGTTTTATTATTATCATTATTTAGCTTTTCTGTCATAAATTACACACACCTATTAAAGAGAGACAAGGAGAGACAATAAAAAGGAAAGTGAATGAGAAATCACCCTCTGGGGAAATGGTCATAGTCTAACCCCTTCTTAATTCTCCTCTTGGGATTTTAGACACACACACATACACACATACATGCCCAGCATGATTTTCAAGCCACCAGATCTGGGATTTGAGCCACAGTTGGCCATGTGATGTTCAGTGTCTAAACCACTACAACACCTGTTGGCCCTCAGTGATCCAATTGTGAGAACTTATCATATCTTTTTTTTTTTTTTGGAGAGGTTTTCGCTATAGGGTGTGTGCGCTGACCAGACAGACAGAGAGAGACAGAGAGACAGAAAGCGAGAAATCACCCCCCAGAGGGGATGGTCACGCCACAATCCCTTCTCCTCCATTCTTCTCTCGGGATCTTGGGCACGCACACACACGTGCCTGGCGTGAGTTTTAAGCCACTGGGTCCAGGACACGAACCACGGTCAACTACCTGGGAATCCAGCGACATAGCCATTACGCTAACTGCTGGTTCCCAAGAGAACTTATCATATCTAGAAATACATGTGTGCTAGGGAAGTGATTTTCAAGATTTGTTTTTTGGAAAATTTCTTTTATTCATGATACAGTGTATGCATCAGTCTGATCAGTGTGTTTCTGGCTGACTGGGCAGGGCTTTGAACAAGTTACCTACCATGTGGGATATAACTTCTCTTCAGCAGCGCATTATCACTAAGCTACACAGCAAGTCTGATTTTTAGGATATGTTTTATGGGACAACAGGAAAAAAATATATAGATAATGTCTCAACTATTGTCACTAACCTAGTCACTATCTTGGACTAGGTACTATAAAACTCTGTTTCATATTGCCCTTAATGCTCACAATAACCTGTGAACATTTTCAGTGATAATTCCCTTTTTACAGTGGAAATCATGGTCTAGATTTCAGCCAATAAGGACAGAAAGTAGATGAGAATCTAGATATGATGAATTAAGCATCTGAAGGGTTAAATCTGACACAAACTTATTTATAAATAATGAGGCAATTTATATCAATGTTTGAATATTCAACCTTCTTGACCCAACAATCCTACTGATAGGGATTTATTGTCTGAATAAACCTACTAGATGTTTTATGTGCAAGATTTATCAGAACAACTGCTTTTGACATAACCAAGAAAGTTACCTAACTACATTTCAGTGGGGAACTGGTTAAATAAAAAGAAATCTGTCTATTGACTAGCAGACCCCAAGTTGTTTATAGGCCATTTTCTCCAAGATAGATTATTATACATTGATATCAAATTTTCAAATGCTATGTTGTAAGATTCCATTTTTGAAAAGATTAAGTGTGTTGTCAAATATGTAAGATTTTTGGAAAACTGCACATAGGTTCTTAAAACAAAGTGCCTTTAGGGATGTAACAGATGTGGGGTGAGGGAATTATCAAAGTATAAAATGTTATTAAGAAGTGTATAGGGGCAGCAAATTATGTAGTGGTTAGAATGTTGGATACTACATGGCTGATTGTGTGGTTCAATCCCAGACCTGAAAGCTAGAAGCTTGAAAAATATGCCAGGCACTTGCATGTGTATGCCCAAGATCCCAAGAGAAGAATGAAAGTGGAAGGGTCACAATGTGCTCATACTTTCTGCAGAGTAATTTCTCACCCTCCCTGTCTTTATCCCTGTCTTTCTTTCTCTTTCTCTTTCTCTTTCTCGTTCTCTTTCTCTTTCTCTCTTTCTCTCTTTCTCTCTTTCTCTTTCTCTTTCTCTTTCTCTTTCTCTTTCTCTTTCTCTTTCTTCTCTCTTTCTCCCTTTCTTACTCTCTCTCTCTCTGTCTGTCTTTCTTGGTAGGGATATGTCCCCTATAGCAAAAAAAAAATTTTAAAAGTAAAAAAAAATAAAAAGATAAAAATAAATAAAAACACAAAACTACTACTACTAATAATAATGTGCATACATTATTCAAATTTAAAGTCATAGTTTGCTGGGACAATCAAGAGTATGGTGATTAAGACAGCAGGATCCCACATGACCAACTACACAATTGTAGCAGTTTTTCAGGACTGAATTTCTTAATTTCCAATCTTAGCAGTGTAAATTATTTTCAAATGTTTGCATTCAAAAGACAAGTGGAAAAATTTAATGTAAGTCTTCCTTCCTTACTCTAATGATTCAGTAGACACTGGTCTTTAAACCTGAAATGACATTTTAGGCTAATGGTAAAGAGTGATTTTGTTCATATTTTTAATAATCCACTTTGGAGCTAACTAAACTGTCTATACCATAGTGTGTTCCTGTCTGATAGTTCTATGGTCTGCATGTGTCCCCTCCCCCTCCTTGAATTCAGGTGTTGGACATTTAATTCCCAAGGTCACAGAGTTAGGAGGTGAGGCCTAATGAGATGGATTTGGATCATGAGGGCTCTTCTGTCATGAGTATATTAATACTGCTATAAAAAGAACTTTCAATCAAGGGCTTCTCTGCTCTTCAAAATAAACTCACAGTGGTTACTTCATTTTTGCCCTTTGACCTTCTACAGTGTTTTTTCTTGACCAGGGCACTCAACCTTCAAGGTGTTCTCTTGGAAGTAGATAGCGAGCACCCCTCACTAAACACCACTATCTTGATTCCTGATCTTGTATTTTTCAGCCTCCAGGAATGTATGTGTATGTGTGTGTGTCTGTGTGTGTGTGTGTATATATATAATATATAAATTATATGTGAATTTCCAGCCTCTAGGAATGTGTGTGTGTGTATAATCTAATTATCTACTATTTAATACTTACACTTAGTAACTGCTGAAAATATCCTCTTGTACATTGACCTTGACATCTCTGCAGATGATCACTGGTAAGAGGAGATAAGATATTTGAGATCTTTTGGTTCTCATTAGCAATTTTTGTCAACAAAGTGTCCCTATAGCAATTAGGAATGAGTTGCTCCTGGATAATTTTAACTTGAAAAAGAATGAATAATGAAAACTTGCTTCGTCGCTGTTTATGTACTGCTATCTGGCTAAGAAGAGGACTGCCACAATGGCCCTGGCAATGAATAAAGAACATTGGATAAATAATAAAAAAAAAAAGTGAGGGCCAGTAGGTGACATAGTGGTTAGGGCACTAGATCCAACATGACCTGCTTCTCAGTTTGAGTCATAGACCCAGTCACTTGAAAAACCCTTGAGGTTTGTGTGCATGCATGCGCAAAATCCTGAGAAGAGAATGGAAGAGAAAGTTTTGTAGTCTTTCTGTCTCTGTGTTTTTCTCTCTATATGTCTCTTCAGCAATCAAATATATCCTATAGCAAAAAATAACAGGCAAAAAATGATCATAGAAGAAATAGTAGAACTTCAAATATATTTGACTATCAAATTAAAAAGTCATTGTATTAGCCAACAATGTATTATACATATATTTCTTATATTACTATATTAAAGTTGTTTTATGGTAGTAATGTTCTTATTTAAACTTGAAAACTATAAATATTTTTAGTGGGAAAAAAAACTTTTTCCCCTAAAATCCATATGTTGTTTTTCTTTTGTGCTATTGGTTGTGTGTACTTTCTGAAAAGCCAGAGAGAGAGACAGAGAGAGGACAAGTAAGAAATCATACCCCAGGGAGAATGGTTGCGTTGCCATCCCTTCTGCTCCATTTTCCTCTCAGGATTTTGAATGTGCACACACACATACACACACACACACACACACACACACACACACACATGGCCAGTATGTTTTTCAAGTCACCCAGTGCAGGCTCAAACCACAGGAGGCCATGTGGGAATGGATTGCCTTAACTACCACACCACTTACTGGTCTCATATGTCAACTTTTTGAAATGTAAATGTGATGACACTTCTTCCCTGCATTTTGGGGAGCTAGTTGCAATTAAAATAATATTTCTGACTGCATTTTAAAAATATTTATTTATTTATTTTAGAGAGTTTTTTGATATAGGATGTGTGCACTTGCTGGAGAGACAGAGAGAGACAGAGAGACCGAAAGTGAGAAATCACTCCCAAGGAGGGGCCCATGATGCAATTCCCTCTCATCCATTCTCCTCTCGTGATTCTGAGCACACATTCACAAGCACCCAGTGTGAGCTCCAAGCCAATCGTGCCAGAACTTGAACTGCGGTCGATTATGTGGGAGTCCATCTATGCAACCATTATGCCATCTGCTGGTCCCTGACTACATGTAATCTAAATGTAAGAAATACATGCCTTGGATCTGATCTGTACATTCAATCTATCAAAAAATCAGTATTTTTTCCCTTCAATCCAGAAATCCTTAATTCATACATAACAATAAATTACAAAATGCCGTTGCCCGCCTTCTATTTAGCAAAGTATGAAAAATGGCTAAACTTGGATTGCGTTTTACAGAAAAAATTAATATAACTAATATTCTTTTCCTACACTCCATCCTTTTTATGCTCCTCTGTAGAGCCAGCAGCTGAGCCACACAAAGGACACGTTTGACAGATAAAGAACGCAGATGCCAAGGTCTGGAATAAATTTTTTAGCATTAACATCTGTGTCTGCGCAAAGCTTTTGGCTGCTTTCTTAGTCTGATGTTTGGATGGGGCTGTTAGGTCTGTTGATTCCACAGCTAACTGTGCTAATATCTGTATAGCAAGCTCTGGTGACCTGCCCAGGAAATCAGACATTGATAAACTAGTCAAAAAGTTCTTCCTGAGAATTCATCGTTTTTCCTGGACAACCTATATCCTTAGGAATTGTTCAGCATTTTAAGAAAAGTATCTTGAAGAAAAATATTTGCCATATTCCATGCAAAGTAAAAATGGATACCAAGCATACTTCCCTAGGATAATCTCAAATCAATTCTTTGAAGTTTTTTGATAATTATCTTTAATATTGCTTAAAATAATTTTCTATACATCAAATTTATTTTAGTAAAAGCAAATTAATTCAGTTGTAATTATTTGACTGAGTTATTGAGTGACAATTAAGTTCTGAAAGAATTTATTTTCATTATTTAAACAAAGTCATCCCAATAACTTGGATATATAGAGGATATACTTCAAACCTGTAACAAACCCAAAACATTTAGTCAAGCTATTCATCAGATCATGGTATAAAGATTTTTGTTACACTCTAAAACTAAAAATAATTCTCATATATTAAAATATATTTATATTAACTATGAAATAGTTAATATATTAAAATTACTTTAGTATAATTAAATATTTTCACAAATATATAACTATAGAGATCTTGTTCATTTTTTTACTAGATTATACTGAAGTTAGCAAATATTTTAATGAAATATGAACTAATAAAGTTATCTTAAAAATGTAGTATGTTCAAGATTATATGCAATGTACTAAAGACTATATTAACATTTATCAACACTAAACAAGATTAAAAATTGAGGGTTGATATTCCTGATCCAAGAAATGACCAATAATCTGCTGTTAAGGTATTTAACAGTTATCTTATTTTTGTACTGAGAATAAACAAAAGTTTACTTAATGTTTCTGTTGACACCCTTTTTTTACTGTGCATTTTAAAATATTTTCTGGTTTCTCATTTTTAAATAATAAACTGATTTTTGCAGTTTTATTAGGTTTTAGAATAATTTTAAAACAAAAAAAGAACACAAAACTTAAAACACACACACCCTTGTCCAGAACAATTTACTACTAAAGCTACCATTCTGATTAGCTGTAATTAAATTCCACATATATAAAAGTTTTAGAAAGTAATCCTATGTACTTTGAAAACTGTTATAAGTACACACTTGATTCTTCTAAACATACAACTCCTGCCATAATTTTACTTAAAGCACATGTAAATAATTTTTGTTTATTAGATCTACATTTTAGAATATGATGCAATGATTAAGATGCATGCTCTATACCTTAATCTATTCCCCAAAGACTAATTATGCTTTGGTTTTAGTGCTATTCAAATTGGTTTTTGTGTACTTAGGTTGTTTGAAAACATTGTCTTCCAAAGTGTGGAGAAATCATTTGGATGACATTGTAAACTCCTGATGCCAAGCCGGGAAATTTTCTTCCAAAGACAGCATCTGGTTCTTTGGCAAAATCCATTGGTAGTTTTTCTGCACCTCTAGGTCTGTTACATGGCTGGCTGCTTTTGAGGACCATTTTCTAGCTTACTGAAATGAAGGACTATATAAATCACTGAAACATTCTGTGATGTTGATTTAAGTACTAGTTTAGAAACTATGGCTCCATATATGAGCTAAGCATAACACTGATGTCTGTGTACTGATATACTCCCATGAACATCTGTTTCTGCAAATGCCTGCGACTGCCTAAATGTGCAAGATGAATAAGCATATTATGTGTTCAATACAAAAAAGCGTATTTGAAAGTCATTGATATTGTTTGAAAATTTATTCTTCACACATTCAGAAGTTAATTAATTGAAAAGTACCAAGCAGAAAAGAGTTGTTCAGAATCTGCTATTTCTTCTGTTAAAACTATTGAAATGAGTAGGAAAAAAAAATGTTCTGTGATATGAGGTAATATTAACACTTTAGCATATTTCTGTGTTTTCCAAAAATACCATATGTGTATATGATTCTTTAAAATACTGAATTCATTATCAACAGAGTAGTTATAAGACTAGATTATTTTATCTCTGGGTAATTATAACTAATGAAATGAACTGATCTCTGACATAATATTAAATAACATGGCATGCTAAACAAAATTTGTTTATTAGCACCTTCCCCTTTTGTTTGTACTTGTTTTTACCTTACTTAAAAATAAAATAAAAATGATAAAGAATATGAGCTTAGATTGAGAGATACTTTTATAGTGTAGTTTACTTCACTTAACCTTTCATCTGTAGTCACTGAGTTTTTTCTCAGAAAGAGCAATATCCTTAGATCCCTAATAAACTTACTTCCCTTGCCTTTGATCAGAATCTTATATTTACCATAAACTCCTCTAAGTCACGGGGATGAATACTCAAATATTATGATGACTGTAACATAAGGAACCTGTATTTTACAATATTAATATGGAGCTTGGGAAAAAAGGAAACTTCTAGGGAGGATAGCTTCAAAAGGAAGTAAAAGTATAGACAAAAAATGAAATGATTCGGTTGTTACGAGATCACAGATAAACAGCTTATTTTTTCTTGGTAAATCAGGGAAAGTTTTGGTTTGTAAGTACTATTTGACCTGGATCTAAAGTATGAGTCAGAGGTATTCAAGAAGAAAACAATCTTGGTAGAACATTCTAGAAAGTTGGAAAAAATGTATAAAGTGAATGGGTTATGAAAGTGTCTGGGGTTCTTGGAGAAAATCAGTTTTCTTAAATACATGCAGACATACACACATGTACACACAAGCAAGCATGCACATCCACCTACATACACACACACACACACACACACACACACACACACACACATTCTCCTTCCATTCCCCTAAGGAAAGATCAATAGAACTCTGTGTAAAGGTAAATGGATGACATGAATGTAAGGTTAATATAGAGAAGATCAGAAGGCAGACTCGCATCCGCTTTTAGGTTTAAAAAAAAAAATCCATAGGTGTGGAAATCCATGACACTGTGATCACTGTGATTCTCCAGTTCATGGATTTCCACACCTATGGACTTTTGTCTTAAACCAAGATAAATTTCATTTTGTTATACACAGAGGCTAGTATCTCTTAACTTCCTGATTGTTAACCCGGGCTTCTTCCAGTCTAGCCACAGCTTCTCAAATTGTCTATTCCAATGTATTAATGACTTAATATTAGAAACTATTACTTCAAAAATTTAACAACCATTTATAAAATCTAAGACATTTAAAGCAAAGAAATGAAAGGAAGAAATCATGAGAGGAGTAGCAGAATTTTTTTTTTTATTTTTTTGTCATAGAGAACATGCACTCAGCAGAGAGAGACAGAGAGAGGAAAGTGAGAAATCATCCACTGGGAGGATGATCAAAGTGCAATCCCTCCTCCTCTATTCTTTACCTGGAATTTTTTGGGCATGCACACATATGTGCCCAGCATGATTTTCTGACTGTCAGATCAGGGCCTCAAACAACAGTGGACCATGTGGGAATCCAGTGCTTTAATCACCATACAACCTGCTGGCCTGGAAGTTGCATAATTTTAAAACAAAAATAGGAATTTTTAATGCATGTATCTCTTTGAAGAACTTTTTTTTTTTTTTTGGGGGAGGTTTTTTCTATAAGGGTGCATGCGCTCACCAGACAGACAGAGAGAGACATAGAGACAGAAAGCGAGAAATCACCCCCCAGGGGGGATGGTCACGCCGCAATCCCTTCTCCTCCATTCTCCTCTCGGGATCTTGGGCACGTACGCACGCGATCTCGGGCATGCACGCACACAGGCTCGGCATGAGTTGTAAGCCACCGGGTCCGGGACGTGAACCACGGTTGACTACGTGGGAGCCCAGCGACATAGCCAATACACTAACTGCTGGTTCCTCTTCGAAGGACATTTAAAAAACTATAAAAATGAACGATGTCTTTAAAAATAAAAATTCCAATGCATGGTCTTGAGTAGAATATGTAATTAAAAAAATGGAGAGGTCAGCATATGTGTAACATTTATGTCACTGAACTACCACTTGACCAACCATGGTTTGAGCTCCAGACCCAATCACACTAGGCCTGTGTGCTTGCATGCCCAAGATACCAGGATGAGAATGGAGGAGAAGGGATCATGGTATGGCCATCCTCCCTTGAGGGGTGATTTCTCACTTTCCTTCTCATTGTCTCTGATTCTCTCTCTCTCTCTCCAGTGAATGTGCATGCCCTAAGGTAAAACCTCCAAAAATTAATTAAAAAAATGAAGACATACACAGATATATAGAAAGAATACAACCCTCAACTATATTAAGCCAGATTTTGTATGTGTATGTAGTTTAATGATTTTGTAGTTCATCTAGAGAAAAAACTTACATGACTCTTTTGAAGAAGGAAAGATTTCATGATGTATTAAATGTATTTTTAAAGCACCCACATTTTTGTTTAGTAGAATTGTTACTTTACTGAATTCTTTGCTCATCCCTGTATTCCTATTCTTTATCATGCAATCTTACAGGGGCCTGCCACTCTAATGCTGGAATCTGCCATTGCTTTGGTAGATCTTGTTCTTTTTGTTTGTTATTTCTTTTTCTTTCTTTCTTTTTTTTTTCCATAGGACATGTACACTTGCAAGAGAGAGAGAGAGAGAGAGAGAGAGAGAGAGAGAGAGAGAAAGGGAGGATGGGAGACTAAGAAATCTTTCCCCAGGATGATGACCATGCTGTAATCACTTTTCCTCCATTTTCTTCTTGGGGTTTTGGGAAGGCATGCACAAGTGCCTGGGATGATTTTCAGCCCGACAGGTCTGGGACTCCAACCATGGTAAGTCATGCAGGAGTTCAGCACCTTAATCACTATGCCGTCTTCTGGCCCTAATCATCTGTTTTTGAAATATGTAGCAAAACGAAGTCTTCAAACAAGTTTTTGTGAATAATCCTGCAATAAACACGATGTGCAAGTGTTTTTCTGACTGAATGTTTTCCTATCCTTGGGTAGATATGCAGGGGTGAAATTGCTGGATCATATGGTAGGTCTATTTGTAGGTTTCTAAGAAACCTCCATATTGTTCTCCACATTGTCTGTACTAAATTACATTCCCACCGATAGTGTAGGATTCCCTTTATATATATCACAGCCTTGCCAGCATTTATTATTCTTTATTTTTTTAAGTCATAGCCATTCTGACAGGGATTAAGTGGTATCTCATTGTAGTTTTCATTTTGTTTCCCTTATGATAAGAGATGTTGATCATTTTTCTCATATGCTTTTGGAACTTTGTCTTGTTTTCATATACTTTTTGGCTGTGTGTCATTTTTCATATGTTTTTGGGGTTTGTATGTTGTCCTTGGAGAGTTTGTTTATCTGATTTGTCCATCTTTTGATTGGATTGATTTTTTTTTTTTTTTAAATCAGGTAAGCTGCTTGAGGTCCCTGTGTACTCTGGTTATTAGTCTCTTAGCTGAGGCATAGTTGGCAAATATATTCTCCCACTCTGAGGGTTGTTCTTCACTCTAAATAGTGTTTCTTTCACTGTGCATAAGCTTTTTAGCCTGATGTAGTCCCACTTGTTTATTTTCAGGATTATTGCCTGTGCTTTGGGGGTCCTAGAATATCTTTGCCTACTACAATGTCTCAAAGAATTTCCCTTATGTTTTCTATGAGCATTTTTATAGTTTATGGTTTTACATTCAGATATTTTTTGCATTTTGAGTTAATTTTTGTTTATGGTCAGACATAGGGGGTCCAGTTTTACTTTTCTGCAGATAGCTATCCAGTTTTACAGGCACCATTTAATGAAGAGTTTCTTTTCCCCACTGTATTGTTTTGTGACCTTTGTTAAAAACCAGTTGGCTGTATGTTTTGGGGTTTATTTCTAGGTACTCTGTTTGATTTCATTGATTTTCACTTCTGTCTTTGCGCCAGTACCATGTTGTTTTGATCGTCGCAGCTTTGTAATATATTTTGAGGTCAGGAAGTGAACTGCCTCCTACTTTATTCCTTTTGCACAATATTGCTATGGCTATAAAGGGCCGTTTATGGTTTCAGACAAATTTTATGATTGTTTTTTCTATTTCTGTGAGTAATATTGCTGGTAATTTGATTGGAATTGCATTCCTTGATTCCCTATCTCTTACCCTCTGCCATCTCCCACTCTCTTCCCACACTGTCTCTGGTATCTATGTTTACTTTCTATACTGTTTTCCCCCCATTTTTTATTGACTTACTAAAGATCTTAATTAATCTAAATATTTTCATAGCAAACACAGCTGAGAGCTGATATATACATTTCCATGAACATAAGTCTAACTTTAGGCATCCTATAAAGTAGCACCTAGCTGGGGCTATATATCTTACTGCGGTCATTGAATGGATTTTTCTTTTTTCTGAAACTTTTCTCTTTTATTTTTTTAAATTTATTT
>NW_006160179.1:1460827-1475856 GCF_000334495.1 Tupaia belangeri chinensis
AGTGTTCAGGAGCAAGCAGAAAGAGGTGATCTGGAATCTCTTTGCCGTTCTGTCGTGATCACTGGTGCAGCAGATTCAGTAGATATTGAGAAGTGTTAACCCTAATAGTATTTTGATGTTTAGCTACAGTGCCCTTAGATCCATCTAGAAACACATTAAATGGATATTGAAGAGTGGAGAGACAAGAAAAAAGAAAATGAAAAAGAGAGAGAGAAACGACAAAGAAAGAGAAAAAAAAGACAAAAAACGAAAAAAAATTGTAATTATTGTTTTTCTTCAAAAAAAAAACTACAACAACAACAACAAAAATGTTTTAAAAACCAAAAAAATAGAAATGACTACTTTGCAGGAGCCATGAGGAATCCTCTTCTGAAGGAAGGCCTCAACTCTCCTGCCTGGGCAGAAGGACCAGAGGGGATTATTAACAAAACAAAAGGTGGAGCTGAAAGCAACAGAATAACTTTACCTTTAAAAATATCATAAAAAGGAAAAATTACCAAAAAATGAGAGGACAGAAGCAGAGAGAGACAAAGACAGAGAGAGACACAGAGGCAGAGATATAAGGCCAGAGGGGCTCCTTACCATACTAGCTTTGTTTGCTGGAGGTTGAATTATCAGTAAAAAAAATCTTCATTTTTCCTGTCCCCTAAAATGACTACTCTGCAGGAGCCATGAGGAATCCTCTTCTGAAGGAAGACCTCAACTCTCCTGCCACGCTAGTTTTGTTTGCTGGAGGTTGAATTATCAGTAGAAAATCTTCATTTTTCCTGTCCCCTGAAAAAACTACTTTGCAGGAGCCATGAGGAATCCCTAAAAAGATTATACGCCATGACCAAGTAGGTTTTATTCAAGGGAGGCAAGTTTTGTTCAACATACAAATAATAAATGTAATTAACATTAGCAGAAAGAAAGATTAAAACCCGTATGAATATATCAATTAATGCAGTAAAAGCTTTTGATAAAATGTAACATTCTTTCATGATTAAGGATCTCAGCGAAATCAACACAGCAGGGACATTCCTCAACAAAATAAAAACCATATATGATGAGCTATGACAAGTCCATAGCCAACATCATGTGGAATGAGAAAAAGTTGAAAGCTTTTCCACTAAACACTGAAACAAGATAGAGCTGCGTACTTTTCCCACTCCTTTTCAATATAGTACTGGAAGTCCTAGCCAATGCAATGAGACAAGAGAGTAAAATAAAAGGTATTCAAATACAAAATGGCTAAAATAAATGTGAGACATATATTGATTATCAGTATATGATCATGTATATCAAGATTCCGAGAAAATAGAAATTTCAAAGTGCTTATATTGTATTATTTCACTTTGATGGGCAGGATGTATTTGATGAAAGAGGAGAATTTAAGGTGGGGAAGATTTTATTTTTCGGAAAGGTTTTTGCTGTAGGGCACATGCGCTCACCAGAAAGACAGAAAGAGACAGAGAGACAGAAAGGAGAAATCGCTCCCTAGGGAAATGACTGCACTACAATCCCTTCTCCATTCTCCTCTCAGGATCTTGGGCACACATGCACACGTGCCTGGTGTGAGTTTAAGCCACTGGGTCCGGAACTCAAACCCCGGAAAACTACATAGGAGTCCACTGACATACCCATTATGTCAACTGCTGGTCCCATGGAAGACTTTTATCTGGGATGAATTGTCACGAACTGGGGCTGTTCTTTCATATTATTTTCTGCTCTCATAGACTTTCTTGTGGATTCTTTGAAGTTGTAGATTCTTCACATTTAATTATTGATAAATCTGAAAAACTGAAATGAATACCTCATAGAAGAACTGAGAAAGACTAATGAAAATGTTTTTATTTTGAGTATCAATATATCATTACTTTTCCCACTCCTTTTCAATATAGTACTGGAAGTCCTAGCCAATGCAATGAGACAAGAGAGTAAAATAAAAGGCATTCAAATACAAAATGGCTAAAATAAATGTGAGACATATATTGATTATCAGTATATGATCATGTATATCAAGATTCCGAGAAAATAGAAATTTCAAAGTGCTTATATTGTATTATTTCACTTTGATGGGCAGGATGTATTTGATGAAAGAGGAGAATTTAAGGTGGGGAAGATTTTATTTTTCGGAAAGGTTTTTGCTGTAGGGCACATGCGCTCACCAGAAAGACAGAAAGAGACAGAGAGACAGAAAGGAGAAATCGCTCCCTAGGGAAATGACTGCACTACAATCCCTTCTCCATTCTCCTCTCAGGATCTTGGGCACACATGCACACGTGCCTGGTGTGAGTTTAAGCCACTGGGTCCGGAACTCAAACCCCGGAAAACTACATAGGAGTCCACTGACATACCCATTATGTCAACTGCTGGTCCCATGGAAGACTTTTATCTGGGATGAATTGTCACGAACTGGGGCTGTTCTTTCATATTATTTTCTGCTCTCATAGACTTTCTTGTGGATTCTTTGAAGTTGTAGATTCTTCACATTTAATTATTGATAAATCTGAAAAACTGAAATGAATACCTCATAGAAGAACTGAGAAAGACTAATGAAAATGTTTTTATTTTGAGTATCAATATATCATTATTAATATATTGCTGAATGTTAAAGTATCTGAATAATTGAATGATTTAAGAATTTGAAGTCAAAGAACTTAGTCTGAATTGAGAAATTGTACTTCTGAACTATGAAATCTGAGCATAACAAACATTAAGATTATTTTTTAATATATAAATGAGCACAATAATTTTATTATTTTAAGATGCTGCAGGAATCAATCCAAAATCATATAAAGATTTTTGGCATATATTAAAATTTATATAGATAGTATTGTGGATATATAAAGATAAAAAGATAGATATATTTACAAATGGGTAGATACACATATCTCCCTACATGAAAGAGTTAGATAATATGCAGTCTTTGTACCAATAAGTAGTCTAATTTTGTTTCTCCAATACATTATTTGTGAATGGTTTCAAACTTAAATAACCAGAATTCATTGTTTCCTTTCATTTGAACACCAAGGTGTGTAGCCATCACTGTTAAAGCAATAACTGATTTTGTGTTAGAGTTTTTCTTTATCCAGAAAGGATACAAAATTCAGAAATAAGACAACTGTGGATAATAAAGAACACAAGTACATCAACTCTAGACCATAATTTTCTACATTATTTGAAATAATATAGTCAATGTTGTTTGTGAGATCAGCGTATAAATATTTAAAAAACTATAATAAGCTTCAATTAATTTAGATTTTTCAGCATTATCTGGAAATATGCTTTAGTGAAAGATGAACTTAACAAGTCTATTTAATCCCACTATAGTGTCTAGTATATGTTTAGGGGGAAAATAATGTTTAATTATGACAAGAAAGATACATAAAATTAGATAGCAATTTAGAAAATAATTATCATGATAATTATTAGAGACTTTTAATTATCCTTTATGGTATACATGTCACTGTTTAAATATTGATTAATGCACACATCTTTTCAATTTTTGTGTGTGGTGTAAACAAATTCAAGGATTAAACTGATCTATTGGTTTATGTCAGATAACCCTGACTGAGAACATGAGACTTTTTAAAATACCATTTTATTATTTCTTGACATGATAATATGTGCAATAAAATTTACTTTCCAAACCATTTCATATAATATTCTTCAATATAATAAATTTTTCTCTTAAAATGTTCTCTCAATGTACACAAATTATAACGCTGTGAGATAGATATGATAATTAATTTCTAGTAATTACTAAATAATATATACATATAGCAAAACATCATGTTGTATGCCATCATATATACAAATTCTATTTATTAATTATACTTCAATAAAGGAAAAAGATTGTTAGAGTAGTCAATTTAAGATGATTATAGTTTTTTAATATAATGCAATATCTTCACTAAAAAACAGTAGATTACGAAATCTATTCAATATAAATTATTTATTTATTACTTATCTTTTAATTTGCCAGAGGATACATGTACTTGCCAGAGAGAGAGAGAGAGAAAGTAAGAAGGCACCTCTTCCTTGGGGGATGGTCATGCCACAATCCTTCCCCAGCTTTCCTTTCAGGATGTTGGGCATGCACACATACACACTCAGCATGTTTGTCTGGCTAACGAGTCCAGGACTCAAAGTGTGTATGTGCCCATGTGTAATCCAGCTGTCTTCACCACTATGCCACCATCTGGCCCAAATTATCTTGAAACAAGTATTCTATGAAAAATATTCATGATCGCTAGGATTTCTATGTCAATATTAGTTAATAATAAAAAATTGACAACATGAAATACTTAAAGCAATGTGAATAGGCAATTGACACTTTTCAGTGGTTCAGAACCAAACATTTTAATTCTACTTATGCTTTTTTTCAATTTTATAACTGGCAAATTTAAATATTATTTTATAATATAACAAATACTGCATCTCTCATTAAGTACTTTGCACATGAACCCTCATTGAATCCCCACTATAACCAGTCAGGTGAGTATTCATATTTATTTTCCATTCTTTAGAAAAAAAAAAATCCTGAGAATTTGAGTGTTACAATGAGTATTTATATTTATTTTCCATTCTCTAGAAAAAAAAAAAATCCTGAGAATTTGAGTGTTACCCAACTTGTTGGAATTTGCTCACCTAAAAATTAGCTGAGCAGGAATAAAATCCTATCAATCTTGATTCCAGAGTCCATACTCTTGACACTTACACTAATAGTTATTGATGGAATACACATAAACATTCTCAAAACTGTCCCACAGTAAAGCAAAATCCAAGTTTATAAAGGTTGATTTGATCAACCCTTGTAACCTAGACAGAATTAATTTTTATTCAGTGGAAATCTTTGGTCTGAAAACATTCACTTCACTTTTGAAAGACACACTCACAAAAATCAGCAATACATGGAATCTTAAATTAAAAAAATAAGTATATAGTTCTATACTCTTAAATTTGTGCTATTTATTTATTTACTTATTTTCTTAAATATCTTTAAGTTGTTCAGAAAAAAAAATATTTTTAATCCTGATGCAATCACTGATTTGGAAAATATGAAGTGATTGGCCTGGAAAATTATTTAAAATCGCAAGTAGTTTATGTTTTGTGAGGTTCCTTAGTGATGTTTTTGGTGTCTATTCACAGATGATTATACGTTTTACAGTAAAGAGGTGAAATAAAGTTGGACTTCAAGCAATTTTCAAAATGTGTACATTAAAATTGAGGAAGGGAGAAGTATCATATGTTCTCTTCTTTAGAAAAATAAAGAAAAAACTAAAATCACATTAAAACATCGTTTTTCTGTTCGGTCCATATTTTTCCAAAGACCGTTTTATAAGACACATTTTCCTAATGTTAATTGTACTTGTGTTTTTCTGTTCTTGAAGAAGAGGCATTAAGGGCAAGCTCTGTGGCCTGATTGTTAAGGCAGTTGGATCCAACTCAATTCAAGTGGGATTCCAGACCTGGCAACTGGAGAAACACTCCAGATATATGTAGATGTGTACTCAAGATCCAGAAAGAGGTTAGAGAGGAGGAGAAGGGGTTATAATATGATGTAGTCATTTCCCATGTGGAAGTGCTCTCTCCCTGTCTGTGTGTCTGTCTTTGGTGAACACACAGACTCTCTAGAAAAAAAGTAAAAAAAAAAAAAAAAAAAAATTCCTTCAGTTTCAATCAAACTAAAATTTTAAAATCTGCACTGAAAATTTAAACTCCAACAAAAACTTAGAACTATGAAAGAAGGGATATTATTACCAGAAAAACTTTAACTGGTTTTTGTTTGCTTTGTTCTTGTTATTACCTTTGATAGCAGATAAAGGGTAGTGAGGGAGGATATTCTGATTCATAGCATCTCAATATATACTTCAGACTATGATTAATTACACTATGTAAATATGTTTATTTAGACACAGGAAAGGGTATTATTATTTTAAATGGGAATGGCATCTTCAGCTTGAGGGTTTTCTGATCTCCATAGCACATACAGAAAAAAATTTAAAAAATGTATCCATATATTTTTAATTAGAGAGAATTTTGCTATGCAGCACATGCATGGTCCAGAGAACCATAAAATGAGAAATCACCACCTGCCAGGGTATATGGCCATGTCGTATTTCCTTCTCCATTTTCTCCTCAGGATTTTGGGCATGCACACACACACATGCCTGGCATGAGTTTTAAGTCACTGGGTCTGGGACTTGAACTGTGGTTGACTATGTGGAGCCTAACAACGTAACCATTGTGCCATCTGCTGGTCCCCAAATGTATCTATATTATGAAAGTCAGTTCACTTTAGTTGTGGCATTTCTTTCTTTCTTTTAAAGAATTATTTTATTTAACTTTATTTAGTTATTTATTTAATTTGATCGATGAGGGGCAGAGTAGAGTGAGAGAGAAAGGGAAAGTGAGAAAGCAAGCTGCCAGGTCCAGGACTCAAAATGCAGTTAGCCATGTAGAAGTCCAGCACCCTTAAACTCCATGCCATATGCCGACCCTAAGTTGTGTCATTTCTATTGTGCAGATTTAAGTATACAATAATGGTATTATAATAATGTGCCTCAGAGAATTTTAAAGGAACTGTTTTTAATGTTAAATTAACTTTATCACCTGAAAACTGGCAGAATTTACTTCATTGCAAAAAGGTCTTCTGACTTCATTCATTTACAAGTTTCTTCAACATACAGGGATTTCTTAAATTTATTAAAATAGCCTTGCATTTTATTTGATGATATCTTTAAAATTATTTTACTTTGAAGTGAAAAAATAAACGATAATGGATAAATTTTACACATTCGGGATTTAAATCTCAGTATGAGAACATGGTTTGTTTGCTTTCTATAATTCTGATACAATCTCACTATCGCACTACAAAAATGTTTTATTTATTTATTCATTTATTTTTTAATTATTTTGGAGAGGTTTTCACTATAGGGTGCGTGCACTTGCCAGAAAGACAGAGAGAGACATAGAGATAGAAAGCGTGAAATCACCCCCAGGGGTGATGACCAAGCCGCATTCTCCTCCGTTCTCCTCTCAGGATCTTGGGCACACATGCACACGCCTCCGGTATGAGTTTAAACCACCAGGTCCAGGACTCAAACTACAGTCGACTACATGGGAGTCCAGTGACATAGCCATTATGCTAACTGCTGGTCCTAAAATGTTTTAAATTACTAATATTAGTTCAAAAATGAACAATGATGTTTCCTTGTTTTACAACACTACAACAAAACATTAAAATGTTATAACTTATAAACATATCGACTTCCATAGAAGCACCTCAATAAAAATGATTAGCTAATAAAAGAGTATATCCAGGTTACATTTATAGTTAAATGTGTTCAGAATGAATTATAAGGAATTATCATTATTTTCATAGTCAATTCAGTATCAGCCAGGACAAAGTCTTAGAAACTAGATAATTATTATTACTGGATTATAGCAACTCTCCATCTGCAATGGTAACTTAAGAATACTCATCTGGTCACTTCTTGTCTACTCTCAGTTTATATATAAATATGCGTGTGTGTGTGTGTGTGTATGTGTGTGTGTATACATTTAGAGAAATATACATGGCAGTTCAAAATGCATGTTGAACCAATGTTTAAAGAAAAACTCAGCTCACACAGAACTAACTTCATTTGTGTAAAGTTTAAAAACCTAAATGATCAGTTCATAAATCTGAAATTGAATTACTGGTGACTATGGTGAATTAGTGAAGATTGGACTGCTTGTTGTGTCTTTGTAAATATGACTTTCTGCAATAAAGACCCCAACTCCTATTAAAGAGTTATACTACCCTCTCATGGCTCTGAGCAGATAGAGAACACTATAATAACTTTTTACTTTCCAGAAATGTTAGGTAAAATCAGACCCTGTTATTCATAATCAAATTTGTAAGAAAAGTTACAGTGCCAGATATGCAACCTATTCCTAAAAATATTTATGACGTTCATAACGTTTGGTTGAAATGTATAGTAGATATTTAACTCATTAATACATTTTAACTATAATATAATTAATAATCATGTAGCTACGTAAATAAAAGAAAGTGGCAGCAGCAAACAGGAGACAATTGATGATACAAAATGGAGAGATAAGAATTAATTTAATTTAGTAGAAATAATGTATTTTGTTTTTCTTTCCGAAAGAGAGAAAGGGAAAAGAGAGAAAAGCATTTCTGACAGTCTTATTCTGCTGTGATGTTCCTGTGTCAGTATCCTACTTACCTAGGATTACAGCAGATAACAGCCACACCTGGTGTATTTAGATTGGCAGAAGAACTTAATTTGTGTCTCCCACGTGGCTTCCAGTTGGTGAAATGACCTGTGCACCACAGTGGTTAGATTAGAAAAACTGAAGTCTTAGGATAGGTTCTGTGGCCTTGTTTGAAAACTGTTAGCAGAGAGACTGAAAGGCTGCCTGAATCTTCTGCCATCTCTAAATAAACCAGCTTAAAAAACAATTAAAATTTTAAACTACTTCTTTGGAACCTCTAAATAAAAGATCATTTGTTGTTTAAATTATAAGATTTACAGGTGTTTAGTTACAGATTCTAAATTTTGGGGTTATCCGAAGTTTCCTTTGTAAAAGTTATTGTACTTTCTTTTGCAAAAAATATTTATTATTTTGTTTTTTCAGTATCAATAATGTGTTGTTTTAGAAAAATTCACATTATACACAAAATATGTAATACTATACAAGTCTTATGATTAGTAAAAATGTTATTAACCTTATTATCCTCAAATTCTAGAGAAATATGAAAATTTCTGAAAATGTTTGGGACCAGTACATAGTGTAATGGTTATGTCACTGGACTCCCATGAAGTTGACTGCAGTTCAAATCCCAGATCTGGTGGCTTGAAACACGCTGGGCAAGTGTGTGTCCGTGCCCAAAATCCCAAGACAAGAAGGGATTGTAGTGTGGCCAACACCTCTGAGGGGGGTGATTTCTGACTTTTTGTCTCTCTTTCTCTCCAGTGTGCACCCTATAAAAAAAGTCTTTCTTAACAAAAGTTTATGGAAAATACATACCATGAAAAAAATTATGTATGAATTTTAATATATTTTGCACTAAAATAATCTTGTGCTTCAATTCCATTTTTTCCACAAACTTTTTAATTCCCTAGTAGATTGAGACAATTATATTTTATGATCAGGTATTTCAAAACTTTCATGAGAATTTTCTTTCCTTTTGTTCAAATCCTAATGATAATGGAATCTAAACCATAAAATTCCTGACAATTTCTTGCCACATATAATATTTATAGGACTATGTACAGAATTTTCTGCTTCTTTTGCTGATATTTTCCACCAATTACATTCATATTTTGTCAAGTGTAATAATAAATATAGCCATGTACTCCATAAGAGAAAATTTTATTTCCAAAATTGATGTGCTTGGGCACATCAAATCAAAATGCATAACCAAAATTGAGTTTACTAGGAAAGACAAAAAAAAAATCAACAAAGATCACCTTTTTTAATAATTTAAAAGCACTATTATGTTGGTACAAAAGCAATTGCAGTTTCAGAAAATGAATTTTAATTTATCATAACTAGATTCAAACTCATCTTTATTAATCAAAGTAGGAACCGTTGCAATCAACATTATTTTTGCCAGGAAGAAATACGTTTATTTATTCCTGTAGTGTAAACATCCATGTTTTAGGACTCAGTGGACTCTTGAAAATCATCTTCTGTATCTTCCTAACTATGGAAGCGTTTTTCTCACAGAAAGCTGTCAAGATGCTTGTGAAAGTTCTAGTCAGTTAGGAGAGGTCAAGTGAATCTTATAAAGGAGACAAAACTTTGTAACCCAATTTGTTCAACTTTTGAAATGCTGATGGTCAAGGTTGTCTTTGTGTTCTTTTCATTGGCCAAGGCCGACTGCAGATATTGCCGTTTTCAGTAGATCTCATTAATTTGTTGAGCATAATTCTCAGGTGTGGTAGTTTCACTGGGATTCAGAAAGCTATAGTGCATCAGGCCCCACCAAACAGTGACCATGCTGTTTTTGGTGCAAGTTTGGTTTGGGGAAGTGCTTTGCAGCTGCTTTTCCATTCAGTCACTGAGCTGGTCATCATTGGTTGTCATATAAAATCCACATTCTCTTGCATATCAAAATCCATTTAATAAATATTTCATTGTTATGGCATGGAATAAGAGAAGATAACACTTCAAAATGATGATTTTTTTTTTTTTCATTTCTGGTCAGTTCACAGTTCACCTTTCCAATTTGCTTCAAATGCCAAATAATCATGGAATGGTCATTCTCGAGTTCTTCCAGACTTCTAATGCAGTTGTAAGAAGATCAACTTTGATGATTGCTTGCAGTTGGTGGTTGTCATCTTCTGATGACCAGCCACTACACTCCTCATCTTTAACACTCCACTCTTTGCAAAACTTCTTAAATTACCATGGCACTGTACGTTAATTAGCAGTTCCTGGGTCAATTTGTTGCAGATGTTGTGAGCTGTCTCTACTGCTTTATGACACATTTTATATTCAAATTAAAAAATAGCTTGAATTTTCTTTTTGTCTAACATCATTGCTATAGTCTAAAATACATGTAAAATAAGAGCAAGTAATATAGTCATTAGCTAAATAAATAAATAAATAAAGCAAGAAGCGTGCATTAATATGATGTCTAACATAACCACATTTATTTAAGAATGTATCCAATATCAAATAGCAAATTTCAACCCTGCAAAATCATAAATTACAGTTGCAGAAATCTAATACATCAGTTCTTTTGAGGCGACACTATTTTTAAACCACAGGGTGCATACTCATGAATTTATATTACTTTGTAAAAAGAAAAGATCATTTAGAAACCCAGGTACAGTGGAGACCTAATCCTGAAGCACTGAAATATCTTCCCCAAAATAATATATAAATAAAAATATATGCGTACATATATCAATACATGAATATATGCAATTAAAATATAGTTATTCCTGAAATTGACAGATTGAAATGATCTGTGAAGAATTTGAAAAATAATGTATTCCTCTAAAGATCTTTGGCACAAAACCCACAATTGGGAAAAAAATATTAGTATTTAATAATTTGTCTTTCCTTAAACCTTATTTATTTCCTTCTTTTCTACTGGATCATAATAGTTGGCTATTAAAATGCCTTTACCAGTCCATTCTGGGCTTTATCTTTGCTCCTTTCTTTTCCCTTAACCTTTTAAACCCTCTCATAAGGATTATTCCCAGCTCATCTTCATGTATAAAGTGGATATAAGGTCACAAATAATACTGTTTTATTTCTCATATATTGGAACATCAGAGAAACTCAAGGTTATCAGAAATAACAGCAATGAAAAAAGTCCTGCGATGAATGGCACAGGATATGGGCCAAATATTTTTTCATAAAGCTATACAGACTCCACTTCATGATTATTCTTAATTTTATGGTCTATGCATCCATGATGAAACCAATTAAATTCAAAACAAAATTGATGCCAGACATTTACTTCTGCAATAGTTATCCAACCTTTCCAAGAATTCAAAACAAATCCTTTATCTGTTTATATTTTATGAAGAGTCTAATGTGGCAAGATATCAGTTATGATCAGATGCAATGGATTTTATGTGTTGTAGAATGATTTCTAGCCCAGACTAATGTACTAATCTCAATTTATCCATGGCTATGTACCAAATAGTGAATAAATTACCCAAGCTGTAGATACGAAGAAAGTAACATAAATTTGTTAATTAAAGTATGCTTAGACTACTATTAAAATAACATTGGATACTGTGTTGGCTACTTGAAACAAAGCATGTACAATAGTCTTTCTTTAAACATATCAGTAAAAGTGGAAAAATTAATCAAGAGAATAAAATCACTGCATGGACTGGCTCGGCGGCCTGGGATGAAGCTAGTGCTTTCCACATGGCTAATCTCTGAGAAACACACTGGACATGTGTACATGTGTGTCCAAAATCCTAAAAGGAGGGGGAGAGGAAAGAGTAAATTGCCATGTGACTATTCCCTATGGGGATGCTTTCTCATCTCTCTGCTTCTCACTGAACAGTGCGTGCCATCTCTAGAAAAAAAAAATCACTCTAGTATTACCCATAAGATTATCATCTTGATTAGGTTCAACACAAACACAAACTGAACACAAAGTATTTTCCTATTATATCTTACAACATTTGTGGTTTCCCTTCTTTTTTTTTTCTTTGTGTCCTTTCAGCTATCAGAAATACAAGTAAGATGCTTGAAAGTTTAAATGTAGTTTTTTCTATAAGCAGACTACGTTAGTATTACATCAGTAAAACATAAACCTTTATAGAAAATGTGGCTTCCTTGAGTATAAGTTGGATCTGAAGAGAAGAACTGAAATAGCCTTCATTTAACTAACTGGACTTTCTAAAAGATGCACAACAAAACTTATTACCCAGAGAAAAAAACTTACTAAGCCAGAAGGAATTACAATCACTAGGTTTCTTGGAAAACCCATGAATAACTACAAATGACTTCCATGGATAACTGAAAGTTACTTATTGGTGTCAATGTAATATTAGACTTTATAAAAATTTCATTTTATTTTATTTTTATGTTTTTGTCATAGGACACTAAGACACCTGCATTCAGCAGAGAGAGACAGAAAAGGAGAAAGAGGGAAAGTGAGAAATAACTCCTGGGGTGGGGGTGGGGGGTGACCATGGCCATGTCACAATTCCTTCTTCTCCCTTGCCCTCCTGAGTTTTGGGCATATGCCTACATATGACATGACCAGCATGATTTTTATGACATGAACTAGTCAGCTGTATGGAAATCTACAGCCTTAAGATCTATGTAAAAGCATGTACAATAATGAAATTATCTGTTTCTTCTATCTTTGCTTAGTCTTGCTAATAATGTAGAAAAATGTGGTGTTTATTTTTTAGGAGTGGATTCTTATTTAACCTTGAATTTTCTCAAAGTGCATTAGAATATTTCATACTTCTATTTTGATTGGGCAATTTCAGTGATTTATATTTTATTGAATTTTAACATTTTTTTTCTAAGGTAAAAATGTATTCTCTAATAAATATTTTTAATATTTTTATTTCATGCTATCTAAAATGTTAAATCATTTTTTGTTACTAGTGTTGCTCATTTGTGACAACATTAAAAACCTTAAAGTCTTTTTTTTTTTTTTTGAGAGATTTTCGCTATAGGGCGCTTGCGCTCACCAGACAGACAGAGGGAGACATAGAGACAGAAAGCGAGAAATCACCCCCCAGGGGGGATGTTCATGCCACAATCCCTTCTCCTCCATTCTCCTCTTGGGATCTTGGGCATGCACGCACATGCACCCAGCGTGAGTTTTAAGCCACCGGATCCAGGACGCGAACCGCTGTCGACTGCGTGGGAGTCAAGCGACATAGCCATTACGCTAACTGCTGGTTCCCAACATTAAAGTCTTTTTATTACATTCCCAGAATATAGAATCTTTTCATATGTTTTCCAGTGTATGTCAAATTAAAATTGCAGGCTCTGGCACACAAAATCAATTAGACAGGGAGCATCCTTTAAATATGTTGCCTAAACAATTTATATTTTCATTTTGGATAGCCCGTATATTAAATTTGCTACAAATGAAATGTTTCCACATAGAAGAATATACTGTGTAAGTGTCTAACAATAAAAACACTCTTGAACTCACACTTCCAACTCCTTTGGCCCGTTTTGCAATTGTCTAGCCTTTAATAATTCTCGAATTACTTTTCTGTACTACAATCCATGTGATTACTCTCTCCACATTCTTGAGTCAACTTTGACACTTCTTTCTCTCTTATATTCTCTATATAACTTGTAATCAAGCTGTTCATCTTAATTCCTAAATACAGTCTATTTTCGTACTTTTCTTCTCTATGGGCTTCTCTCTGTACTTACATTGATCAGTTTGTAAATAGTGCTAACCAGGGGAGCAAAAAGAATGGTTAAAAGGCAGAACTGGTCATAGGATTGTGGTCCATAAAACCCTGCATTGTATTCTCTTTAAACTGTGCATATTGGTCAATGTACTTTAAGTGACCCATGAACTCCTTTCTCCCTCTCCACAGTGACTTTCAATTCCAATTTCCTTCCTGCCTCACAGGTTTAGCACATACTTGGAATAATCTCTTTCCATGTTTTTCTCTGTGTCTTGTTCTTTTTTTAAAAAAATTAAGTAATTGAGGCCAGTAGGTGGTGGAGTTAAAGTGCCCAATTCCTACATGACTAATAGTGGTTCGAGTTCTGGTCCTGGTATCTTGAAAATCACTCTAGGTGCATGTGCGTGCTTACATGGACTCCAAGGAGGAGAATGAAGAAGAAGAGATTGTAGCATGGTCATTCTCCTGGGGGATGATTTATCTCTTACCGTCTCTGGTGAGCCATGCACCCTATGGTAAAATCCCTACAAAAAATTATGTCATTATTTTTATTGCCAGAGTTGAGTACTCTTCCCAGAGACAGAGGAAAAAAAGAAAAGCACCTCCGCCCCCATGGGACATGGTCACACCAGTCTGTTTTCCTTAATTTCTCTATTTGTTTAGGATTTGGGGCACCAATACACACATTCCTGCATGGTTTTTAGCTGCCAGAGCTGGGATTTAAACCACATTCAGCCATGTGGGGTCCATTGTGCTATGGAAACCAGCTCACAAATAGTATTTCTTTAAGGATGGCTTAGAACTATATACACTCTCAGGAACCAGCAGGTTACATGGTAGTTAAGGTGCTGGACACTCTCACATGGCTGACCACAGTTGGAGTCCCAGACCTGGTGATTTCCTTTCTTTCTCTCTCTCTGTCTCTCTCTCTAGTCAAATTAGAATAAAATGAATAAATACATAAAATTAATTAAATAATTATTTTTTAAAAAAGAACTATATACACTCTCCTTAAGGTACCCACTTCTATAGCACAAGTGTTAGTATTTTATTATTTCATTATTTGTATATATTTGCTACATCAGACCATGTAAGGGCAAGATTCATGTAGTCATATGATTGTTTTAGAGAAGCAGTTTAATATATATATATATATATATATAT
>NW_006160179.1:1475893-1479092 GCF_000334495.1 Tupaia belangeri chinensis
AATTTTATATATATATATATATATTTGAGAGATTTTTGCTATAGGCCGCATACAATTTCCAGAAAGACAGAGAGAGACAGAGAGACGGAAAGAGAGAAATCAATCCCCAGAGGGACTGCAACCCTTATGTGTCCATTCTCTTCTTGGGATCTTGGGCACACATGCACATGCGCACAGCATGAGAGTTTAAGCCACCAGGTCTGGGACTAGAACCATGGTCAACTACATGGGAGTCCAGCAACATAGCCTTTATGCCAACTCACCCATTTGAATGAATGAGGAAGTAAATAACTAGGGCTTTATTTGTTTCAAATACTTGAAATTTGAGAAATATATACTTTTACTTTTTTTAAGTGTTATTTTATTTAACTTTATTTATTTATGTATTTAGATTTGATCAATAGATACAGAGTGAGAGCCAGTGAGAGAGAGAGAGAGAAAGTAAAAAAAAAAAAAAAAAGCTGCCAGTTCCAGGTTTCGAACCATGGTCAGCCACACAGAAGTCCAGCGTCCTTAACCACCATGCCATCTGCTGGCCCCCATATTTTAAGTTTTAAACAGTGACTTGGTAATAAGCTCTTTCTCCTTTCTGGAAGTCACATTTTGGTAGGAAAATGCAAACTTATAAATAGTGGCTATAACAACATAATAATGATGGAAAGATAATAGTAAGCAATGAATGATGCAGTAATCGTGAAGAATGCGCTACTCTCCACAGAAACTGTCTGGAGCTTACATTACAGCATTATTTGTAGCTAAATTTTAAAGAGGGGTTATTTTAACTATATCAAGATGAGTGACTTTCTATTGTTCAGAGTTTACATTCAGAAATCCTTATGCAATCATGAATAAATTTGCATAAATATATGAGAAAAAGACTGGAATAAATTACCCCATGTCCGTCATTTTCAAAAATGGATAAAAATGCAAAATGATGTACCTTTGCCAACCCCTCACCCCCACCCATACATAACACATGTCAAGGATTCAATAGTTAAATTATTTTTGCTGCATAAATCACATGATTTAGTTCTCCTAGTTAATTGTTCCAGAAATTTTTTCTTTCTTTCTTTTTTTTTTTATTGAACTTACAGCAAATGTGTTCTTGAAAAATTATTCCTGTTGTAGAAAATTTGGAAAGAGTCCTAGAACACCCAATTATGCAAGAGTTATGGCTCATATAAGGGACACCTACTGTTTTAAAGGGGAACATGGGATTTATAAATTTTCCACAAAGGAAGTTCTGTCTGAAAGATTTAATGGGACTGGGATTTGAACAAAAGATATTTGTTCTAGCTTTTTTGTTGTTTTTCTGACACCCATTTTGTCAACACCAATTAATTATTAAGTGCCATAGTGGTTTGGAATCCCAGCATAAACATTTGACTCACACCTTCTGAATCTACCTAGTGTACAGTCTAAGAAGTGTGTGAAGTGTTGGGCATGTAGCCAGGCACCATCCATCCCTGAATGTTTAATACTTGGAGAAGGTCCACAATATTAATACATTGCTTTCCTCATTTTAAAAGTCTATTTCCTATTTTGCAAGAGGACAGGACAGTAATTTTAAAAAGTTACTGATATATAATTCCTGGAAATTACTGTGTTTTGTTTATTGAGTAAAAGAATTTTACTGAATGTTATAGCTCCACTAAATAGTATTCTTATGTCCCTAACATGATGTGTTATATAATTGGAGAACTCTTGGCATTATTTTATAATATATGGTCAGCATAATTGTCTTGAATTAGATTAAAAGCTACCAAATAATTTAGAATTAAGTTGAAATTAAGCACAAACATGTATATCCTGTTGGGGGTATTTACAGAGTACCTAGTGAACATAATGAAAATTTGAAATAAGTTGTTCATTAAAAAATTAAATTTTGTTCAAAAAAATTCTCAAATATTTCTAACCATGAAGTTTATTATTAGCTAGCTTATTATGTATACTTTAAAACCATTCTTGCTGTTGTCATTTAGTAATGCATTCAGATTAGAAAACCATACTAACTTTATTTTGCTATCTGATATCATAGGCTGAGATTAATTTTAGTATAAGCATGAATATCTTTTAAGGCAAACTGTTGCAGATGCTTTATATATATATTTTTATCTGTGCTTAACCAACATACATTTTTTTTTTTTTTTGCAAACTATATCCCCTGTGGGTTTGGGAAGGTTAGATAAACAGACCAGTATCACTGGTTAGTAAGTCAATAATCTGTAGTAAATCTGACTCCATAGCTCATGTTTTTTGTTTTTTTTTTTTTCCCAACAATACCTGCTATTTCTGACTACGTTCACTATTCTTTTTCATTTTTGAAAAGATTTATCAGAGGGCACATCTGCTCCCTTGAAAGAAACATAGATACAGAGAGTAGAACAAGAAAACATCCCTCAATGAAACGTTGTCATGCTGATATCTCTTCTCCTCCATTTTTTTATCCTGTTGGGATATTGGGAATGTACACATACACACATGCCTGGCATGTTTTTCAAGCTGCCAAGGCCAGGATTCAAATCATATGACTGGCCATTGGGATCCAGCTCCCTTAACCACAAGAATACAGGACTAGCCTCACTATCTTTTAATATACTTATTTTTCTTTAATAAATAAGATATATGTAAGCATCCAAAAGTTACAGATGCAGCAAGTGGTGTCAGAAATTTAAGCAAAAAGGAGTTTTCTATCATCCCCTCACTAAAACTTCAGTGTTTATGAATGCTCATGACAGAAATACCTCTGTAAGAGTCCATGAATCCAGTGGAAAAGTTCCAGGACACTGCAAGAGAAAACAATGAGAAAAAGCATTGAAGGTGGTGAGAAAAATGAATTTAACTTACCAATGTCACCCCTCTCTGGGTAGCATGTCTCAATGCCAAGACGGATTCCACCGATCTACAATTTTTCATGTAAGAGAAAATGAAGGAAAGTGGTTGAGCACCTGGCTTCCTAGATGTTGCCAAGAAATGTATCTTTTCTCCAAGAAATCTTTCTCCTTACTGAGAATACTGAGGTTATCAGAACAGCTAAATGTTTGCTAGAGTCTGGGAGTATAGCAAAGAGGTGGAAACTCATGGTGTCAAGGGCTCAAAACTCAAAGATCCACAGACCTTGACCCTACCCTCACTTAGTGTACTCCATGCCTCCAGAGCTCCCACTGGCCCTGGACATTACCAATCTTCTTTGTCTCTC
>NW_006160179.1:1479109-1501227 GCF_000334495.1 Tupaia belangeri chinensis
CCTGCTCACCACAAACCTCTGGAAACTGTGAGTGAGAGCTTTTAGGAATGACTAACAAGCATGCACATGTGGCCAACCCAATTTTTCAGGAATAGGAGGAGGCACAGAAACAAGCACTTTTATTTGTTTCAGTACTATTACTATTTTATACATTAATTGCTATACATCATTCAGCTTATAAGAAAATTTACCCAACATTAATTACACCTCAGACCAGTCCAGTTGAAAATACTATACACATTGTCATCAATAGGTAATAAACCTTTCCTGTGTCCCACTGTCTTATCTCTGTTTTTTCTCCCTAAATTCCTTCCCTACACTTTTTCCCTATCTCACCCTTCTAGCACACCGTTTCCAGTGTACACAACTATTTTCAATGCTCTTATGTCCTCCAATCAAGCAGTTTTGGCCACTAACCTGAGAAAGGAAAGGGAAGCTCTCAGAATCTGGACTAATTTTTCAAGATAAAGAGAAATACACTCTTGGGACCAGTAGTTAGTGTAATGGCTGGGTCGCTGGGCTCCCACATAGCCGACCAAGGTTCAAGTCCTGGACCCATTGGCTTAAACTCATGCCAGACGTGTGGGAGTGCGTGCCCAAGATCCTGAGAGGAGAATGGATGAGAAGGGATTGCAGTGTGGCCATCCCCCATGGGGGGTGATTTCTCGCTTTCTGTCTCTCTGTCTTTCTCTGTCTGTCTGGCGAGTGCACGCGCCCTATAGCAAAAACCTCTCAAAAAAATATACAAAAAAAAAAAAAGAGAGAGAGAGAGAGAAATACACTCTTTAACAATTCATTCTGATAGAGGACATAAGGTATAGGGTGGAGACATCCATAAGTAAAGGTCTGAGAAAGACTCAGCATCCCTAGCTGGGCTTACTGATGAAGTGTTCCTCTTCCAGAGGCATTACGTAATTACAGGAGGAAGTGATACTTTCTTCAAATGTGAAGACAGCAAAACCAGAACTAAAGAATCAAGAAAAATGAAGCAAACATGATGATTCCCGAGGAAAACAATATTTTCCCGTAAGTGACTACCAAAAAATGGAGATCTACACATCACATGACAAAGAATTGAAAATATTTATTTTAAAAAATTTCAGCAGGCTAGACAACAGATCGACAACTCAGCAAAATCAGGAAAATGTGTATAAATAAAATGCAAAGTTCAACAAAGAGATAGAAATCTCTAAATCTCTAAAAGGCCTTAGCTAATCCCGTGTTGTTTAATACTCAATTTATTTCACATTGTTTCTGCAGAACTATTCTTTTCATGATTTTATAAACATATTCAACATAACTTTGGGTAAGAATATTTGTTTTTGCTGATTCTTCTGCCCAAGAATGATGTTAGTAAGTGCTATAATAAATCATTCTCTCAAATATTTTCTATTTAAAGCTTCGAACATCACAAATATTTAACACATTACTAACTTTATCACTTTTTACCTCCTTGCTTTGCTCTATCTTCTCTCATCAATGTTATCATTGTATATCATTTTGTAATATTGCTATGTATTTTTTTTCTGTCTCCTTCAATACAAACATAAGCTGACTTGATAAAAGAGAGACTGGGACCAGCAGATGGCATAATGGTTGTCGTTGGACTAACATGTCATTGACTGTGTTTCAAGTACCACACCAGGTAGGTTAAAACTCATGCCTGGTGCATGTGCTGGTGTACCCAAAATTTCAAGAGTAGAACAGAGAAGGAATTACAGCATGGCCATCCCTCCTAGAGGGATGTTAGAGCACATGTGCCCTATAGCACAAAATCTCTCTTAAGATAAAAAAAAAAGAGAAGAGATAGCCATCTATAGCTATAGATATCCGTGCATCAATAGAGTACATATAATACTTTAAAAGTGCTTGGTAAGTATTTGATACTGAATAGTTATTTGTTGAATAATCAATGAAAAAAATTAATGAATTAAAAAGTGGTTAATAGTGAATAAATATTAAATAAGAAAAGTAGGTAGCAATTGGAACATAAAATCATAAATTAAAAAATTGTTGAATTGCAGGTCCAATAGGTGATGTGAAGGTTGAGGATTCCACATGGCTGACTCTGTGTTCTGAGACCCAGACTCAGTGGCTTGAGGATCATATTGGGCACATGAAATGAACGTGTGTGCCCAGGATCCTGAGAGGACAATAAGGGAGAAGTGACTACGACATAGCCATCTTCCCTTGAGGAAGTAAATTCTTGATTTTTCTGTCTCTGTTGAGCACACCTGCCATATAATGAAAACAAAACAAAACAAAATTGTTGAATTGTGTCTATAAGTTGATAACAATATAATATTTCCCGCAAAAATTAACCATGATTCTTTAATGAAAGAAAATTAATTGATTATAAATAAAAATAAATTAAAAATCAATGCATTCTTAGAGCTTGACCTATTTGCCATATAATCTAATAATAACTACATAAAGAGATCCATTTGTCAAAACCAATGGTACTTTGTAGTAATAACAATAAGTCAATGTATTCCATTTAAAAATAAATATTCAGGAATTTCAGGAAGCACAGGAATAATAAGAATATGGCAAAGAAATCTGACTCTGCATAACTAAAGTTTGTGTAGGAAAGAGATGCTAGAGTTTTCAAGACTAATGGCAGATGAAAACTTTACATAAGCACTATATATTCTTTTTTTTTTTTTCTGAGAGGTTTTCTCTATAGGGCACATGTGCTCACCAGAAAGACAGAGAGAGACACAGACAGAAAGCGAGAAATCACCCCCCAGGGGGCATGGTGACGCCGCAATCCCTTCTCCTCCATTCTCCTCTAGGGATCTTAGACATGCACACACACGCGCACGGCGTGAGTTCCAAGCCACCAGGTCCAGGACGCGTACCGCGGTCGACTATGTGGGAATCCAGCGACACAGCATTACGCTAACTGCTGGTTCCCCATAAGCACTATATTCTAAGTAATAACTTTTTGTAAAACAAGGATCAGAATTAACAATTCTGATACTCTTGCTGAATATGAAAACAAATGCTGGGACCAGCAGTTAGTGTAATGGCTATGTTGCTGGACTCCCACGTAGTCGACCCCGGTTTGCGTCCCGGACCCGATGGCTTAAACTCACGCCAGGCGTGTGTGCGTCCATGCACAAGATCCCAAGAGGAGAATGGAGGAGAAGCGATTGCGGTGTGGCCATCCCCCCTGGGGAGTGATTTCTCACTTTCTGTCCCTCTGTCTCTCTCTCTCTGTCTGGCGAGTGCAAGCGCCCTATAGTAAAAAACTCTAAAAAAACAAAAAACCAAAAACAAACAAAAAAAACCCCAAGAAAACAAATGCTGATGTTGGAGGATGGTAGAAGGTATGAGCAAGTTTTTCAGTATTGAAGACAGTTCAAAGGTAATCAAGGGAAGGAGGGTAAAATGATCTGTTTGGTAATGGATTTCACTTAAGGACATCAGAATGAACGTACAAATTAATATAGACACAGTTAAGACATTTTGAAGTATTTGTAGTTATGCACCGATAAAATTACAAGTATCCACACACATTTTTACTCTGGTAGTGTTGAAAACTCTGAAAAACAGTCCAAAGAACACTTTATTACCAAAAACATCACCATTATGTTGGCATTACTCAATAATATGTAGGTTTTATCCCAGTCATGCAAGGATGGTTTATCATCAGGTCTATAAATGTTCATTTACTATATAAATGTACTAGAGAAAATAACTCTATAGTTATCTCAATAGTGCTTTGAATTATAAGTTGATAATTCAGTATCTTTTATGTAAAATAACAAAACAAACATGCAAACAAACAAAAACAGAAAACAAACATCAAAAAAAAAACCAAATAGGGACAATAATAATAATAATAAAAAACCTGACTCAGTTATAAACAATATCCACTGAATACATTTTAGAGAAGATGTCAATGGGAAAAGGTCATAGGGTCATTGGGAAAGTCATGACACATTTTGAACAGAAAAATATAGGAAAATATGTTGCTAAAGGGCATTTGTCATAGAGAGAGAGAAATAAAAATGAGAATTCACACTCCCCCCAGGAGAGATGGCTATGCTACAATATCTTTTTCTTCTCCCTTCTCCTCTCAGGATTTTGGTCATGTACGTACATACACTAGGCAAGATTTTCAATTTCCCAGGTCTAGGATTCAAAGCACATAGTCAACCAAGTGGGATCTAGCCATGTTAAACCTACATTCCATTGCTGGCCCTCAAGATATATTTTTAATAAAAGAGCTCAACATAGCTGCAGGATAAACACACACACACACACACACACACACACACACACACACACACAGATACACCCCCGAAAAAGTACTGTTTTTCTATCACATATATAATGAAAAAATAGTCTATTCGCAATTTTAAAATAGTTAAATAGTTTAGGGACCAGCAGTTAGCATAATGGCTATGTCGCTGAGCTCCTATATAGCTGACCGCAGTTTGAGTCCTGGACCCTGTGGCTTAAACTCACTCCAGACGCGTGTGCATGCGTGCCCAAGATCCCCAGAGGAGAATGGAGGAGAAGGGATTGGGGCATGGACATCCCCTCTCGGGGGTGATTTCTCGCTTTCTGTCTCTTTGTCTCTCTCTGTCTTTCTGGCAAAAGCACGTGCCCAATAGCAAAAAACCTTTCCAAAATAAATAAATAAATAAATGCAATTTTAAAAAATTTTTAAAAAGTTAAATAATTTAAGAATTGATCGAAAGGCAAAGCTCAGTAATTTTATGAGTAGTAAATTTTACCTGTATGAAGTGTAAATTTCCAAAATAAATGAAGATACTACTTTGCTAAGGAATAGAAAGCTACTGTATTATAAAATATCACATATCCTAAATTTCTAATGAACATAATTTTAATTAAAACAGCTACCAGGTTGTTTAAAGGCTGTGGAATCAGAACCTTCTAATTCTAAAGCTTATATCAGAATATGGTTGTAGAATTATAAAGAAGAATGATATATAACCTTGGCCAAAAATAGTAAAGGAGAGCCTTATCCTCACAAAGTTAAAACATGCTTCAGAGTCACACCTGAGGTACAATGGTTCAGCACTTCACAGAGGGAACCAGAGCCACATGGCCAGTCGGTATTCAAGTCCTAGTTCTGACCATTTTAAATACTCCAAAGGTATACGCATGTGTCCAAGATACTGCAGGGTGGAAAATTGGAGAAAAATGTTTGCTAAATGACTAGGCCCATAGGTGGTGTGAAAGGGTACTCCTTTCTCTGTCATCCACAAGAACACCCCCCACACACATGTGCATACTTTCTGGTGATAAAATAAATAAATAATGTTTAAAAGGCATGTTCCAAAGTTATATTTAAGAACAAAACGTAGCTGTAAGAATAAATAAATCAAATGAACTAAATTAAAATACTCAGAAACAGATTTAGAGTTAGAAATTGATGGAGGAATTATGTGTTGTTAGTGCATAATTTGGAAAATATATATCAGTAGATAGATGTATGCTTTATCCCTAATTTTTACCAAACACAGTGGTATACTATAGTACATTTAAGTACCAAATATGAAGAACAGAACTGTATGTTCAGGAAAGTATATCTTTGAAAATAACTACTTAAAAGAAAATATAAAGAAGCAACAATTCTGAGGAAATTTCCAATGTATTTCTTGGAAGAAAAGAAAAAAAAAGGATGTCTATTCAAAGTAATGCAGTTTATATGTCAATTTACTAAGTTGAGTGCTTTGGCACTCATGTAAATTTGAGCACCAACATAAACACAATATCTAACTAAGTATAATGTTGGCTCAAGTATGTGAACTGAAATTCAGAAAAGAAAATAAAAGTATAATAGAAACAGCATTTGGTCTTCTAAATCACCGTAAGGTGATTAAAATAAAGAAATTCTGTATAAATTCAACATGTCAGGACAAGAGGGAAAACAAGATGAAATAAGTCACATAGAAATGCAAAACAAGATGGTGTGTGTCTATATATATATATATATATACACACATATATATGTAACTAGTCATGATAAGTGTGAAGAAATTAGACTTTATGATTAAAATTATCATCAAATTAAAAAAATCTTACATGTGGAATTCATAAAGTATAATCTTACTCTTTTTTTTTGGAGGGGGGGAGAGGTTTTCGCTACAGGGCACGTGTGCTCACCAGACAGACAGAGACAGACAGACAGAAAGCGAGAAATCACCCCCCGGGGGGATTGCCATGCCGCAATCTTTTCTCCTCCATTCTCCTCTTGGGATCTTGGGCACACATGCACACATGCCCAGCGTGAGTTTAAGCCACCAGGTCCAGGACTCGAACTGCGGTTGACTACGTGAGAGTCCAGCAACATAGCCATTACGCTAACTGCTGGTCCCAATCTTACTAACTCTTGAGAAAAGAAGCTATAGAATATTTTTCAATGGATAGAAATTAAAAATTACCTACAATCAGTAAAAGGTGGGCGGGGAAAACTGCAGAAAAAGAAAAAGAAGTCAAATAATCTTAATAATAATGACTATTAATAAAATATTTATATGTATATAAAACACCATTTTCAGTTTTAAATTTGACAGTAGAAAAACAGTTTCAATCTAGACCAAACTATTTCCACTTGATAGTCTAAAATTAAATTGAGAGAGAGAGAGAGAGAGAGAGGATGGAAGCGTCAGCAAAACACATCAAAATTGGGTGAAGGACAAACCTCATGCACATCCCTAATGAAGAAAAAGTTTGCAGTAGTGAATATAACAAACCAGAAGATTTGACTTTGATACTGTCTGGAATCAGTAAGCTAAGGAATACAGTGGGTCAAAATTCCTCAAATGCCAAAAAAGCAGACTTCTCCATCCCCCAAAATAAACAAAAATGTTTTTCTTCTCATTAGAAAAGGGCTCACCTTAAGTGTGTATGTGAGGAGGTCACTGTGGATATGTCTGCTAGTAAACAGAGGAGCACAGGAGACTGAGAGAAGCTGACGGTGCATGTGTGAAAAGTGTAAAGAAGAGCAGGTAGCATACACTCTTTAAAAATTCATTGAAGGGAAGATCTATTTATTGCAACACGCCATTTGTTTTTACGCCATTAATATTTAAAAGTTACTACTAAATAATTATGTTCTCTTAAGGATGGTCATGAACAACTCACACACAACGTCCTCTGAAATCTCAGAAATGCAGAAATAATTAACAAGACAGCCACAACAACAAAATCGGTTTTAAAAAGACAACATAATAGTATTTTATACATACTTGATGATAGTCTCACTCTTGGATAAATATGGGTGTACATCAAGCCAATGAGTAATAGATTTTCCATGAGAATTAGGAACACTAAAAAAAAAATCCACATACAAATTAGAAAAGTCACTTGCCACTTTTTACATTATGCAGAAGGATAAAACCCTGAATTCTCCACCTAAGAAAAATAAGTATTTAAAAACGAGTAATCAGTCACTTGTTACCTGACCAACAATGCTGATCCTAGATCTAAATTTTTTTGGAGATTTTCACTATAGAGCGTGAGCACTTGCCAAAGAGATAGAGACAGGTAGAGAGAAAGTGAGAAATCAGCCCCCATGGAGGATGGTCACACCACAATCCCTTTTCCATTCTCCTCTTGGGATCTTGGCATGCATGCACGCACATACACCAGACGAGAATTTTAAGCAACCAGGTCTGGGACTCGAACTATGGTCTACTATGTGGGAGTCCAATGATGCAACCATTAAGCCATCTGATGTTCCCAAATCTGACTACTTTAAAACAGTCAGTAGTAGAATTTTTTTTTTAATTTTATGAGTTGGTTATTAAAAACCATTAATAAAAAGTAAATTAAGGAGCCAGCTGGTGTCATGGTGGATAAGGGTGCTGGATTCCCACATGGAATGAGTCCTGGGCCTGGCTGCTTGCTTTCTCTTTTTCTCTCTTTCTCTCTGTCTCTCTCTGGTCAACAAAAACAAAACAAAACAAAACAAAATAAAACTAATAGTAACAAACGGAATTGAATAAATAAATAATAATTTTTAAATTTTCTCTTTTTTTTTTTTTTGAAGAGGTTTTTGCTATAAGGCGTGTGCGCTCGCCAGACAGACAGAGAGAGACAGAGAGACAGAAAGCAAGAAATCACACCCCTAAGAGAATGGCCACAGTGCAATCGCTTCTCCTCCATTCTCCTCTTGGGATCTTGGGCACGCACACACATGCACCCAGTGTAAGTTCAAGCCACCGGGTCCGGGACGCTAACTGTGGTCGACTAAGTGGGAGTCCAGCGACAAAGCCATTGTGCTATGTGCTTGTCCCAATAAATAATTATTTTTTTTAAAAAAACTTTATAACAGTAAATTAAATCACTTAAAATCTTAAAAAATATTAAAAACAGAGTTAATAATATTAAAATCTTGCTTTCTAATTATCTAACAAAGTTTTTCCATTTTCTATGCTCTTGAACTTATTTGTAGTATGCACCTGTCAGGTAGAAATATCATACAATGGTGATCTATGGTGCATTTATCTCTACATTTAATGACACCACACTGGTAGCTTCAAGTGTCCATTATAAGCGTTTTTAAACCACAGAAGCCAGAAAAAAAACAAAACAAAACAAAACAAAAAACACAAACTAGAGTTTATTGTTGATGTTTTGTCTAGAACTAAAAAGACAAAGGTAAAATAAATATATTTAAAGAATTACTTATTTAATTTTACTTATTATTTTAAAATTTGATATAGGGCGCATGTGCTCAAGAAAGAGAGAAAGTGAGAAAGCAAGCCTCCAGATCCGGAACTCAAATCATGGTGAGTCATGTGGGAGTCTAGCACCTTAACCACCACGTAACCTGATGACCCCAGCTGAAGTTAAAATGTTAACAAAGCAAACGTAACTTAAAATGTGTTTCTACAGGGACCAGCAGTAGGCGTAATGACTATGTCGCTGGACTCCCATGTAGTTGACCATGGTTCGAGTCCCGGACTCAGTGTCTTAAACTCACGTCGGGCACATGTGCGTGCATGCCCAGGATCCTGAGAAGAGAATGGAGGAGAAGGGATTGTGGCATGTCCATCCCACCCCACCCCCCGGGGGGTTGATTTCTGTCTCTCTGTCTCTCTCTGTCTCTCTGGCGAGTGCACGCACCCTATAGCAAACAAAAAAAAAATGCGTTCTACAGTAGTATTGGCAGCTGTTATACCATGAAGAGCACAAAAATAATTGAGAAACTATTCCCACGGTTTTTGAAAATGATGAACCAATTCAAAAAAAGTGACTGATATTATTAAAATAGAAGTGTAGTTCAAGTATGCATCTTTATTGTTTCACTTTTGTCTTACTTTTTAAGGTTAAAGAAAATTATCAACCATTATGCATATGGGAACTATACTCATTCATAAAAAACATGCATAATACCGTTAAGGATGCAAGTATCTTGCAAAATGCCTCTTAGGAACCAGCAGGTAGCACCCCCATGGTTGACCACGGTTAGAGTACCACACCTGGTGACTTGAAAATCATGCAGGGTCCATGTGCATGTGTGCCCCAAATCACAAGAGGACAATGGAGAAGAGATTGTAGTGTGACCATCATGACCATCTTCCTTGGGGGTAATTTCTCACCTTTCCTCTCACTCCCTTTGTCTTTCTCTAGTGAACGAACGCAAATCCCTTAGGGCAAAAACCTTAAAAAAAAAAAAAAAGAAAAAAGAAAAAAGAAAACCAATCAGTTAAGTGGAATTCATATAATATTATTACATTTTGTATTGTCAATTTGAAATCATGTGCTTCACATCTTTTGTGTCTGAAAAATGTAATATATGTGTGTGTGTGTGTGTGTGTGTGTGTGTACCTACATAATTCTCAAGGACTAGATTTTAAGGTTTCATCAGCATGCTACTGATTCTGAGACATACAAATTTATTTTTATTGAAATTCTAATGAAGAAAGGAAGGTGAAAATTTTGTTGTTGTTGTTTTTGTTTTTTGAGAGATTTCTGCTATATAGCACATGTGCTTGTGGAGAGACAGAAACAGACAGACAGAAAGCAAGAAATAACCCCCTGGGGAGGACTGACCAAGCCACAGTCCCTTCTCCTTTATTCTATTGGGATTTTGGGTGTGCGCCTACACACGCCCAGCATGAGTTTTAACCCACTTGGTATGAGATTTGAACCGCAGTCAAAGACTGGGAGTCCAGCAATGTAGCCATTATGCCATCTGCTGGTCCCTGCAAGGAGAAAGTTCTGATGCTGAAGAACTTTTCTTCTCAGTACAATGTTAGTTTAATTTAGTGAGTATGTATGTGTGTCAATGTTAACTACAATTTATTTTTCATGTGTACATTCCCATTCTGCTATGCCCTTTGACTTTCAAATAAATAGTATTCATTCATTTTGATTTTTCAAAAAACATAATTATCCAGTGCAAGAAAGCATATCTGCCAAACTGTATATTCCAGGCAGTTCAGCTGATTTTTCCAGATACTTGGTGTTGTCCCTTTATAATATAAAAGCATAAACAGGCTGCCCTTGGAGTTTCCTTGGTTGAAAATGCATTAAGATGACTCTTGGTGCAAAGTTTTCTTTCAGTATTGGTGGAAAACTAGGGATTATAAAGAAAGGTATCTTTTTTTTAACTATTGTTGAAAAGAAATGGAAGAGTTTTCCTAAAAATTGTTTAACAAGATATGTACATATTTCAAATATAGGGTCCTTTTTCAGTAGAGGTATTTCAATTCTAACCCATTAAGTACATACAAAAAATATATAATCACATGTTAAAGTAATGTTACTCTAATGTCACTATTATTACCATCTATTTAGGGTCTGTGTGACTATGTCATATCTTTTCCTCTGATTTGACAGTTGTAGTTGCAGTAGATTATAAATGAGTAAATACGCTATCCTTTTTTTTTTTTTGGAGAGATTTTCACTGTAGGGCGCGTGCGCTCGCCAGACAGACAGAGAGAGACATAGAGACAGAAAGCGAGAAATCACCCCCCAGGGGGGATGGTCAATCCCTTCTCCTCCATTCTCCTCTCGGGATCTTGGGCACGCACGCACACGCGCCCTGCGTGAGTTTTAAGCCACCGGGTCCGGGACATGAACTGCGGTCGACTACATGGGAGTCCAGCGACATAGCCATTATGTTAACTGCTGGTTCCCAATACGCTATCCTTTTTGAGTTGCGTACAAAATGAGAGTTACATGTATTCATGGAGTAAACTTTCACTGCTCTGTGTTTCATATTTCTTTATTCGAAACTGCAATAATCTTTATTAGGCTTGTTCTGTCAAAACCGTATCATGGTGCATTTTGATTGTTCAAATCTAAAAATGTTCAGTCAGGAACCACTATAAAAATTTGTAACAAATAATCAGAAAGCAGTCCTGAAAAGGTGCTGTGGTAAAGAATACACATGTAACATTATGGCTGTAGTAAAATCTCTGATTCAAATTACTTTAGATCCTATTTTTATTTTTGGTTACTTGTATACTCTTTGTTATATTGTATGTCCCTTATACTTAAATCTTCTGAGATTTTAGATAACTATGAGTTCTCAATTTGTTTCTCAATATGTTGAGTGAAACATGTCCTAACTGGCTCTCAGCTTATCTATGATATCTGATTTAAATAAAATAACTATTATGGTTCTATTTAATCCCTTCACAATGGACACCCTTAAATTGAAAGCTTCTCATGACTAAAGCGAGGTTACTCTACTGCTTATCAATTTTCTCTCTGAATCTTTATTTTCAAGTGTAGTCATTAAATCCTATATCCCTTAAGCCTTCTTCTTTCTCCTCCACTTAACTAACAGAGAAGATCAAGACCCTCAAGAATAATCACATCCAACTGACCTTAAGATTTTCCCAGTTATCTATTTTCTCTTTTCCCACAAGTGAGTCCAGTGGGAAATTGTGCTCTTTTTCTAATTGATCCCTCCCATTTCTGGACTCCAAATTGCAAGCCCTTCTATGCCATTGGCATGGAAGGAAATGTCATGGGAAGAGAACGTGGATGGCTTGGTGAGAATATGCCTCAGAGAAAGGTGGAAGTGTTTCTTTTTGGCAAAAGTACAAGTGCCATTTGGGAGAGGAAGAACAGATGGTGACTCTGAGGAAAAGGACATGATAATATCTTTTTCTCTTCATGAAATAAGCATTAGTTAAGCATGAAATGAACAGGATTGATAATAAAGATGGTTGATCAGTGCCTAAACAAAGGGGCTCCATGCAAATGGATCACACTGTTGATTGCAGAAGTGTAGATAGTAGAAACCCAACTAATATTCCCTTTCTTAGTGAAGTTAGACAGAAATAAACGCATGCTTTTACTGCTTAAATGGAAAGATCATTCACAGTTAATCTTAAGGAAATAAAGCAAAAAACACTCAAAATGCTGAGAAATTTTTGTAAGGAGTAAGGTTTTTCAGTTTAATTTATATGCAGAAAAGGATGATATGTGTTATTTTATTTTAAACCTATTATAATTCTGTGACAAGAATCATTAGCAACATATACTAGCAGAAAGAATGAAGACAGTTTTCCATTTAGAGCAATAGATCCTTAATGACAGTAGTAAACTAATTTAGAATTGATACAAATACATATCACGTATATGACTCATTTGTGGAGAGTGCATATGCATATATGCTATTTAAATCATAACTATGTGACCAAGACACTTATAAATATATGACCAAGAAGACTTTGTTGCGGAAGGTTAAAGTGATTCATAATTTTCAATAACAATTATATATAAAGTAGCCTATTGGTATGTAATCATGATATTATATCCCAAATTCCAATTTTTTTTTCATTATTCTTCTTATAAAGCTGTCCATATTACTAAGGATATAAAAGTTTACTGTCATTTTTTTTTTTAGTCCAGTATGAAGATTTTCATCTGTTTTTATTGGTGGTTTACAATATTCCAGTTCTGGAATTTTCTAAAATTGACCGTTAATCCGTGCTTTTCTTTTTGAAAGAGAAATTTTTGCTATAAGGCATGTGCACTCACCACACAGAGAGACAGAGACAGAAAGTAAGAAATCATTTCCCAGGGTGATGACCCATGCTGCAATCCCTTCTCCATTCTCCTCTAGGGAGTTTGTGGACATGCCAAGCCTGAGTTTCAAGCTACAGTCAGACAAATGGGAATCCCAACCACCTTACCACCTGATGGCCCAACTTGATCTTTGGAATATAAAGCCTTGCTCTTAAGAATTAGTCCATTGATTCTCAAACTTGAAACACTTATAAAATGGAAAGATAAGCATATTCTCTTTTTTTTTAAGAGGTAGAGATATTTTTGCTAGAGGGCATGTGCACTTGCCAGAGAGACAGAGAAAGAGAGAGAGAGAGAGAAATCACACCCTAGAGGGATGGCCATGCAGAAATCCCTTCTCCTCCATTCTTTTCTGAGATTTTAGGCACACACGCATATGTGACTGGAGTAAGTTTCAACCCACCAGGTCTGGGACTCGAACCAAGTTGGTCATGTAGGAGTCCAGCAATGTAAATGCTGTGCCATTTCCTGGTTCCAGATAAACATATTTCTTGCAACCTTGTTAATATCAATGATTTTTATTGTACCAAAAATTACGTGAATTTTTTTTAAAGTTCAATACATTGGTAATTCTTAAATAACTTTAAGATTATACAAAAATTTACATATTAAATGCAATCAAAACTATGAAACTATGGGCAACAGGTGGCATAGTGATTAGGGTGCTGAACTTTTAAATGGCAGTTTGCAGTTTGATCCTGGATTTGGTGGCTTGAAACTCATGCTGGGCATGTTTGTGTGCATACCCAAAATCCCAAGAGGAAAATGGATTGTAGTAGAACCATTCCCAGGAGGTGATTTCTCCCTTGTCTCTCATTGTCTCTCAGTGAGAGCACCATACGGCAAAAAACTTAAAAATAAATAAGTAAACTATAAAACTAATTCAATTCTAATTAACAATATTTTAAAATTAAGATATTATTGCCACAATTATTTTACTAATATTAGCTATAATGATACAAATGTAATTATGTGTTTTATGTTGTGATAGAATTCATATTCAGTTTTTAATCTTGGCCTGTTGGACTATTGTTTCCTCTTTTGTCATTATATTTATTTTTTAAAAATTAACTTGGTATTTTAATCCAATCTCTATGTCATTATTATTTTTTAAATTTTGCCACTGGAGAAGAAGAGAGATAGAAAATGAGAAAGCATTCCCCCCCATGGGAAAGGGACATTCCACAATTTTTATTCCATTTATCCCTCCTTTCTCAACTTGTTTTTCAAGTCTCTGGGTCCAGGACTCAAACTGAGTGGTCAAACATGTGGGATTCAGCCTCCTTAACCACCATTGGCTGATCTTCAACTTCTTATATTAAAGAATCATCTAATTTAACAGTGCTCATTAAACATATAAACAATTTTTAATGTGAAATTTAAGAACGGATTGCATAAGAACTTAATATTTAAATTATTAAGTTCTTTGTAAATTGGTCAAATGGCATATATATCCACTGACATGAGTTGCTATTTAGGGAGAATAAATGAGATACAGCTGCTTCCTCTATTTCAAAGACAAATTAAAATAAAATGTGCCTCAGATTACTGATGATATTTTTATACATTATTTTGTTCAGTTTCTTTGAGTTTATTGTGTGAACCTTCATCTGGTAACTTTCCCCATCATATCCCAAGAACATTGATTTGTATCCGGTTGTCATTTTCAATTATACAATTGAAGAATTTTCTTAAGATAAAACTTGAAGATTTAGCATTTCTTTCTCTACCACTAAACCAAAGCATATGTCTTTGTGTTATTTAATTACTTAGAAAAATGAGGTTATTTGATTTTAAAAAAGAAATTAAAATATTTGAAATAAAATTAAATAATATAGGACAGCTTTTTTTCCCTCTCCTAGAGAGGTTTTTTTTTTTCTCGCTATAGTGTGCATGCGCTTGCCAGACAGAGAGAGACAGAGAGACAGAAAGCGAGAAATCGCCCCCCAGAGGGGATGGCCACGCTGCAATCCCTTCTCCTCCATTCTCCTCTCGGGATCTTGGGCACGCACGCACACACTCCCGGCGTGAGTTTTAAGCCACTGGGTCCGGGACACGAACTGCGGTCACTACATGGGAATCTAGCGACATAGCCATTACACTAACTGCTGGGCCCTAGGATATGAATACTTTTAACAGTTTCTTACTTAAGATCCTAAGAAGACCAAGACTTTGACTTGCATGCTCTATTTTTTAATATATTTACTCTATCAGCTATAAATTGTGTCTAATTTCCTTAGTAGGAATAAAAGGTATGTAAAGTTCTTATACTATCCTTGATTTTGTTTCTCACACAACTGCTAACAATATTTCAGAACAAATATGTTTTTAAGCTCCCATTTACATTTCAGCCTTAAAATGGCTGCCATTCAGAGTTCTGTTAACTTCTATTAATTATGTTAAAGGAGAATACTGATTTCTCTTCTTCACCCAGATTGCTTCCCCCAGTCCAAATCCTCAAATTTATTATATAGTGGCTTCATTTTACACTTTGCACTATAATCTTACTTAAACATTTATTTATGCTATTTATGGATAAACTCTAAGCATTGAAATAAAAATAAAACAGCTGTTATATGTATTAATTATGCAAACGTTTGTCATAGCAATATAAAATATTGTTTTCTATGCCATTTATATGAGAATATAGCCAGTGTCAAAGTCTAATGAACTTTATTTCTTTGTTTCTAGTAGTTATTTAAATTCCTGTAATATTGGGGGGAATTTCATATTTTAATCATGTAGATTAAAAAACAACTGATTATTTTTCTGGTGTGTTAATTGCCTTCCTTTTCTGTTATAATAATTTACCTACACAATTACAGTCTCTTATGCATCTTATTTATTCTTTTACTCTATTTATCCATCCTGGGTAAGTTTTTCCCAAAAGAAAACATTCCTCTGTTCATTTTATAATTCATGCATTCTAATATGATTGCACAGATTATAAAAGTCGTATTTCAGGTTCATTTATAAAGGCTTTTTTTTTTTTTTTTTGAGAGGTTTTTGCTATAGGGTGCGGGCGCCTGCCAGAAAGACAGAGAGAGACAGAGAGACAGAAAGCTAGAAATCACCCCTGGGGTGGGCGGGGATGGCCACGCTGCAATCCCTTCTCTATTCAGTGGTCGACTACATGGGATTTCAGCAACACAGTCATTACGCCAACTGCTGGTCCATATAACGGCTTATTAAGCCCTGCTTTTTTCTTCTCTCTTTTTTTTTTTTTTTTGAGAGGTTTTCGCTGTAGGGTGTGTGCGCTTGCCAGACAGACAGAGACAGAGAGACAGAAAGCGAGAAATCACCCCCGAGACGGAATGGCCACGCCGCAATCCCTTCTGCTCCATTCTCCTCTCGGGATCTTGGGCACGCACGCACATACGCCCTGCGTGAGTTTTAAGCCACCGGGTCTGGGATGTGAACCGTGGTCGACTACGTGGGAGTCCAGTGACATGGCCATTACGCTAACTGCTGGTCCCAACCCCTGATTTTTCTTGACCTTTTTCCCAACATCTTAATTCTTAAGCACATATTCAGATTTCTCAGAAAACATGAGTGTGGTTTAATTTTTTTGCTCATTCATACCCAAAAATCTTGTTTTTATATTTTGTCACAGTATTTAAAATATTTTTTTTCCTGTAGCGTGAGGATTTCTTTCTTTCTTTCTTTCTTTCTTTCTTTCTTTCTTTCTTTCTTTCTTTCTTTCTTTCTTTCTTTCTTTCCTTTCTATTAAGTTTTTACCTTAAGGTGGGAGTATTTGCCAGAGAAAAAGAGACAGAGACAGTGAGAGAGAAAGTGAGAAATAGCTCCCTGGGGGAACGGAAAGGCCACAATCCATTCTCTATTCTTTTCCCAGGATCTTTGGCATGGATGTACATGCACCTGCCATTATTTTCAAGCAATTAGGTCTAGGACTCGAACTATGATCAGTAATGTGAGTCCAGAGATGTAACTGCTACGACATCAGCTGGTCCCAGGACAAGGATATTTCATTTGTCTTTGATAGCTTGCAGAATTTCTCATCAATAAACTGATGACAAATAGAATCCACTTTCTTTATAGATTTCCTGTTGTTGCTTTGCATTATTTTCTACAAAATTATAATTGATTTGAGGTATGGACTGGTATGTTCTTCTTTCACACTGATTGTTCAAATATAATCTATATCACTTTAGAACTTTCCATATACTTGATTGCTGTTTATTTCTGTGATAGGTACCTCCCTAACCTTGCCTCCACTTGTTTTCATTGTTTTTATTTTCTTTGTCTTATAGAATTCCTATTTAAGCATTGGTCCTCTTTTACTTATTCTTTTTAGTATATTTTCTCAGTTTTTAAAAATTTTTCTCTATCTTCCAAGAGATTCATTAGGTTTAGACCAGCAGTTAGCGTAATGGCTATGTCGCTAGACTCCCAGTGACTTAAACTCATTCCAGGCATGTGTGCATGCGTGCCCAAGATCCCGAGAGGAGACTAGAGAAGGGATTGTGGAGTGGCCATCCTCCCTGGAGGGTGTTTTCTCACTTTCTGTCTCTCTGTTTCTCTGTCTTTCTGGTGAGCGCACGTGCCCTATAACAAAAACCTCTCCTCATAAAAGAAAGAAATTTGTTTAGGTTTAAATTCTAGTCCTTTTACAAAATTTGTTATGTGCAATGCACAATTTTTATTTCAAATACATTTCTCTTGTTTCCTTTTTCTCCTCTCATCTTCCTCTTTTCTTTCCTGTTCTGTTTTTATTCATTTTCATCTAATTATTTATAAGCTCTTTGCATAAGATACATAACTTCTTTTTCTTCTCCTGCTACCCCTCTTCCCCACCCCCTATTTTCTTCTAATTGTCTTCTATTAATAAGTTGCTAGTTTTCTTGATTTTTGCATCTCAGGTTTTCAGGTTTACTTAAATATCTGGTGATTGTGTGTGTTTAAATTTAAATCTGAAAAAAGACAGTCCTCCAGGTTGATATTAGCTTAGTTTGGACTTAAATGAGAAGGACTGCCTCTCCTATAGATTTTTCACTGATGTAAAGAGTTAAACTTCCAGGAACTAGCAGTTAGCTTAATGGCTATGTCGCTGGACTCCCATGTAGTCGACCGCAGTTCGCGTTTCGGACCCGGTGGCTTAAATCTCACTCTGGGCGCGTGTGCGTGCATGCCCAAGATCCCGAGAGGAGAATGGAGAAGAGATTGCGGCGTGACCATCCCCCCTGGGGGGTGATTTCTCACTTTCTGTCTCTATGTCTCTCTCTGTCTGGCGAGCGCACGCGCCCTATAGCGAAAACCTCTCCAAAAATAAATAAATAAATAAAGAGTTAAACTTCCCATTCTAATTTTAAGAAGAACCTTTTATATTTCCCAATGAATATTATTCCTTCAGTGTTTTTATTTTATTCTTATTATGAGCTATAACAGAAAATCTGTCAGTATCACATTTTAAGTCAGGCTCAAAAGTTTCCTATTACTACTCCTTTAATTTATTAGCAATTCTGAAAAATCCAGAAGATTTTAATTTTCACTTTGTAAGTTGTTATTAAGTATGTATCTTGCCTTGAACTTTGAATGGATTTCAATAGCCACCTCTCAGCTCCATGAAATAGGCCCAAGTTGTGAGTGATCATATGAATTTTTATGAAAATTTTACCTAGTGAACTATGAGATAAAATTTATCATCACTGATGCAAAGCAGATAATATAAAATGTAGGATATTGAAGTAGACAGACAGCAGAGTCAAACCTTTATAAGCTACCTACAAGAGGAATATATAGTATGTAATGCACAAAAAAAGAATTTCCCTCTTATTACTATAATCTAGCTATTAGTAATTGCCTGTTTAATATATAAATTATTTTATAGAACTTTTTCTTCATTATATAAAATTTACATTTTTAAAAATATTATGTGAAAGGGCCAGCAGGTGACATGGTGATTAAGGTGCTGGACTCCCACTTAGCTGACCATAGTCTGAGTCCAGGTTCTGGTGGCTTGCTCTCTCCCTTTCTCTCTCTCTCTCTCTCTCTCTCTGGTGATTTCATGTACCCTGTAGCAGATTAAAAAGCATAATAATAATGATAAATAAAACATTAAATAAGTATTTTAAAAATAGTGTAGAAAACATATCAGTATATTTTAAGGACATAAATTTGAAAAGATTATTACAAAAATAAAGAGTCATTGAAGATATTTTCTTGCACATACAATTATGACGTTGTCTTTTTTCCTATTATACAGAGATGATGTTATTGTAAATAAGCAAAAGGAAAAGAAAAAAGTAAGTATGATATAAAAAAGATTTATTTGCTATTGAATTTGTATAGCAGAGAAGTTTGTTATATAATGAGCATTTTATTGTATTGATAGGTATAAAACAGGAGTAAACTGCATATTTGAATTTTTATTTTACTATTAATGGGTTCCTGCAAAGGAGTCTGTCTGTACAGTTTTGAAATATTTTGTTATTAAGATGCTAAAGTAAAATAATAGATAAAAATATGACATTGCGAGGCCATCTAATATAGTCTTTAAATTTATCTATAAATTCTAAAGCAACTTTTTATATAGTTTTTACAAAATACTTCCAATAGAATGTTGCTATTAATTTAATAAAAATTAGGATTAGTTTATTTTTAATGTTTGCTAAATTTATACTTCCCATAATAGTCATTGAAACAGAAGATATAAAATAATAGTACATTTAAAGAGGATCTTAAATGTCTTTTGTATAAAAACTACCTTCTAGTGCTTAAATACTATCTATGGCCTGTAAAACATCTTTTTAATAGTTAAGATAGATTTGTGTTTTTATTTTTATATGCTTTTAAATTTTAACTATGGAAAATATATTTTATTTCAAATTATGTTATCAATATACAGTCTTACTAAAAGATTTTTATGAGGAATATGTTTACTTATTAACATTTTCCCTCAGCACCTTGTTTTATTCTTGCTACTTAATAAAATTTTGGTACCTGGATAAAGTTACCCAGGTATTAGGAGAAAAAGAATACTATTTTAAATGGTTAGAAAGGTTGTAATTCTTAGTATCTCCTTGCTATTTATTGACAATAATTTCTTACTGATAGTAACTACAAAGTCACCCTGTTATTAGTGCTGCAGACATCATTTACTATGGGTAATTTGCCGATTATGAATGAAACTATTGCTCTGTTTTTTGGCGAATGATTTTCCATAGAAAATTAAAGGCATCATAGGTGTTCAGTCCTTTATTCAGCAAATATTCATTGAGCACTCACTATAGACCCTGTACCTTATAAATACCATTTGGAAAATAAGGTATGAATTACTGATTTGTCTAAACTCATGTGGAAGAATATAAGGAAAACCATCTGTGCTACAGCTGAAGTTATTTATTTTTATGACTTGTAGAATAAGAAAAATGTTTGAAGTGCATTCTCTGTTAAATGGTATCCAACATAAAATTGCTAACATTCAATTAATATTGCATAACATGTAATCTTGGAAGATGCATTAGTAGTGATTTACATTCCCACAATACTTCATGAAAAATTACTAGTACCTCTATACACATTTAGTTTCTGTTTTTCAATTTTATATGAATTTTGGTACTAAAAAATGATTCCCATATTTTTAGTCCCTTTGGAAATCACAAAGGTTTTGACGTTTAAATTTGAGGAAAATATTTGTAGAGCAATAATTTGACTGGAATAACATTTTTGCAACTCTACTTGCAGATAAAATACTGACACCCTTGAAAATATATTGGTTTTGCTGCTTGAATGATGAAGTTCCACATATCACCATGATTCATTGTATCATTTTTGGCAAGCATTGTTGTTAGAAACATCTTTCATATATTAAAGTATTTTTTCTGTTCTTTGATAAATATTACTTTGATCAGATCCAGGAGATTGATACAACACATTTTTAGGTAGGCATAAGAGCCTAGAGAAAAATATGTAAAGTACATTTTAAATGTATAGAACAAATCATAAAGTGGAATATGCTGAGTTTCGGCTTATTTGATAGGCAACATCCCATTAATACTCAGCCTTTGGGGCATGCTTATTTCTCTCTTTTAAAATATAAAAACAATTTAAAAGTATATATTTGTGGAATTTCTTCATTTTTTTTTTTAACAGAAGAGTGTCAATATCTGATTTGTGCTTTTAAAGATTCAGTCTAGGTGCTGGTTTGTTTGAGGACTAGAAATGGAATAAGTGATGGCTATTATTCTAAATAGGGAGCTAACAGAGTGAAGTCAAGAAAAGACAGAGACATGCTAGCACCTAGGTCATTAATTTTCAGGTAAGTGACCATAGTTAAGCTATATCTTGAAATAATGACTAAAAGGACTAAAAGCACTTAGGGTTCTCAATTTAGTTTTGCCATAGGTTGTGTGCACTCATCAGGGAGAGAGAGAGGGATATAGTGAAAACTCCCCCCCCCCCAGGTGAGATGGTCATGCTGCAATGCCTTCTCATCCATTCACCTTTCCAGATTTTGGCCAGGCATGTGTGCGCCTGGTGTGCTTTACAATCCACTGTTCAGGGACTCAAGACACTTTATCTGACAAGTGGGATCCAGGAGCCTTAACATCCATGCCAGTCCTGGTTTCTGGATTTAATAACTGGTATGGATTATCACTAATATTGGAAACATAATGCCTTAAAATATGTGCGTGTGTGTGTGTGCAGATGTATACATGAAAGTTGGAAAATACAGTTTCTAATGAGTATTTTAATTCAGACACATCTGTAAGTCTATAACACGTCCATAAGGATTTGTTAATTTTTTTTTAATTTAGCATTTATTTATTTTTATTTTTTTATTTTTATTATCATCATAATCTTCTTTATATTACATTGGATTACATATAACTTTACAGTGTATTACATTGCTTTTTCAAAAGAGAATGCCATGCCTGTCAGTCAATACAGAGACATTAATCTCCCCACTTCATCATTCAATATCTTTTCAATGTTTTTCTCAATCATTATTATTATTATAATTATTATTTTTTTAAACAGTCAATCACTATTTCTGATTTTGCTTATAAAAAGACTTTACCTATCATGAAATACTTCTCAGACCAATCCAGTTGAGAATACTA